>NC_066884.1:12784272-13103261 GCF_022985175.1 Labeo rohita | reverse complement strand
ACTAAGTGAAAGGGTGGAAACTGAATGTCTTCAAGGAGATAAAATGGATTATAGTAGTGTGCCCTCTTTTGATCCTTACTGAGTAACTTCCTCTGGAGAGATGGGCCTGCGTCACACTTTTACCATCTAGGTAGCGAACAAAGAACAGAAGCCTAAGTCAGAAAGAACATGACTGAGAGCTAAATGGCCTGCACTGTTGTCCCTATCTATGTTAAAGGGCAAAAGATAACCACTGGACTCAGAGGCTCCCAGGTTGCCTTGTAATGTGAGCTCTTTTTATGAGCAGGCCGAAATAAGAAATTTCTACAGCTGATAGTTTTTTATTGAATCAAAATGTTGCTGAGTCATCATGAATACTAGATCCAAAGTCTCATGAAATGATTATCTTCCTGATTTCTTTTGGCTAGAGAAGCCTAATCGAATTAGCTATCTTTTATCGTCACAACAATTCAGAATTGTTGCCTGAACATCCAAATACACTCAACCCCCGTTCAAATACCTGAGGACCATCGGCAAACCAGATGCACTAACGTGATGCAAAGAGAGACTAGAACTTCATGACAGCTTGTCTGACTTTACGAGATGGAAGAGCTTGTTTGTTTTGGCTAGAGTTAAAACAGACTTAGTCTGGCAGCACTAGAGGTACAAAAAACTGAGATTGTGGGTGGAGCGCCATTTTTGCACTACACTTCAGATTAACGCGGGTTTTGGTGAAAAAACATCTTGCGGAGATATTTCTCACCAGATGATCATTAGCTGTGCCAAGGCACTGCAAAGTCACACTTTATGAACAGACTATAATATGTAAACTGACACTACACTGTTGAGACTATGTTGCTCAAACACGTTAACACACAAATGTAATACAATATTATAGTGAAATCCAGAGCAAAATCAATCTGATTTGACCCCAGGCGCAAGGCATAACCAACAGTGCCACAGTACATTTCTATTTATAATGAAGTTGAAATAGCATGGGATCGCTAATTTACTTGCCTTCTGTGCCAATAACAGTTATACAATATATGTTTTAGCACATATACTGGTTTTAGACAAACACAGAAACTGAGAAAGAAGGGAAGATTAACCTGAAATCACTGCACATACACCCAAACACATCCATCCTTGTTCATGGACAATACAATGTGTTGTGTCCTCAACTGTGTGTTTTACAGAGCCTCCTCATAAAATAGATATGTTTTGTTATGAAACCAAATTGGTCCTTTTTTTGCTTTCAGGCCCAGTATTAGGATTGGACTTTGACAGAAATTTCACAGTTCGCTTCGATTCCGAAGCCTGCAAATTGATTTGATTTCTGATTCAATTTGCTTTGATTCGATATTGATTATTTTGGAGATATATCAGGTACAGTACATGCCAAATTTTCTCAAGGGAAAACAATCTCTTAAAGGGGTCATTGGATGCCCATTTTCCACAAGTTGATATGATTCTTTAGGGTCTTAATGAAAAGTCTATAATGTACTTTGGTTAAAAATTCTCAATGGTTGTGTAAAACCTTTTTACCTTGTCAAAATCAGCTCTGCAAAAATCATCTCATTCTGGTCGAAGCTGCTTTAAATCCAAATGAGCTCTACTCACCCCGCCCCTCTCTTTTCTCTGTGGAGTGACGAGCTGCTCTGAGAGATTGTTAACTTTAGCCGCATTTAACACGTTTAGCCACTGAACTTGCTACCTAGCACATTATTAGGAAAGGCGATCGCAGAGATTCACAAAAAAACCCTTATACTCACTTCTGCTGTAAGTGACGCTGGATCATGAATGATTCGCATGAACATAGACAGTTATATGTAGATCGGGAGGTGCATTCCCTTCACAAACATAATACAAACAACAAACGTAATCTACTGCATCTTCAGCAGCTCAGATGTCGGGAGTAAATGACGACCACTATGTTCATTATTACATCCAGCAACAGAACACCTCAATCGCTCAATCGGAGATATTCTTGTCTAACTTACATCCCTGCTCCGGCATCAAAACAAAGAGGTTGGACTGTTACAGCTGATCTGAGGTAAAATGCTCATGTCAATCAACTATGGTGGGAGTGGCCTCATCTGAGAATGGCTCGATTCTCAGATGAGAAGGGAATATTATTTTTACAGATTAATTAAAAACCACTGCATGGATTTTTAGCATTATAGGGTAGATTTGTACATACACTGCCAACACACATTAATGTTCAAACAACATGAAAAAGTGAACTTAGCATGGGATGACCCCTTTAACTAATGCTGTCAAGTATACGTGAGATTGGTTGGTACAACATTACTGTAATATTGAAGGTTAAAATTAACTGATTTGTATACAAACGCTTAAATTACATTCAATTACATTTTTAAAAATAATAATTTTACAATTACATAAATATTTCTTTAAATATACACGTTTAAATGGCTGTCATAACTTGACGGATTTATTCAAACACATATTAAACACTGAAGAACAGTAAAAATGACAATGAACATTTAATATTGTGCATATATTTAGCAAAATGCGAATCTCTAAAGTTATTTTTTCTAGCTAACTAACGAGTTTATAGTCACTGAATATGTTTTTTTCTAAGGTAACGTTAAATGTGACGTTAGGTGACATTCTGTTGTTTACGAGCCGTTAAATTGACGTCTTTCCACGGTTGAAACACTAATTGAGCGATTACATGAGACATAATACGGATTTCGGTAAGGTATGCTCTTTCTTTTACCTACCTTAGGATGTTTAGTCATGTTTAATTCGTGCTGAAACTGGTATCAACGCGGAAGAGACGATCAGTTCACGCCGCCGCTTCTCTCTAACTGAGGCTGCGTTTACACCAGTGTGTTTTCATTTTAAAACGCATAACCTTTGCTACGGTTACGTCTGGCGTTTTCGACCCTCGAAAACGGAGACTTTTGAAAAAGCTGCAGACATCGTTTTAGTTTTAAAAGACTTTTAAAAACGATGGTGTGGCTGCCCACATTCTCTCAATGATCTGTCACTCTACATTAAACAGCGCCAAAACGGTATTTATTGTTTGAATACTGTAATAAAAAGGACAGAATTTGAAATGTGAGCCTTTGTTTGATATCAGAAGTAACAAATCCTGTTTTCTGATCATTAAATGAGAAGTTCACTTCCAGAACCAAAATTTACAGATAATTTACTCACCCCCTTGTCACCCAAGATGTCCATGTCTTTCTTTCTTCAAATTATGTTTCTTGAGGAAAACACTATAGGAATGTTCTCCATATAGCTTACCTCAATAGTACCCCCAAGTTTAACTTACAAAATGCAGTTTAAATGCAGCTTCAAATGGCTCTAAACGATCCCAAACAATCCTAAACAATAGGTCATTTTCGAAAAACAAATTGACAATTTATATACTTTTTAACCTCAAGTGCTCATCTTTTCTCATCTCTGCGATGTGCATGTGTAGTCTGTGTAATCCGGGTCAGTACAGTTAGGGTATGTAGAAAAAAATTTCCGTCTCCTTTGATTCTTCAATGTCAGAATCATTCTACGTAGCTGTTTTATCTTTTTTTGTAAAGGGCGTTTGATCTTCTTTGCATGTTTACTTTGTAAATACTGGGTCGGTACTTCTGCAGTGAGGTACAATGTTTTTTTTTACAGTCTATGACTGAACCGGAAAAAAACAAGTTCACACAGACAAGACGAGCATTTGAGGTTAAAAATGATATAAATTGTCAATTTGTTTAAAAAATGATGGCTGACGTCATTTAGAGCCATTTGAAGCTGCATTTAAACTGCATTTTGTAAGTTCAAACTTGGGGGCACCATTGAGGTCCATTATATGGAGATAATTCCTGAATGTTTTTCCTCAAGAAACATAATTTCTTATTGACTGAATAAGACACGAACATCTTGGATGACAAGTGGGTGAGTAAATTATCTGTAAATTTATGTTTTGGAAATTAACTTATCTTTTAAAACAGGCTGGACTAATCAATTCTTGGGATTTAAGAATCGATATTGTTTCGTAAAAATGAGAATCGACTAAAATGGAGAAATCTATATTTTTTACCGCAGCGCTATCCACCTTAAATTTATCATAAGTATGGCCATTTGTAATTTGAAGGTGTGAGGCTTCTGGTGTTTCCAGTTATTTTTAGCTGCACAAAACAGCTTATTATTTTGTTTTATATTGCAAAATGGTGTATTCCACTTGGGAACTGTTGTACTGCACATTGTTATTCTTCTACACTGTAAAAAATAAAAAACACAATTTGTTGAGTCAGCTTAAAATAATTTGTTACCCCGCTGCCTTAAAAATTTAAGTTCAGTCAACTAACATAAGTTTAGTCAACTTGAAATGTTAAGTTGTACTAAGTAACAGCTTAGATATTTGTGTTTGCTAAACTTAACAAATGGGTAAGTAACCCAGCTGCCTTAAAATTTTAACTTGATTCAAATCAAAAATCTAAGTTGTCACTTAGTATAATTTAACATTTTAAGTTGAATAAACTTTTTTTGAGTTGACTGAACTTAAAATTTTAAGGCAGCCAGGTTACAAATTATTTTAAGTTGACTCAACAAATTGTTTTTTACAGTGTAGTTATTTACCTATAGCGACTAATAGATTGGAATTCTTGCACAGTCACAATAAATAGCTTACTTTCAGATTAAAAAATAAGTAATAGTCAAATCACTCACGTGTGCTGTTGTCCACGTGGACAAGTGGACGGTGTGCGTAGACATCAGCAGAAATTTATGTCACAGGGACTGTCGGACAGCAAACAAGAGAAGTAGGGTACCTTGGGGTTAATTAGCACAAGCTCATGGGCAACAAAAAGATATGCATTAATGATTCTATTAATTGCATTTTACAAATTAAAGGTGATGAAATTAATTTGTAACATGTTCCTGATAAAAAAAAGCTTTATTTTAATTAAATTGAACAAGCTTTGCTTTTGAGTGTAATTTAATCATGTGAACAGTTACATGTACATGTTTAGACAAGAAAAAGTAACTTTAAATAATATTCATGAGCAAAGCTTGATAATTCCTGCTAAGCCTATAATAACTTGGCTTAACTATAAAGCCAAGTTTATAATGTGCGTTCCCACCGCCCCCCACACACTTTTCAGATCGCTCTTAAGCTCCTGGCTAGCAGATTTACAGATAGATGTTTTCCTGTCTCTTGCTATGAAACAAGTAGAAGAGCTTCTGGCTGATCTTCTCAAAACAGACACAGCGCTGACACACAGTATGAAGAGGCCCACCGAAAGGGCCAAAAAGGAGTACGGCAAAGTTCATCGGGTTCGTCATATGCTATTCCAGTTTTATGGATCAAAAAATTAAGCGTATTATTTCCTTATCTTCAGCTAAATGGGGAATTACATATAGCAGAGGGGTCCTCATAAACACTGGTGGTTTGAGAAGCGTGCTCCTGGCACTGTCTCCATCACCGGCTGCCAGCAGATAATGCTGCACTGTGATTTATGTGGTGCGAAAACTGCGGCTACAGGGAGCAGAGAGCTAAACAAGTGGAAGCTTCAAGGAGTAACTTAACAGAGGATAAACACATTAGAGGAATGTAGCCACACACAAGCCACAGTCCTGGCTCGGATGTGCCTGTCTGCATTGACTATTCACTTGTTCCATAAATTCTTTGAATTGTTGATGCCCAGAACTCCCGGATATGATGATCCCCGTGTGATATTACCGGTATAAATTAAATAGTTGTGGCCTTGTTACTGTCATTACACTAAATCAAATTATTTAAGTGTTAACTACATAAACTATAAATATTTTATTTCATTTGAAGCCTGCAGTGTTTCACGCTGACTATACATTGCTGCCCGATAAAGATGACTAATGCGTCCTGCTGAAATATTATCCAGGGATGCACATATGAAATCAACTCGACTTGACTGTGCAGTGTAATGGAATATCCGTCACGAGGCATGTTTTGATTATCCTGCGGCAAGGTTTCGATTTGAAAGAAGCATGTACCTTTTAGCCTGTAGCATCTTCTCCATCTGGAATTTGTCTAGTGACAAAGAGGAGCTCAAATGTTTTTAGTCCAAAAAATGTTTATGATTTCTGCCACAGCATATTACGGTCTGACCAAAGAACGTTGAGGGGGAAACAGCCTAATTGCACTGTTTATAAAAGATCATTGTGAATTTGGGATACTTTTTGTTTAACCAGAAGCTCTTATTTTGGTTAAAAATGATACGCTACGCTTACAAACAGATGCAAGATTTAAGTGTTTACATTCGTAAACTCAAGAAAACACACTTCCTGTTCTGTCTCGCCTCACCACTTATGTTTCTGTTTGTTTGTCATATACAGAAACATGATGTTTAGTGTAGAAGTCATGTTTACCAGAGTAATGTTTAGATTTTTTTCTTATAAAGCTGTTAATATAACTACTATCCTGCAAAAAGTTCACTGTTGCTAACAATGTTACACGTAATGTGAATTAGAAGTCTCTAGAAAGCCTCCTTGATTGTCAGGAATGAACTGTGAGGTCACTTGTTCAGATACAGATGATTGTCATATTGCATTTCCACATGTTTGCCAATAACATTCACCGCTCTGATACAAAAAATCAGCCTCTGGCCTTGTCCTTCGAAAGCTGTTTCAATCAAACCAGCGAAAGTCTTTGAATGTCAGGAAAACAATGATTTTATAAACAAAGATTTTGGCTTTTGTAGTGCCTTCAGTTGTGGTAACTGCCTGTCACTAGTGTGAGAACCGTGGATAGTGTGCAAATGACTTCCTGTATCAAGATCCAAAGTCACGAAGCGTGCAAACATTCCATTCCCACGTTCTTAAAGCAAATGAATAAAACGTAAATAGTAAATGTAAGGTCAAACTATGTTAATTTGTCTATATCTTTTTGCTTTCGCATAAAAGAGCAACTGTTTTTGTCTTTAGTCTGTTAGTGTTTTGCCAGTAGTCAAGTGTTGCCAACAGGGTATTTAACTTGATGGTTAAATGACCTGTTTAGCCTAAATCCTAGTTTAAGTATAGCTTTATCTGTACTTCCCTTTGCTGATGAGAATAATTGATAGCATTTGTACTTTTAAAAGGACAAACTGTCTGCTTTCAATTCTTTCTTTTTTTTCAAGCTTTAATCTTGTATCATTTACCAGTGACTCAGCTGTAATTTGCTCGGTGCAGAAAGGCCGATGAGGCCGTAGGCCATGATGAATGACTGTTGAAAGGTAACGCTGGAGCTGCCCTACAGATGATAATATGACAAATTTGCGCTTCAATTGTTTCATCTTCAGCGCATTTTTAAAGTTGACTTTGAACGTCAGTTTTACACAAACACTAAATATTATTTGGTACACACTACTCGTCAGAGGTTTTTTAATGTTTTTAAAGAAGTCTCTTCTGCTCTCCAAGCCTGCATTTATTTGTACAGCAAAATGTTGAAATATTTTTACTATTTAAAATAACTGCTTTCTATTTGAATATATTTTAAAATGTAATTTATTCCTGTGATTTCAAAGCTGAAATTTTTAGCATCATTACTCCATTACTTTCTGATCCTTCAGAAATAGTTCTAATATTCTGGTTATTATTATTATTATGTTAAAAACAGCTGAGTAGATTTTTTTCAGGTTTCTTTGATGAACTGAAAGTTCAGAAGAACAGCATTTGTCTGAATCTTTTGTAACATTATAATTGTCTTTATCATCACTTTCGATCAAAGCATGCTTGCTAAATAAAAGTATTAATTTCTGTAATTTCTTTCCCAACAACAACAACAAAAAAATTATACTGACTCCAAGCTTTTGAATGGTATACAGTAGTCAGCATTTGAAGTGGATCAAAACCTTTCATCAAAGTTGTCCAAAACAACCAAAACAATACCCATTCTTGTCTTAGGACAACTTTGATGAACTTTTTTTGATCCAGTTTAAATGTTTACTACTGTAGTGTATAATGTTACTTTTTATTTCAGGTAAATGCTGATCTTTGGATCTTTCTATTCATCAAAGGATCCTGAAAAAATGTACTCAACTGTTTTAAATATTGAATATAAATGTAAAAAATGCATATTAGAATGATTTCTAAAGGATCATGTGACACTGAGGACTGGAGTAATGATGCTGAAAATGTAGCTTTGATCACAAGAAAAAAACAATACGTTTTAAAATTAATTCAAATAAAAAGTAGTTATTTTAAAATAAAAATATTTCACAATATTACAGCTTTTGCTGTATTTTGGATCAAATACAAGCTTGGTGAGCAGAAGAGAACTCTTTGACAAACATTAAAAATCATATATATGTTTTGAATCATATTTAAAAGATATTAATTAAGAACAAAATGTATTCATAATATTAATATTATGAATACAGTAATATTAAACATATGTGATAGAAATAATACGAATGTAAATGTTATAATAATATTATTATTATATAAATAATAGAAACATTAATATTCAATATTATATTTTGTCACTGTTTTATCTATTGTATATTCCGACTTAACCAGTGTCTTTATACATTTTCATAATTTAATTGTATTTAGTTTTGTTCTTGTATTTATATGTGTGCAATGAAAGCTTCATTACCATAAAAAATCCTTGAGCAAGCACACTTGGTAATAAATCTGCTTCTATAATATAAATTATAATAACAGAATTGTACGCATTCACACTTATATTATAACCTATATATTATGTAATATATTTTAAACATTATATTAAATATTAATATTGTATACTATAATGTAAATAATCTTGTAATCAAAATAAAGTAACTTAAGTAACATTAAAATTCGTATCAATCATATATAAACATCTTGCACAATTTTTCATCTATTCTCTTGAAGGGAATATTCATATTGATTTGATTTTAGGAATCTCACGAATGAATAAATAAGTCGTCTTCTTTGTACAAATATATGTGCGATGCTACAACTTGTTTAAACGTTCGCTCTTCTTCTGAAATAGGAAATGCGAAGAATTTTTTCATTGACGTAGAAAGTATGAGTTATTAAATTCAGTCAAGCGTACACTTGAATGATAAAGACGATGCAGGCCCTGAACAAATAGCCTGCTTAGTGCATTTCCCACCACGGGCCAGACGCATCCAAATCCAGCAAAGGCTATGGTCTCGATCCATCATTACTTTCCCCCGTGTGGCTGCCGGGCAGTTTACTGGCAGCGCTGAAAACAGATTAAGTGAATACCTAAAGGGATATCATGACCCTGCAACTTTACCTAATCTTGACGGAAAAATCAAACAAGCAAATTCTCCCTCCCTGACTGAAACAAAGTAGACCTATCAGCAAGCCATCTTAAAAATACCTCTCACTCTGGCATCCGCCTTTGGAGCACACCTGTTTGCAACTGCAGCTGAATTGCTCAATAAAATATAATACATACTGAATCCTTTATTTTATGCTAGCATTGCTCAATATTTTCTATTATCTAAGAAGAGTTAATGCAGCCTGGTCTGTTATTTAGTGTTTAGCATGAAACTGTGGTGTCCTCACTTGACTTTTAGTGTCGGGAAAGAGATTTACTATTCCGATGCAATCTGGCAAATTTTAAAATGTACAAATGCACATCAAAAGTAGCTCAACAAGTTTCTGGAATAAAAATTTGTCTCTACAAATCTTTCTCCAGAGATGCTTTAAATATCTAGTGTCTCACTATTCAAATATCCAGTGCAGCCAAATCATTTATTGCTGTGATTAATATTCTATACATGAGTAATTTTCAAATATCCTTGATGACAGTTTTTCATAGATGACAAAATACTGGTTGAATCCAGTCCAATCCGTTTTTACCGTATACTAAGCAATCACAGAAATAAGCAAAAGTCTGTAGCTGTCATAAAAGGATTTGAAACAAAATATAGAATTTCAGGCAACCGCAACTCCATTCAATTTTAATAGCCTTTCAGAGAAGTCCTCTGAGAAAATGTCTCAGGAAATCATGATGATTTGCCTCTCATTTTCTTTCATGAAGTCAGCTTCTTGTTTAAGCAAGCTGGATGTCAGAGAAATGTGGGTCTTAAAAGGGAAAATTAAATCTGAAAATAATTTATGTGTTGTTTTGTTTTCTGTCTTGGTTGACCTCTATTTGCAGGGCATTTCTGATGTTGTCACTTTTGATTTTAACTGAGTGAAAGCGAAAAACTGGAGAAAAAAAACAGAGACCGTTTCTACAATATTAGTGCAAATCGGTGCACAAGTTTCCATTTCTCTCAGAAGACTGCGAAACTAACGTTATTCCTTATACTAACTTTCATTCCCGAGCACCTAAGAAGTGTAGGAAATGTTTATTTCATGATGTTGGAATAAAAGAAAATGCAGGAAAAGTAAAGAAGGACAAGTTTTTATTTCTAAATACAATCTTAGCTAAGAAGAGACGTCAAACTATTAAAGGCGATGTCTGATATTGTCCAAAATTCCTGTGATATGTCTATAGAATACTAGTATTATACAAGGTATGCCTGGTTCTCATTGACTGTGCGGGCCGCCCCAGAAGCCATTATCTACGCATTCCACACAGGCTCTGCGCAGGTTTTAAGTTTACACGATACACCGGTTGGCAACACAACGTGAATTGTTGGTCCAAGCTGAAAACTGTTTAAATGCATCTGTGTAATGTTTGCTCTAATTCTATTTTGACAATATGCTAAGTTTATAGTTCCTTTTTCCAATTTGTTTCCTTTAACTTGGGTGGAATGTAATCTTGTAGAAGTAGAACATGTGCTGAAAGAAAACAGGTAAGTCATGCATCTTGCTGTAACGTCTAATTTTGGAGTTCAAACAGCTCTCTGTAATCAGTCTAAAAGCACAAGACAAAGTCTTGATTAAATGTAGTGAACAGTGCTAGTTGAAGCTCAAAGACGTGGGACAGGGTAATGCAACTGAAGCAACGACTATCCCGGCATGCCCTCTTCTGGGTATGCAGAGTCCTGCATGAATTTATTGTGTGCATTATCAAGTTATTCTAAAATAAAATACAATTATGAGTTTTTCCAATTAAATATGCTTCCCTGTTAATTACGGGAGCGATAACTGTATTGATGCTGTGTTGGTGTAAGAACATTGTTAAAGCAAATTTTAATGCTTGGTCAAACAATATGTCTTTTTTTTTTTTTTTTTTTTTACTTCTCCCAAACATTCAAGATCAGTTTGGTGATGAACAGTGCCTTTTCCATTATGATGGAGCATCTTGCCATAAGGCAAAAATGATAACTAAGTGGCTTGGGGAACTGTCCGTGGTCAAGAAACTCCTCAGACCTTAATACTATTGAGAACTTGTGGTCAGTCCTCAAGAGACGGGTGGACAAACAAAGACTCACAAATTCTCACAAACTCCAACCACTGATTATGCAAGAATGGGCTGCCATCAGTCAGGATGTGGCTCAGAAGTTGATTAACAGCATGCTAGGGTGAATCGCAGAGGTCTTGAAAAAGAAGGACACTGCAAATATTAAGTCTTTTCATAAACTTAATGTAATTGTCACTAAAAGCCTTTCACACTTATGAAATGCTGAATTGAAAATTCACATTTATGAATGTAAAATCTGGCAAGAAATAGCAACAGATTAATAATACATTTAAAGTGAGAAGGGTCTCTTCAAAGAGTAACCAAAAAACACAATTTTGGGGTTTACAGAAGTTAGAGTATGTGACCCTGGACCACAAAACCAGTCTTAAGTAGCACGGGTATGTTTGTAGCAATAGCAAAAAAATACATTGCATGGGTCAAAATGATCGATTTTATGCCAAAAATCATTAGGGTGTTAAGTAAAGATCGTGTTCCATGAAGGTATTTTGTAAATTTCCTACCGTGAATTTATCAAAACGTAATTTTTGATTAGTAATATGCATTGCTAAGAACTTCAACTGGACAAACTTTAAGGTGATTTTCTCAATATTTGGATTTTTTTGCACCCTCAGATTCCAGATTTTCAAATATTTGTATCTTAGCCAAATATTGTCCTAACCTAACAAAACATACATCAATTAAAAGCTTATTTTTATTTCGCTTTCATATGATATCTAAATCTCAATTTCAAAGATGTTATGACTGGTTTTGTGGTACAGGGTCACATATAGATTTTTTATTTTTTATTTTTTTGGTCAAATTTTAAACGAAGTTAACCCAGAATACTTTACAATAAGCACAGTCTCAAAATAAATGATTTTTTCAAATTGAAGACAAAAGGGGCAGTTGGGGGAAATACTATTATTAATGTTGTTTAAAAATAGTTTAACCCAGAGTTTAACGTGACTTCGGTTGCCTACATGTAACCACCCATAGACCGGTTTATTAGCTTGTGTACATTGGCATATGTATAAGCAAAAATTTAATTATAGCTTTTTAGATCCTCAGCTATCGCAGATTTCAGTCTGAGGAGCTGACAGTTTTGCTCTCAGCGTGGAGAAAAAAACGAACACGAAAAAAAAAATCGTCGCTGGAATGATGACGCATTTCCGGGTTTGTGTAGTTTGTTGTAACACGTGGAAATCTTCACTGGACTAAAACGCAGTTATATTTATTTTTTTACAGTATTAGGACTGTCCCGGAGTAATCGTTCACAATGGTCAAGCCAAGATTTAAGGGGAAAAGCTCCATAAATACCTCAAACTCCAGCAGTAACCCTGGTAAGATTAAATTAACCGCTGGTCTGGCTGTGAACTGCTAATGTTAGCCAGCTAAAGCATTAGCCAACTCTTGTTGAGGAATGTACAAGACGTTCTGCAGTTATTTTTCACCGTTACATGTTGATAGAGCAGCTTTCTTCCAACATTATAGGGTTATTTGTTCATTGTGTGTAACCATGACATCTGTCAAGCTTTCAAGTGTCACTTCAGAGGTTGCTGGCACTTGTATTGTTAACACTAATGATGTCTGTGTACCAAAATGCTGTGTTTTTATATGACGTTTAGAGGTGTTCAAGAATAAATTAATTACAAACTCGTTCTAGACAAAACATGTTCGTTTTTGTTAAATGTTTACGTTGAAACTATATAAATTGTCAGTCTGAGCAAGTATGGTTGACTTACAGTACCTGTCACATTTAAAATTTTTCGTGTTGTCTTTTAGTACCATTTTGCTCCAAATACTAATTCATTTCTTACAATGCTCATAATATACTATTTCCCAAAAAAAGGTAGTCTTCCTCTTTGTTAAAATATTTTGCATATTGTGTTGTGTGATCACATGACCAATAAACGTGATTTAAAGTTAATGTATGTATTGAATGTAATCAATAATTATTCAAGGGTCAGTGCTACAAATTGTACACTATTTTTCCAGTTTGGGACAGAATTATTTTATTTTGTTCAGCAAGGACACAATAAATTGATCAAAAGTGAAATTCAGCTTTGCCATCACATGAATAAATGACATTTTAAAATATATTCTAATAGAAAAGTTAGTTTAAATAGTAATATTGTGAAATAGTGCAGTTTTTGTTGTATTTTGATCAAGTAAATGCAGTCATGGTGAGCATATTTAAAAACATTTTTGAAAAAAACATGAAAAAGACTTTGGTGGATTTTGGAAATGACAAAAGGGACCCTTCTGTTAATCGTGTGGCCCTTGTGTTTTGATTTAATGATCTGCCACAGTTACACAGTGTATATAAAATGGCTGTATATTGCACTATATGTCCCTGTGTATGACAATGTTTGTCACTTTTAACATTCTCTATCCCACAGACCGGGTGAAGGGAGCTGGAGGAAACAACATGAGGGACCGCGCCACCATCAGACGCCTGAATATGTACAGGCAGAAGCAGAGATGGTAACAATCTGACCTGTCATTTGCAAAATTCAGAATAGAATGAGCTTTATTCACCAAGTAAACACAAACACACAAGGAATTTGATGTTTCTAATACTTTTGGGCACTTACATACATTTGTACGCAACACAAATGAAAAAAATAAAACATCTAGATGGAGTAAAATAAAAGAGCTTTTATGTACGTATTTATTTATTTAAAAAAAAAAAAAGTCCTAATCTTAAGAAAAAAAAAAAATTTAATTAACATATTTTTCTTAATTTATATGCCCACAGTAACAATAGAGGTAAGGTGATCAAGCCCTTGCAGTACCAGAACTCAGTTGCTTCTGGAACTGTGGCCAGAGTTGAACCCAACATCAAGTGGTTTGGTAAGAGCAGTGCATTTTTATTATTCTAATCAATCTTATTGTGTGTGCTTGATTGAAAGGAACTTTTCTAAGTAATATTAAAGGCCACTTATTCTGAGGTCATACTGTTCCAAATCCTTATTGCATTTAAATATGTCTGATTATGTGAATATTTGTTTGGTTTTCCCCACACGCTCCTTGTGCAGCCAATACACGTGTTATCAAGCAGTCATCGTTACAGAAATTCCAGGAAGAGATGAATGCGGTAAAAAAAGATCCATACCGGGTTGTGATGAAACAGAGCAAGCTACCAATGTCCTTACTTCATGACCGAATAAAAGCACACGTGAGTATGCACTCAAGTTACACAAACATGCTGTTTTTATACTAAAATCTTGTTTTATGCACCATGCAAACTGATGAGACAACACAAGTGGGCTAACTGTTTGCATGCAGTTTGGTTTGGGGGTTTTTCATTACAGGCAATCCAGTAGTACATTGTGATGAGCTCAGTAAAATAAATCGTAAACACTTTACAATAAGGTTCATTAGTTTACATGAACTAAGAATAAGCAAGCATTTATTAATCTTAGTTAATTTCATAATTTACTAATGCATTATTAAGCTCAAAAGTTGTGTTTGTTAACATTAGTTAATGCCTTGTTAACTAAAAATTAACAACTGTATTTTTAACTACCATTAACAAAGATTAATAAATAGTGTAATAAATGTATTCATTTTTCATTCATGTTAGTTAATACATTTACTATATTAACAAATGACACCTTATTGTAAAGTGTTACCAATAATTATTTCCAAGTAACATGAATTCTTTATTTATAATTAATTAAAAACCAGGAAATATCAATAAAAAAAATTGTATTTAATTTTATGCCTATTCAAACATCATAATGTAATTTTAGTAACATGCTTTTGTTTAAGTCCGTGCTTTACATGAGTATGTAATATTTCTATACTATTATAGTGTTGTTAATAATTTTAACATTTTTAACATTTTTAATTTTAACATTTTTGGTTTCAAATTGAAAAAATTAAGTTTTTATTTCTCTTTAGCTTTAATTTATTTTTATTTCAGTTTGAGTCATTTTGGCATTTCAGCTTAAACTTTTTCAGGCAACACATTTAAGGTTTTCATCTACTAAGGTTTGTATTTTTTTATTTCACCTCATTTAATTTCAGTTTCCGAAACGATTCGTAATACTTTTAGTTAATGGGGCATTAAATGTGCTATTTTATGATACAGTTTTTGTCTACGTAGATCATTCCAAATTTAAAATAGTCAAAGCATGATACTGTGTTTTGTCATTTGATTAAAAAAATATATAGCCTCATTAAAGCAAAAAAAATGTGTTTTTGACTTTAGACTCCAAAAGGAAAATTGCCTTTTCTGACTTTAATGGTCAGCTGCTTATTTTTGGCAAATTCCAGTGAGCAACTGGCCTTTACTCGTTTGTATTTAAATGAGAAAACAGTTTTGCATAACACCCTTTTGGCTAAACGTCTTGTAACTTCTGTAACTCACGTAACACATGCAGTACTACAACAAAAACGTGATTGTTGTGCTATGGTAACAGTACAGTGATTTTGTTAATCTGATGGTCTAGTGAGGGCATTGCCTGACCTGCAACAGAACTTGCTCTTTGGCACCCAAGGGCCTACCGTCTGCCAGTAATGAAGAAAAGAACAAAAAATATGTGCTCAGAATAAAATGTAAGGCTTCGCTCTGTTCTTCATGTTCCTTCTGCAAATGTTGTTGATTTGCTTCAACATCTAAACTGTTCCATGTGTGAGCAAAACCTTTTAGGACTGTGTCCCAATGAACGTCCCAATCTACTTTTGTTTTCTCTGTCTCAGGACTGTGACACACTCCTTATGTGTGTGTTTTTTTTCCAGGGAACTGGCAAAACGGTCTCAGTTATTGATTTTTATCCTCTCTTTTTGATTTGTGGTGTTTGAGCTGCTCCTCCAACATATGCCATAATGCCCATTGTTTGGACACTTTTTTTTTTTTTTCATTTTCTCAGAAATATTTTGAACATGTTGTGATGTGGCGGTTAGCCTCAAATCAGGTTGTTTTTTATCATCCGTGTCAATTGTTCCAAAGAAATGCAATCTTACCAGAAGTACAATTTCTTACGAGAAATGTTACTGGCTTTGACAAGATCTGTAAATTGCTTGTTTTATTCCATCCTCTGTTGCAACAGTGGTATGGCTTCCTTTTTGTTTTTAGGTCATTACAGATTGCAGTTTGGCCTGGTTCAGTTATAGACTTTAACTGTCACAAGTTTTATAAATTATTCTTTGGCTTTCGTATGGTTTTATCTTAAGGCATGTTCTTCAGTATTGATGCACTATACAGTTTCAAATAACTTCTTTCATTTCAATATTTAAAGTTATAATTTATTTCTGTGATGGCAAAGCTGATTTTTCGGCAGTCATTACTTCAAGCTCAAACTCCCTCTCTGCATATTGTTGTGAGTTTTGGTTTATTATGCGGTTCATTTGGTCATCTGGGAACGCCATTTCATCAGATTTGTAAGGTAAATCATTTATAAAACTACGCAATCACAGGAGAATACATCAGTGTGTTTCTCAATATGCTGTTTTCGCAATTTTACACGTTTTGATGTCAACATATTCAAGAAATTACAGTGGCTGCAGCATTTCTGTCATAAAAAATGTCCAATTATTAGTAATTGAGTGGACCTTTGAATTGTATGTTAAATATTAAACAAGAATTAGATTGTGCAGTAAAGTGTAAAAACAATCGACAGCGCCCTTTGTAATCATTTGTTATAATGCGCAATGTAATTTAGTTTGTAATACATTATGTATTTTAACAGGTTTGTTCAATAAAACCATATAAATACTTGCTTTTGATACTTCATTTGAGCTAATTATTATTATTGCTATTATTATTGCTAATTATTATTATTATTGGCTATTATGTATCTATTTTAAGTACTTTTAAAGGCTATTGCTCGCTTAGGTCTAGATTTATTACCACAAAAATAATAATAATTATCCAATTACTCGATTACCAAAATAATCGTTAGTGACAGCTCTAATACTAATATGCTTATTTGCTGCTGAAGAAATTTTCCTGATTATAATCAAATGTTGAAAACTTGTGCTGCTTAATATTTTTTGTGGAAACCAAAATATGTTGTTTTTTTCATGTTTCTTTGAGTAGAATGTAAAAAAGGGCATTTATTTTAAATGTTTACTGTCACTTTTGAGCAATTTAATGCATCCTTAATTTATTAATTTCATTAATGATCAATTTAATGCACCCCTAATGAGAAGTATTAATTTCTTTAAAAAAAAAAAAAAGCATACTGAGCACAAGCTTGGGAACAGTATTGTATATACCATGCTATATATGTAAAAGAATACATGAAAGCTGGTGTTTACAAACCTAATGTAAACCACATCTGCATTTAGTTTGAGAACTGCAGATTACCATCTGATTTTTTTTGGAATGTGTCTAAACAGTCAGATCGGATTTAAAGTTTTCCATGTTCGGGATTTGACAGTGTGCAGTGCTTTCTGGCGCTGTGGCCAAATACACAAGGTTACCCTCATTTAGTAAATTATGTCACTTAGCATCGTGTTCGGGCTTAAATCTTTGCTATAGTAGATAAAGTGCAGACTATACTGTCTAAACAAAATGATTTCACCACTTCATCACACAGAAAGCGTGCTCAATCCTCAAGAGGAGATAGGGAAACAAAATAGATTTATGTGCAACGTGAACAGCTAAATTAATATGCGCTTTACAGAAGAAATCATGTTGTTTTCCGTGCCATGAAGTTTTATGACACGCTTGTGCGGATGAGTACACTCTGCTCTCTCTTAAATCAGTGAGGCTTCTTTCTGCTTAAGAATGGTACATAGCTGTCAAAATGCTTGCATGAGCTGAAATACCAGATGCTTCATCAAAGACATTCCTAAAGTTATGAAGATTATGATGAAGAGGATAAACGGTTCTCATGAAATCTGTTTGTCAATTCTGTTGGTTCTTGTAGAACTCCAAGGTGCACATTCTGGACACGGAGACGTTCGAAACAACGTTTGGGCCAAAGGCACAAAGAAAGAGGCCCAGCTTGTCTGTGGGAGAGCTGAAGGACCTAGCTGAACAGGCAGAGGTCTCTGCTCAGAGCTACAATGCTGAGAAAGACCGTGATTTGGTGTCTGAGGACAGCGGAGTCAAGTGAGCGAGTGACTTTTAGAGATTCTGAAAATATGTGGTTCTGTACTTACTACAGGAACAAACTTTAACCTTGTTTGACGTGACTCGATAAATGACTTAAAGCCGTTTCGTTTCCCCGTCACTGCAGAGACGAGGCTCGGGATGATATCTTCAAGAAGGGGCAGTCAAAGAGAATCTGGGGCGAGCTTTATAAGGTAGCTATTATCATCTCCTAACACCTTACTCATTTAAATTTGTACACAAAGCGTGGTACTGCCAAATGATGCCTCATTCTAAAATGAACCATGTTTTGCGCAGGTGATCGACTCTTCAGACGTCATTATCCAGGTGTTAGATGCTCGGGACCCTATGGGCACTCGTTCCCAGAGCATTGAGTCCTACCTGAAGAAGGAGAAACCTTGGAAACACCTTATCTTTGTGCTCAATAAGTGTGATCTCATTCCCACATGGGTTACGGTGAGAAATTAAAGTGGAATACTCCAATACCAGTTTCAGAATCTGTTGAGCTGCCTATGTAGGCAGTATTTTAAGGCGACATAGAAATGCTACTGATGTGAACACTGTTCAGTCAAAAGTTTTTGAACAGTAAGATTTTTAATGTTTTTTTTTTTTCCCTCACCAAGCCTGCTTTTATTTGATCCAAAGTACAGCAAAAACAGTGATGTTCTGAAATGTTTGTACTATTTAAAATAACTGTTTTCTATTTTAATATATTTTAAAATGTAATCTATTTCTGTAATTTCTTATCTTAAGTTTTACCATCAATACTCCAGTCACATGATCCTTCAGAAATAATGTTATTATTCTGATTTGCTGCTTAAAAACATCTATTACTATTATTTTGAAAACAGCTGAGTAGAATTTTTTTCAGGTTCCTTTAATGAATAGAAAGTTCAGAAAAACTGCATTTATCTAAAATAGAATTTTTTTGTAACATTATAAATGTCTTTATTATCACTTTTGATCGATTTAAAGCATCCTTTCTAAATAAAAGTATTAATTTCTGTAGTAGAAATTAGTAATGTATAATTAGTAGTGTATAATTTCTATTTCAGATAAATGCTGTTCTTCTGAACTTTCTAAATTCTGCTCAGCTGTTTTCAATATAATAGTAATAATGTTTTTAAGCAGCAACATTAAAGCAGAATATTATAATGATTTCTGAAGGATCATGTGACTGGAGTAATGATGCTAAAAATTCAGCTTTGAAATCACAGGAATAAATTATATTTTAAAATATATTTGAATAGAAAACAGTTTTTTTAAATAGAAAAACATTTCAAAATTGTGCTGTTTTTGCTGTATGTTGGATCAAATAAATGCAGGTTTTGTAAGCAAAAGAGACTTGTTTAAAAAATATGACTGGTAGTGTACCTTTGCTCTCATTTTAGAAATGTAACCATTACAAAACTGACATAACTATACTATTATTATTGTAAAGTTAGCTTTGCAACATGGTAACACCAGCCTCTGTTAATCCATTTATGTTGGTGGGAAAAAGTTAGAAATCTAGTTAGTGCTGTGTAGTTGTATTCATGTGTCATAAGCTCAGCATCATAATAACACCAGCCTCTGTTGAAATCCGTTCAAGAAAAGTCAGTTATCATAAATGCATAATTCTGAGTCGTAAATTGCTCTGAGTAGAACGACACGTTGTCATCTTTAAATTACAAGAATTACGACATGGCATGAGCACCACAGTAGTTCAGTCTAATAAAAAAAAAAAAACCCTGAGCATCATGTTGTAAGCTTAGCAAGTTCCTGTCAATAACTGTTGTTGTTTCAGAACAGTTAGGATGTATGGAACCACCTATGTAGGCAGTAGACAGCAAGGCAGCTCATCAGGTTTCTGGAGCAAGGCCACTGTCTGCAATGTGTCCTGTCATGGATTCAATTCTACCGTCTCTGGAGTTTGTTTCACTGACAGACAGGCATGTTTATCTTGGCTTGGCCAACATTTGTAATAGTTAACCAGTTAAAGGCTCCTTCCCTGCCTCTCACATCTATAATTCTTGTTTGTAATTTGTGTTATTGGTGATTCTCAAATGCAACAAGGTATGAGGAAGGTCCACCAGCTGTTTATGAGCTGCAGGCCTTTGCAATCAAGCCAAAAAATCATTTGACTACCTCCTCCAGATTTATGACTGAGATCTTTTGTAAACCGAACAGGCAAATGATTGGGAAACCCATTTGTTTTGTTGTTGAAAAGGAATCACTTATCATTCTGCGGTGATGCTTGTTGGCCAGCTTGTGCACTTGTGTTTTTTTTTTTTTTTAATCTGTTCTCTCTTTTCAAAAACAATTTCATAGATCACTTCTAGTGTCTAGACCTAGTTAGAAATTTATAAACTGCACGTACGACTGGATTTGATTTGAAATTCCATGGATTTCATCCTACGTCAAAAGTGAGGATCAAATTGGATTTCTAAAGACAGAAACTGACATGAAAGTGTCATCATGTGTACGCCAATTGAAGGACACATGTGCAAATTATTTGTGCTCACATACACTACAGGATTTTTATATATTTTTAAAAAAAAAAACTCTTTTTCTCACCAAGCCTGCATTTTATTTAATTCAAAATACAGCAAAAGCAGTAATATAGTGAAATATTTCTACTGTTTAAAATAACTGCTTTCTATTTGAATATATTTTAAAATGTAATTTATTCATGTGATTTCAAAGCTGAATTTTTAGCATCATTACTCCAGTAGTCTCATGATCCTTCAGAAATCATTCTAATATGCTGATTTGCTTAATTTTTATTGTTATTATGATGTGTATTTAAAAGAGTTGAGTACTTTTTTTTTTTTTATTTTTTTTTTTTGGATTTTTTGATTGGAAATATCCGAAGATCAGCACTTAAATGAAATAAAAAAGCTTTTGTAACATTATACACTATATCATTTAAAAGTTCAGAGTTAGTATGATTTTTCTTTTTTAGGGGAAATAAATTATAGAAATGTGTACTTTTATTTAGCAAGGATGCTTTAAATTCATCAAAAGTGATGATAAAGACATTTATAATGTTACAAAAGATTTCTATTTCAGATAAATGCTGTTCTTCTGAACTTTTTACTCATCAAAAAAACCTGAAAAATTTCTACTCAGCTGTTTTCAACATTATAAATGTTTTTTGAGCAGCCAGTCAGAATAGTAGAATGATTTCTGAAGGATCATGTGACTGGAGTAATGATGCTAAAATTCAGCTTTGAAATCACAGGAATAAATTATGTTTTAAAATATATTCAAATAGAAAACAGTTGTTTTAAATAGTAAAAATATATTTCAAAATTTTACTGTTTTTGCTGTACTTTGGATCAAATAAATACAGGCTTGTTGAGCAGAAGAGACTTAAAAAAAAAAAAAAAAAAAAAAAAAAAACTTTTGACTGGTAATGTAGTCAAGTAGCCAGTAATTAAAATAATCCAACACTGATTAAGATAATGTTATATGAAAAGTATGAAAGATAAACAGGCACATTACGCTCACCCTCATAATGTTCCAAACTTGCATGAATTTCGTTCCAGAATGCTGGTAAACAAACATTAACTTCCATAGTATTTATTTTTCATACTATGGAAGTCATAGGCAATGACTTCCTGCAATGGTGGTACATCACCATTACCACAAATGTTTTTAATTGCAGACTGCAATACTGTTATACACCTGTGGTAATAGAAATGTTGGAATTTAATAATTAAGAGATGTGTCCCAAAACATTTTTGTCCATATAGTGATAGGTATTATATATTATTTATATGTGTATATATTCACGTTACTCTTAAATTTACGATGAAGTGCAAATTATAAAGAGGACATTTTTTACAAACTTTTTTTTGTGCATCCGGGCATTTTATAAATCATTCATAAGAACTTTTATGAATACTAGGGCTGGGTTTTGACACAAATTTCACGATTCGATTCAATACTGATTCCCAAGCTTGCAATTCAATATTGTTTATTTTGGATATATATCAGGTTTAGCACATGTCAAATTTTTCAAGGAAAAAAAAAAAAATCTCCCAACTAATGCTGTAAAATATACATGAGAGTCAGTTGGTACTACATTTTTATAATATTAAAAGCTAAAATTAACTGATTTGTATACAAATTACGGTAAGTTTTTATAATAATAAACTTGCAATTACATAATTATATTTCTACTACAGTTAGTTTTTTGAAATATGAACTTGACAGATTTATACAAACAGAAATTTAATATTGAAGAACATAACAGTAAAAAGAAAAGGAATATGTTATAAATATACATTTAACAAAAACCCACCAATTCAGTATCTCAACAAATTACAATATGGTGACATGCCATTCAGCTAATCAACTCAAAACACCTGCAAAGGTTTCCTGAGCCTTCAAAATGGTCTCTCAGTTTGGTTCACTAGGCTACACAATCATGGGGAAGACTGCTGATCTGACAGTTGTCCAAAAGACGATCACTGACACCCTTCACAAGGAGGGTAAACCACAAACTTTGGCTGTTCACAGAGTGCTGTATCCAAGCATGTTAACAGAAAGTTGAGTGGAAGAAAAAGATGCACAACCAACCGAGAGAACCGCAGCCTTGAGAGGTTTGTCAAGCAAAATCGATTCAAGAATTTGGGTGAACTTCACAAGGAATGGACTGAGGCTGGGGTCAAAAGCCACCACACACAGACGTGTCAAGGAATTTGGCTACAGTTGTCGTGTTTCTCTTGTTAAGCCACTCCTGAACCACAGAAATCATCAGAGGCGTCTTACCTGGGCTAAAAAGAAGAAGAAATGGACTGTTGCCCAGTGGTCCAAAGTCCTGTTTTCAGATGAGAGCAAGTTTTGTATTTCACTTGGAAACCAAGGTCCTAGAGTCCGGAGGAAGGGTGGAGAAGCTCATAGCCCAAGTTGCTTAAAGTCCAGTGTTAAGTTTCCACAGTATGTGATGATTTGGGGTGCAATGTTATCTGCTGGTGTTGGTCCACTGTGTTTTTTGAAAACCAAAGTCACTGCACCCGTTTACCAATAAAGTTTAGAGCACTTCATGCTTCTTTCTGCTGACCAGCTTTTTAAAGATGCTGATTTTATTTTCCAGCAGGATGTGGCATCTGCCCACTCTGCCAAAAGCACCGAAAGTTGGTTAAATGACCATGGTGTTGGTGTTGGTGTGCTTGACTGGCCAGCAAACTCACCAGACCTGAACCCCATAGAGAATCTATTAGGTATTGCCAAGAGGAAAATGAGAAACAAGAGACCAAAAAATGCAGATGAGCTGAAGGCCACTGTCAAAGAAACCTGGGCTTCCATATGACCTCAGCAGTGCCACAGACTGATCATCTCCATGCCACGCCGAATTGAGGCAGTAATTAAAGCAAAAGGAGCCCCTACCAAGTATTGAGTACATATACAGTAAATGAACATACTTTCCAGAAGGCCAACAATTCTCTAAAAATGTTGTTTTTATTGGTCTTATGAAGTATTCTAATTTGCAGAGATAGTGAATTGGTGGGTTTTTGTTAAATGTGAGCCAAAGTCATCACAATTAAAAGAACCAAAGGCTTAAACTACTTCAGCCTGTGTGCACTGAATTTATTTAATACACAAGTTTCACAATTTGAGTTGAGTAACTGAAATAAATGAACTTTTCCACAACATTCTAATTTATTGAGATGCACCTGTATTGTTTGAATATTGTAATAAAATAAACAGAATTTGAAATCTGAGATAGTTTCATATCAAAAGTAACAAAGCACCAAGCTTATTGTGATTAATTGAATGGGAGGTGTGCAACAATGTTCTTTTCATTAGTTGAAAACAGGCTAAGGCTAATTAATTCTAATGTTAGGGATTTAAAAATCAATATCATTTTGTAAAAATTAGAACCAATTAAAAACGAGAAATCAATATTTTTTTCATATATGTGGCTCTTATTTTATTTTGATTCTTGCTTATTCTTATGTCTGTGTTGTAGAAACGCTGGGTTGCAATTCTTTCTCAGGAATACCCTACTTTGGCCTTTCACGCCAGCCTTACCAACTCCTTCGGCAAGGGCTCCCTCATCCAGCTCCTGCGGCAATTTGGCAAGGTGAGGCTTTAAACATTCACAGCGTATTTTTATGCCCATGCACGTCTTCGTGCCTTGGAAACCAGGAGACAACAGGTTTTAAACACACAACAGTTTTGATTCACATCATTTATCTTCTCAAGCTGCAGTTTTAGGACAAGGTCAGACTGTTTTTTGGTCCGTAATGGCAACAGATGTAGAACGCAGTGGTTTGGTTTGGTAACAGATGCATCCCGCACCCTCCCATGCGATTGGGCTCCTGTCCTGTCTTCACATCTGCCTCAGAGCTATTTTTGGGAGCACAGCCGTAAACAAAAAATTGGAAATACTAAAAAGGAGAACGGGCTTACGTAACATAAATTTTGTTGAGAGTTATATGACAAGACGCTTTTTTAGGAGTTAGAAAACAGCAGCGCAAAAACATCACGGTTGCCATGCGGGCAGTATAAATCTGCAGGTGTAATGACATTTAAGAGGCCTTTGTAGGTTGTGTATCAAGTCTTTATTTCTTGGGCCCCCTTTTTAAAAGCGTATAATGTGAGCGGGAAATATTGGGGGAAGGGTTGATCCAAGTTCGTCTTATTTTCCTGACCTCGATACTATGAAACCGACAATACATCAGAGGACTTGACAGTATGTGTGTATTTCTTCTATTTAATTGCTGCTTTTCAAAATGACATTTGCCTAGTATTAACATGTCCGTATTGATTTTTGCTCAGCTCCACTCAGACAAAAAGCAGATCAGTGTTGGCTTCATTGGTTACCCCAATGTTGGAAAGAGCTCTGTTATCAATACCCTGCGCTCCAAAAAAGTCTGTAACGTGGCACCCCTTGCCGGTGAGACAAAGGTAAGACCTCAGAAGCTGCTTTGTTTCCATCTCAGGGATGTGATTTTTCCATATTTATGTTAGATTTCTGTATTTTCCTACTTGACCCACATGAATTGCGTAAATTCTGGAAATTCTGGGAAAAAAAATTATGTGTTTTATAACTGATTATACTTGTTCTATAAAATAAAATTATTTTACAGGACAATAGTGTTAGTGTAATAGTAATATATTTCTTTATTGATTTGTTTAATGCTCATATTTATATAATAATACAAAAATGTTTTTTTGGTTTATATAATTTTATTATATTTTATATAATATGCAGTCCAAGTCAAAAGTTTTTGAACAGTAAGATTTTTAATGTTTATTAAAGACGGCTCTTCTGCTCACCAAGCCTGCATTTTTTTTTTTTATCCGTAATGCAGCAAAATGATTTTTACTATTTAAAATAACTGCTTTCTATTTGATTTTTTTTTTTTTTTAATGTAATTTATTCCTGTGATCAAAGCTAAATTTTCAGCATCATTACTCCAGTCTTCAGTGTCACATGATCCTTCAGAAATCATTCTAACATGCTGATTTGCTGTTCAAGAAACATTTAACATCAATATTTAATGGTTGAGTACACTTTGAATAGAAAGATCCAAAGATCAACATTTATCTGAAATAAAAAGCTTTTGTAACATTATACACTATACCATTCAAAAGCTTGGAGTTGGTATTTTTCTTTTTTGGAAAGAAATAGAAATAAATACTTTAATAAAAGCAAGGATGCTTTAAATTGATCAAAAGTGATGATAAAGATACAAAAGATTTCTGTTTCAGATGCTGTTCTTCTGAACTTTCTATTCATCAAAGAAACCTGAAAAAATTCTACTCAGCTGTTTTCAGCATAAAAATAATATTTTTTTTAGAATGATTTCTAAAGGATCAAGTGACTGGAGTAATGATGGTAAAACTTCAGCTTTGAAATCACAGGAATAAATTACATTTTAAAATATTTTCAAATAGGAATAGTTAATAATAAATGTTATTATTTGCTGTACTATGGATCAAATAAATGCAGGCTTGGTAAGCAAAAGAGACTTTTAAAAAACATTAAAACTCTTACTGTTCAAAAACTTTTGACTGGTAGTGTATCAGTTTTTAAAATAAATTAGATGTAATTGTTATAATTATCATCATTGTTGTACAGTCATATTGAATGAGGAGAAAAGGCAGGTTTTTCTTTAATTTTTGCCTTTAGCTGATCACATGCCTTTATCTATGTTTGGTGCTAATCTTGAAAGTGCTATGTTCTTAAAGGTATAGTTTACTGAAAAATGAAAAGACTGTGATCAGTTTGCTTACTCTAATGCCGTTCCAAACTCCTCTATTGACACAAAAGAAGAAATTTATTATTAATAACCTGTTATATTGTATTTTTAAGTCGTCTTCTCTTCAAGAGTTTTCATTTTTAATGAGCTCTTCCTATAGCATACATGTGTTTGTCATGTACTGATCACGAACATCAGACGATTGAGTGATTTTTCTTGTACGTGACATTAAATGATTCAGATTTTTTTTTAGCGAGTGTAAGGTTACCTGCCAGCTCCTAACATGTGGTAACATTTTGAACGGCTTAAGTTTCCAGCGTTTTGGTTTTGGCTGCAACTTTTGTGTATTCATGTTTTTGTGTGAAATTACTTTTTTATGTTGTCAAATTTTTCCTCTTATTTGACAAACATGGAACTGAGAAATGGTTTTTAGAGAGCGAGCAAAAGTGCAAGGCAAGAGAAAAACATTACTGACGGAGGCCAGATTGAAATCAGGTTCTAAACAAATCTGGACTTCCACGCTCTTCTGTTTATATTTTAAATGATAAATTGTATCATTTAAAATTTCCCCTGTGTGCCCTGATTTGAGTAATTCTTCAATTAGTGGAGATTTTCTGTGTCCTATTTTCCTTTCTTTTTATAACAGTCTTTCTAGTTCGATTATGAGATCGATAGATAGGTTTAATTCGATTTTAATAGCTTAAAAAATTGTTTTGCTTTTGCTATGTTGAAACATTAAGTTTGCCAGAATCACTGTTCAGGCCTTTGGCCAGGCAGCAACATTCATAAACAGTCTATTTAGTTTTATAAACTTAAAAGTTAATTGACTGCTTGCTAACTTGTCAAAAGTTATTCTAAATGGCGTATATTTAAATGCAGTTTGTTATACTGAAATGTTTTCAGTCTTGTGGTTTCCTAAATGGATGAATCTATGGATTGTCTGTGGCTCAGTCTCAACCTTTATGGCATAATTAGCAGTTTTCTTTCTTTCTTCCTGACAGGTCTGGCAGTACATCACACTAATGAGACGCATATTCCTCATCGACTGTCCTGGCGTCGTCTATCCCTCCGACGACAGCGAGACTGACATCGTGCTGAAAGGAGTGGTACGATGACCTCCGCAAAGTCAGCCATTCGCTTTTGGCAATCCCAGCGGCTTCATCCACTCACTTTGCATCTGTTGCATTTAGGTTCAAGTGGAGAAGATCCGAAATCCAGAGGATCATATCGGAGCGGTGCTGGAGAGGGCCAAAGCGGAGTACATCCAGAAGACATACCGCATTCCGTCCTGGAGCTCTGCCGAGGATTTCCTGGAAAAGCTCGCCTTTCGCACCGGAAAACTGCTCAAGGTCTGGCCTGATTGTGGAGTATCTGATAAAACGAACTGTCAGCTCGGTCCTCACGGCACATTTGTTTATTCTTTCCTCTAGACTGTCCGATTGAGATGTGACAGTTTGCTTACTTTAAGCCAGTGGAAAACATTTAATTTTAAGTTCGGGTAGCCAATTTACAATACTCTGATGCCAAAACCACTCAAATTTAGTACAGAATCAGATTTTTAAAAAAGGTTTTTTTTTGTTTGTTTTTTTTTTTCTTTAGTTCACATCTTTGTCCAAAAACTGTACATGGTGGTGCTGTAATGTTTGGTATGTTGTTTTGGTCTACTTACACAGGGTGGAGAGCCAGATCTGCCTACTGTGTCTAAAATGGTTTTGAATGATTGGCAGAGGGGACGTATCCCTTTTTTTGTGAAGCCCCCAGGATGCGAGATGTATGAAGAGGTAAATGGACATGTCCCACAAAATATAGTTGCTTTTAGCCAAAACATTGGGTCAGTCTTTGGAAAATTCACTTTAATATTCAAAAATGGCTTTCAAGATCATCACTGTTGCATGTTTTGCTAAAATTAGAGCTTTATGTTGTTTTAAAAGACTTTAGAAGACAATGTTTATATGTAACTTCCTTAAACGAGAAGTCCACTTCCAAAACAAAGATTCATATATAATGTACTCACACCCTTGTCATCCAAGATGTTCATGTCTTTCTTTCTTCAGTCATAAAGAAAACATTTCAGCTTTTTTCTCTGTATAATGGACTGCTATTGTGCCCCGATTTTGAACTTCCAAAAGGCAGTTTAAATGCGGCTTCAAACGATCCCAAATGCTGTTGTAAATGATCCCAGCAGAGAAAGAAGGGTCTTATCTAGCGAAACGATTTGTTATTTTCATAAAAATAATACAATTAATATACTTTTTAATGTCAAACGCTCATCTTGTCTTACTCTGCCTGAACTCTTTTTGTTCCGGTTCATGACAGTTAGGGTATGTTGAAAAACTCCCATCTCATGTTCTCCCTCGACTTCAAAATCACCCTATATCGCTGTTTTACCTTTTTTGTTAAGGGTGTTTGATCTTCTTTGCATGTTCACTTTGCAAAGACTGGGTCGGTACTTCTACAGCGATGTAGGATGATTTTAAAATGATTTTTGAAGTTGAGGGAGAAAATATGATTGGAGTTTTTCGACATACCCTAACTGTCTTGAGTCAGAATACACAGATTTCAGGGAGAGCAAGACAAGATGAGCGTTTGAGATTAAAAAGTGTTTAAATCATATTTTTTCTATAGACAATTTACTCACCCCCTTGTCATCCAAGATGTTCATGTCTTTCTTCGGCCATTTTTGAGGCAAACATTTCAGGATTTCTCTCCATATAGTGGACTTCAGTGGTGCTCGCGAGTTTAAACTTCCAAAATTTACAAAAATTTACAGATAATTTACTCACCCCCTTGTCATCCATTGTCTTTCTTTCTTCAATCATAAAGAAATTGTTTTTTGAGGAAAAAATTTCAGGAATGTTTTCCATATAGTGGTCTTCAAAAATGTAGTTTAAATGCAGCTTCAAAGGGCTCTAAATGATCCCAGCCGAGGAAGAAGGGTCTCATCTAATGAAACGATCAGTTATTTTCTAAAACAAATTACAATTTATATACTTTTTAACCTTAAATGTTCGACTTGTCTAGCTTTGCGTGAATACTGTGCATTCCGGGTCAATACAGTTAGGGTATGTGGGGGGAAAAAAAACTCCCATCTCATTTTCTCCTCCAACTTACCGACCCAGTGTCATGGGTCTATCATGAACCGGGATGCACAACATTCACACAGAGCTAGACAAGGTAAGTGTTTGAGGTTAAAAAGTATATAAATTGTCATTTTTGTAGACATTATGTTACGACCCTTCTTTCTCGGCTGGGATTATTTAGAGCCCTTTGAACCTGCATTTAATCTGCATTTTGGAAGTCCACTATACGGAGAACATTTCTGAAATGTTTTCCTCAGAAAACATAACTTCTTTACGACTGAAGAAAGAAAAACATGAACATCTTGGATGACAAGGGGGTTAGTAAATTATCTGTAATTTTTTGTTCTGGAAGTGAACTTCTCCTTTAATGCATATTGAATTACTTGGTACAAATCTTATTTTAAGTCACTGTGGCCAACAAAATTATTTTTTAATTTTGCCAGTCTTTATACTGGCAGACCCTAATGCGCTTTTAAACTTTTATAGTCTTAAACTGACACCTGATCTTTCTGCTCAGAACCAGGCGCAACCGATGCTGGAAATGCCTGAGATGGAAACCAAAAAAGAAGAGTTGGAAAACAGACTTGAAGCTCAGGATATGGATGGGGCCTCATCTAGCCAGCAGGAAGATCAAAAGCTGCTGAAACACAATAAGGAGGAGATGCAGAAAATCTTCAGCAACGTCAAGCAGAACTTCGGCAAAATAAACGTCGCTCCGGAGTTCAGCGAGGAGGACCTTGTGCCTGTTGAGATACCTGACATACTGGATCCCTCCTGGTCAGAAGATGAGGACAATGAGGAGGATGAGGAGGATGAGGAACAAGTGGAAGAACAGATTGAAGAACAAGAGGAAGAAGAATCCACTGTTTCCAGCTCCCCAACCAAAGCAGAGAAAAAGAGCATGCGTGAAGTAAATGAAGAGATGGATGAGAAGATTAACAAATTAAAACATTTTCTCGATCGTGCTAAATCAAAGCACTTCTCCGCCATACGGTTTGTTTAAGCTCATATTGATAATACTAATATATTTTATAAAAAATAAACTACAAGCATAGAATTACTTCAAAATATAATTAGTAAGGTTATGATTTAATGTTAAGATAAGGTTAAGAAACTGTTCTTTAACTCTTACCATATTGCAGTACCTTGTTTAACTGATTTAGGCAGATTTTTTCCACTGTTTTTGCTCTTATCTGTTATATTATAATGCTGTCTTGATGTTTTTACAGAATTCCCAAAGGCCTTTCTTTAAAGGTGTTTAGTGAAACCACAGCAAAGCAGAAGGGTGCAAAGAATCAGCAACAGAAAGGTACAACCAGCTAACCTAAGTTAATGCCAAATGTTTGTGTATCAAAAAACTTGGCTGCTGTGTATTTAAAGGAGAAGTCCACTTCCAGAACAACAATTTACAGATAATGTACTCACCCCCTTGTCATCCAAGATGTTCATGTCTTTCTTTCTTCAGTCGTAAAAAAATTGTGTTTTTTGAGAAAAACATTTCAGGATTTTTCTCCATATAATGGACTGATATGGTGCCCCGATTTTGACCTTCCAAAATGCAGTTTAAATGCGGCTTCAAACGATCCCATATGCAGTTGTAAATGATCCCAGCCGAGGAAAAAAGGATCGAAACGATCAGTTATTTTCATAAAAATTATACAATTTATATACTTAAAGACCCAGTCTTTGCAAAGTGAACATGCAAAGAAGATCAAACACACTTAACAAAAAAGGTGAAACAGCGATATAGGACGATTTTGAAGTTGAGGGAGAAAATACGGTCAGAGTTTTTCAACATACCCTAACTGTCATGAGCTAGAATACACAGAGTTCAAGAGCAAGACAAGATGAGCGTTTGACATTAAAAAGTATATAAATTGTATTATTTAAAAAAAAAAAAAAGAACGATCATTTTGCTAGATAAGACCCTTTTTCCTCGGTTATGATTGTTTACAACCTCATTTGGGATCGTTTGAAGTCGCATTTAAACTGCATTTTGGAAGTTTATAATCAGGGCACCACACCAGTCCATTATATGAAGAAAAATTCTGAAAAATGTACTCAAAAAACATAATTTCTTTACGACTGAAGAAAGAAAGACATGAACATCTTGGATGACAAGTGGGTGAGTACATTATTTGTAAATTGTTGTTCTGGAAGTGGACTTCTCCATTAATGTACAACAAAGAACTGTATTTAATGTGTAAATGAATATTTTTATTATATTTTAGTAATTTTTGAAGAAAATATTTATATACATTACTCTTTAAAAGTTAGGGGTCAAAAAGATTTTTTAATGTTTCAATTTTTAAATTTTAAGAAATCTCTTAAATAAAGGCTGCCTTTGTTTGATTAAAAATAGAGTAATACTCTGAAATATAATTACAATTTAAAATAACTGTCTTTTTTTAATATATTTAAGGATTTAATTGATGTGATGGCAAAGCTGGATTTTCAGCACCCATTATTGTCCTCAGTGTCACTTGATCGTTCAGAAATCATTTTAATATGCTGATTTGGTGCTCAAGAAACATTTCTTGCTGAAAAAACATTTGTGCTGAATATTTTTGTAGAAAACAATGCATTTTTTAAATTATTAATGAATCAGTATTTATTTGGATTAGAAATCTTTGTAAGGTCATAAATATTTTTACTTTTACTTTTGACTAATTTAATGAATCGTTGCTGAGTGCGTGTTAATTTATATACAGTACCAGTCAAAAGTTTTTGAACAGTAAGATTTTTAATATTTTAAAGAAGTCTCTTCTGCTCCCCAAGCTTGCATTTATTTGATCCAAAATACAACAAAAACAGTAAAATTTTGAAATATATTTACTATTTGAAATAACTGTTTTCAATTTGAATATATTTTAAAATGTAATTTATTTCTGTGGTTTCAAAGCTGAATTTTGAGCATCATTTCTCCGGTCACATGATCCTTCAGAAATCATTCTAATATTCTGGTTTGCTGCTCAAAAAAAGGTTTACGATTATGTTGAAAATAGTTGAGAAGAATTTTTTCAGGTTTCTTTGATAAATAGAAAGTTCAGAAGAATAGCGTCTATCTGAAATAGAAATCTTTTGTAACATAAATGTCTTTATCATCACTTTTGATCAATTTAAAGCATCCTTGCTAAATAATAATAAAAACAAAATAATATTAACTCCAAGCTTTTGAATGGTATAGTGTATAATGTTACAAAAGCTTTTTATTTCAGATAAATGCTGATCTTTGGATCTTTCTATTTATCAAAGAATCCTGAAAAAAATGTATTCAACTGTTTTAAATATTGGTAATAATAGTAATATAATAAATGTTCCTTGAACAAATCAGCATATTAGAATGGTTTCAGAAGGATCATGTGACACTGAAGACTGGAGTAATGATGCTGAAAAATTAGCTTTGATCACAGGAATAAATTACATTTTAAAATATATTCAAACAGAAAGCAGTTATTTTAAATAGTCAAAATATTTCACAGTGTTACTGCTGTATTGTATTAAATAAATGCAGGCTTGGTGAGCAGAAGACAACTCTTTAAAAGCATTAAAAATCTTACTTTTTAAAAACTTTTGACTGGTAGTGTAAAAAAAATAAATAAAAATCTTACTCACCCCAAACAGTACATTCACAGTACTTAAATATTCACAATAATGACAATAATATTAAGTATTGGTGTTGACAGCAATAGATAGAATCTTTTCAGAGATTTGTCAGTGATTCAAATAAGTGAGTAATGACACTTTTTTTGGGTTTTCAGCCGTGAATTTGGGTAAAAAGAGGAAAGCTCTGGAAGACGAGGAGCCTGCGCCGCCTACCAAACTCACATCTAAAGAGGTATGCACTGTTCTCCCAGCTCAATCATCTTGATTCCTCAGTCCAGACATCGCACATAAATTTGAGACCAAGCTTATCTTCTTCTCTCTGTTGAACTTCTTCACCTTAACAGAAAAGAAGACTGGAGCGTGCCCAGAAAGTGAAGAAAGTGGGTGTCCGCTATTACGAGACGCACAATGTCAAGAACAAGAATAAGAATAGAAAAATGCCCTTGGATGACAAGAAAGCCAAACGAGCTAAGCGATAAGACCTGGCCAGATACCCAGTCCCAGTCACATCAGTCCCTGTTTCCAAGGTCATGTCAGTGGCTAGTTCGGAACATCTGGTGTGGAATCACGGTGATTTGTGAAAAAGTGAAGGTTCGGTTAATCTGTGATGCAATCGTTCCAATGCACTTTATTCATACTGTGGCACCAGCCATCGTCCTGAATCGTCCTATGACTACAGTCTGACAGCTAATTCATTTCAGTACTGTGCATTTTCAAACCTTTAACTTAAGACAATGTCTTGATTCTGCAGTGTTGAAATGTAAATCATGTACCTGTGTATCTACATATGTTCTTTTTCTTTTGTTTTGAGAAAAAAAATAATAAATAATCAGAACAGATGCTTTAATAAATGTTTTAATCATTGAAATGGTATGAGAGAGAGTGAGTGTATTGTTATTCTAATAATATTTAGGCCTTATTCCTCAGGGTAATTATGCCCTCCAGCTGTGCCTAAAAAAATAAATGGAAGCATGAGAATCTGAAAAATAATCTCAGAAATCATGATGATGAAGATCTCTACTTTACCTTGAGTTGCTGATTAGTTCGTTTGAGGAACTGGACCTCTTCTCCATGCTTCTTTTCCTCAATTTCCCGCTGTTCTGCTTCCTGTCTTTTGATGGCCTCACATTTAGCCTTTTGTTCGTTCAACAGCCTCTCCAAATCTCGCTTTTCGCTCTCTAACTGTAAAATCTACCAAGAGTTTTTATTTCAGCAAGCAGAAAATGGTAATTTAAGGTGCTTATCAGTTCTTACTTTAAAGATAATGGGTTGCTTTCTTCTGCAGTACACAGAAGAAGATATTTTCTCTTTTTTTGTCCATACAGTCAAAGTCAGTGGGGTCTGATGTTATGCTGGACACCACTAACTTTCACTATAAGTTCAAAATATGTAATAGTTTTTGTTTTCTTTTACAAGAGCAAGATCACCACATACAAACATAGTTGATGTTGCATGGCTTATATGTATTAGTTTTAATTAATAGAAAATAGGTGTTTTTTTTCACTATTAATTTAGTTTTATAGCTTGATCTATAGTTAAAAGCTATTCTTTACAGTTACATTATTATTATTATATATGATATATGCATATTTATATTTATATATGCACAGTACCAGTCAAACGTTTTTGAACAGTAAGACTTTTAATGTTTTCTTAAGTAAAGTAAAGAAGTCTCTTCTGCTCACCAAGCCTCACCAAGCCTGCATTTATTTGATCCTAAGTACTGCAATGGAAAGATTTTGAATGTCTTTTTTAGGATTTAAAATAACGTTTCTATTTGAATATATTTTAAAATGTAATTTATTCCTGTGATCAAAGTTATGTTTTCAGCATCATTACTCCAGTCTTCAGTGTCACATGAAACATTTATTATTATTATTACTATTATCATCAATATTTCAAAACAGTTAAGTAGATTTTCAGGTTTCTTTAATAAATAGAAATATCCAAAGATCAGCATTTATCTGAAATAAAAATCTTTTGTAACATACACTATACTTTTCAAAAGCTTGGAGTCAGTATTTTTTTTTAAAGGTATTTAAATTGATCAAAAGTGATAATAAAGACATTTATAATGTTCAGCTTTGAAATCACAGGAATAAATTACATTTTAACCTCTATTCAAATAGAAAACAGTTATTTTAAATAGTACAAATATTTCAAAATGTTACTGTTTTTGCTTTATTTTGGATCAAATAAAAGCAGGCTTGGTGAGCAGAAAAGACTTCTTTAAAAAAACATTAAAAACCTTAATGTTCAAAAACTTTTGACTGGTAGTGTATATATAAAACATTTTACAAATATTTTAGAATATAAGCAGAAAAAATGAAAGACCAAAAAAGTTTGAATAATTGTTTCAGTAATCTACCTTGTTCTCCATGTCAGTCATTCCATGCTCTGCTTGAAGTGCTTTCCTCATGCCAAAGGCCACGCTGCTCTCGTACAGTGTTTGATAGGCAGCGATGGTCATGCGAATCTCGTCTCTTACTTGCAGCAGCAAGAGGCCCCGCTCGGCACAATTAATGGTGACCTGTCTGATTAACTCATCTGAGAGATTTGAAAGAGGGAATGCCATGTTAATCTCAAGAGCTATTAATATGACACTTCATCTGCAATATGTGCATATTTACCAAAGCACTGAGAGTAGAGCTCTCTGCGCACGGGGCAGATGCCCGTCTCTCTGGCCTGCCTCGCCTGCAGGCTTCTGTCCAGCTGTTCTTGCAAATTAATAACGTCCGTGCGAGTGCACGGAGCACTGGACACCGGCTGTACCCACAACTGGTTGTCCTCCATCCATTCCCTGCAACACAACCATTTGTATGATTTATATACTACATTTCAAATGTTTGAGGTCAGTCATGCCCACCAAGGCAGTGTTTATTTGATTAAATTGCAATATAAACAATATTGTGAAATATTATTTCACTTTAAAACAACTGCTTTCTATTTTTACTTCAGTCTTAAAGGGATAGTTCACTCAAAAAAATGAAAATTCTACTACCTTTCTGGGCCTTGAATGTGTCAGCTGCATTGCTGTCTATCTCGGAGACGTGAGGATGAGTAATTACAGAATTTTCATTTTTGGGTGAACTATCCCTTTAAGTGTCCTTCAGAAACAATTCTAATAGGCCAATTTGATGCTCAATACAACATTTTTAGCATTGTTTGATATTTGTGTGGAAGCTGTGATACATCAGCATTCAGAAAATAAATTTCTGTCAAAAATTTCCGACCCCAAACTTTTGAAACGTGTGATGTGATTAAACAACTTTGCAACTAAACAACTGTGTTATGGTAGTACAGTCATGTGAAAAAGTTAGGACACCCTATTGAATTTCATGGTTTTCTGTATCAGGACATAATAAAAAAATATCTGGTCCTTGGCAGGTCTTAAAATTTGGAAAATAGATCCTCAGATAAACATCATCACATGACATATCACACAGTGTCATTATTTATTTAAGAAAAATACAGCCAAGAGGGAAAGGCCGTGTGTGACAAACTTAGGACACCCTATGAGTCAATTGCTTGTAGATCCACTTTTAGCAGCAATAACTTGAAGCATTCATTTTCTGTGTGACTTTATCAGTCTCTCACATCGTTCTGGAGGAATTTGGACCACTCTTCTTTTCAACGTTGCTCCAGTTTATTGAGGTTTGTGGGCATTTGCTTATGCACAGCTCTCACCACAGCATTTGAGTCAGGATGAGCTCTGGACTTGGACTGGGCTATTGCAACACCTTGATTCTTTTCTTTTCAGCCATTCTGTTGTAGATTTGCTGGTTTGCTTGGGATCATTGTCCTGTTGCATGACCCAATTTTGGCCCAACTTTAGATGTCAGACAGATGCCCTTGTATTTGACTCTAGAATACTTTGATATACAGAGGAGTTCATGGCCAACTCAATGACTGAGAGGTGCCCAGGTCATGTGGCTACAAAACAAGCCCAAAATTATCAGCTCTCCTCCAGCATGCTTGTCTTTTGGTATGAGGTGTTTGTGCTGATATGCTCTTTAGGTTTTCACCAAACTTGGCGCTGTGCATTATGGCCAAACATCTCCACTTCGGTCTCGTCTGTTCAAAGGACATTATTCTAAAAAACTTGTGTTTTGTTCAGATGTAACTTTGCAGACCTAAACTGTGTTGCAATGTTTTTTTTAGATAGAAAAGGCTTTCTTCTGCCAAGCCTTCCAAACATGCCATTTTTGTCCCATATTTTTATAATGGTATTGTCATGAACTTTATCATTTAACATGTTAACTGAGGCCTGTAGAGTCTGAGGTGTAGTTCTTGGGTTGTCTGCCATTTCTCTGAGCGTTGCATGGTCTGATCTTGGGGTGAATTTTTTGGGACGTCCACTCCTGGAAGGAGAGGTGTCTGTTTTCAATGTCTTCCACTTGTGAATAAACTTCAAATTGTTTGGAAATGGCCCTATTACTCTTCTCAGATTGATGGCAGCAACAATTGCTTCTCTAAGATGATTGCTGATGTCTTACCTCCTTTGGCATTGTGTTAACACACACCTGAAGGCTCCAGACCAGCAAACTGCCAAAGCTTATGCTTTTATAGAGGCAATCAGACTTGCTGATGATCAGTTAATCAAAGGTATTTGATTAGCAGTGCTTGACTGTTATTTACCCTCTTAATTTCAATGTTAACAGTAAGGGTGTCCTAACTTTGTCACACATGGCTTTTCCATTTTGGCTTTATTTTTGTTGAGTAAATAATGACACAGTGCAATTTGTCATGTTTTGTTGCTCATCTGAGGTTTTATTTTCAAAATTTTAAGACCAGCCAAAGACCTTTTTTTTTTTAATGATGTCCTGATACGGAAAACCATGGAATTCAAAAGGGTGTCCTAACTTTTTCACATGACTGTATAAGCACCTAGTTAAAGAAAATGTTTAATAAATATACTAATAAACCTCTCAGTTTATTTTACCTTGGTGGTAGAATGGCATTTAGGATCTCTTCGGTTTGCTGTTTACTGGCATCCGCTGAGGGGCTCTTGGGTTTGGGTGGAGGTGGGACTGGCCCGCTCTCTACCATCTGCTGGGCACTCACCTTTAAAGGGCGACTCTGAGTAAAATGTGAGAGAAGATATGAAAAACTAATGTTCAAAATTCATTACAACAACGAGGTATACTTTACGGAGGTTGCAGGTTTGTTTTTGTTTATATAACGTTAACTTACATCCAAGAACCGTGCTTACCCTTGGAGACTTTCTCTCTGTATTCTTGCTCACCAACACCGGATAATCATACTTCAACAAGGAGTCAGTCGGAAGAATCATGACTGTAATGTGGAAGTGTCAAGAAGATGTAGAGGAATGTTTCAAAGTCGGTGTTTTATTATAAAGCTTTGGAAGACTTCGAGTACCTTCGGTAGCGCTGAAAAAGTTTCGTTTTGTTGTTTCCCGTTGCTATAACAACCGCGCGTTCCCATCAGGCAGAGAAGGTCTGAATGCCTTCAGTCCACAGAAGTGAATCAGTCATAATAGTAAAGGGGAAAATAATTATTTTTATGTATTAAGTATTTTAAAATAACTTACATACACATATTGTATTTTTTTTCCCTAATGTTTATGTTCTATAACACGAGACAGAACTCGCCGCTGGGTGGCACTAAATGTTAAAGCAAGAAGCTATTAACGCTATTCATGTAATATTATTTTGAAGCGAATGTGCATTTAGTTTACTTGTTTTTGACTTATTCTTGTCTTTTATATATATATTTATTATGCTTTGACACGTTTTATTCATTTTAATTTTCTTTTTCTGTTTTTATTTTGTTATTTACATAATTGTATAAAATCTGTAGCATGTTATACAATGTTCATTGTATATTAATAACATTTACACTACGTCAAAAGATTTTGCTCACCAAGCCTCCATTTATTTGATCCAAAAAACGGTAAAACCGGTAATATTGTGAAATATTTTTACTATTTAAAAAATTGCTTTATATTTGAATATATATATATATATATATATATATATATATATATATATATATATATATATACTACCGTTCAAAAGTTTGGGGTCAGTACATTTTTATTGTTTCTTTTTCTTCTTCTTTTTTTTTTTTTTTTTAAGAAATTAATACTTTTATTCACCAAGGATGTATTAAGTTAATAATTAAAAGTTTATTAAAAGTTAATAATAAATAATTTACATTGTTATAAAATATTTATATTTTGAATAAACACTGTACTTTTTAAACTTGTTATTCATGAAAGAATCCTGAAAAAAAAAATTACAGGTTCCAAAAAATATTTGTTGATATTATCCAACACTGATCATTCTAATAATAAATCCGCATATTAGAACGATTTCTGAAGGATCATATGACACTTAAGACTGGAGTAACAGCTGATAAAAATTCAGCTTTTCATCACAGGAAGTATGTTAAAATAAAAAACATATGTATATTCTTTGATTAATCCAAAGATCAGCATTTATCTAAAATAAAAAGCTCTTGTAACATTATACACCATATCATTCAAAAGATTAGAGTCAGTTTTTTGTTTTGTTTTGTTTTTTTTTTTTTTGATAAAAAATTACAGAAATTAATACTTTTATTTAGCAAGGATGCTTTAAATTGATCAAAAGTGATGATAAAGACATTTATAATGTTGCAAATTATTTATATTTTTAGATAAATGCTGTTCTTATGAACTTTCTATTCATCAAAGAACCCTGAAAAAAATCTGCTCAGCTGTTTTCAATATAATTTTTTTGAACAGCAAATCAGAATATTAGACTGATTTCTGAACGATCATGTGACACTGAAAACTAAGTTAAAGATGCTAAAAATTCAGCTTTGAAATCACAGGAGTAAACTGCATTTTAAACATATTCAAACAGAAAACAGTTATTTTAAATAGAATTTTAAAACATTTAAAAATTTCGCTGTTTTCCTGTACTTTGGATCAAATACACGCAGGCTTGGTGAGCAGAAGAGACTTCTTTAAAAACATTAAAAATCTTACTGTTCAAAAACTTTTGACTGGTAGTGTATCTTGTTTCATTTATTTCAAAACTATTTTAATAATGTACATTTAAGCGCTGGAGAAAGCGGAACTAAATTGCTTTTCATAGAAGGAGGGACACATTTCTTTAGCGTACAAGCTCCGAACCGGAAGTGTTGATGGAAGTTTCGTAAATGCGGTTTGAATGTGTTCTCAAGCTGCCTTTTGATATGAACGACTCTTACTTTTTACGAAGCTAATTGGCAATCTTATTTCATAATGGATAACAGGAGACGACACAGAGAATCTCCTGTCCGAGATGTAAAGACAAAAATAAAGCAAGAAAAAGTGAGTCCCGCGCGGCCTCCGCGGGTTCGCCGATCTAGTTCAGACTCCAGCCGAGGAAGCAACAGCCCTCCACCGAGACGACGAGACAGCAGGTGAGCGCCTCATACCTCACAGCCTGTTTATCTTCCTGACAGCTCAGTCGAATAAAGAGATTGCTGCTAATTTTTAATCTGGACATTTCATTCAAATATTGTAGTGTGGGGGGGATGATCAACAAGTAGTTATTTGTACTCAGTAGTTTTATCTTAGATGCTTTTTGAACTTTACTTGTAGATCACCTGTCAGAAGAAAGGACAGGTCGCCGGCGAGGAGAGACCGTTCATCGGGCAGACAGCAGGAGAGGTCACCTCGACCCCGGAGAAGCAGAAGCCCGCACCGGAGCACAGACGTTAGGATAAAGCGGGTGAGTTAAATTGGTACATATACGCTTGTCTTAAGCTAACAATCTAGACAATGTAATAAACTGACAAGAAAGCTGTTTTTTAAATGGTGAAAAAGCACAGAGGGCACAGAGCACATAGGGCTTTGGGATCAGTACAATTTTCAGTACAATTTTTACAGTTTTTAATGTTAAATAAGTCTTTTCTGCTCATCAAGGCTGTGTTTATTTGATTTAAGAATACCAGAAAAACAGTAATGTTGTGAAATATTATTGCAATTTAAAATTGTGGTTTTATATTTTAATATACTTTAAAATGTAATTTATTCCTGTGACGCAAAGCTACATTTTCAGCATCATTACTCCAGTCTTCAGTGTCACATGATCCTTCAGAAATCATTCTAATATACTGATTTATTATAAATGTTGGAAACAGTTGCTGTGCTGCTTCATATTTTTTTGGAACCTGTGATGCTTTTTTATTCAGGATTCTTTGATGAATAAAATGTTAAAAATAACATATTTTTGAAAAAGTATTTTGTAACAATATACACTGCGGTTCAAAGTTTGGGGTCAGTAATTTTTTTTTCTTTGAAAGAAATTAATACTTTTATTCAGCAAAGATTTGTTAAATTGATGTAAAGTGATAGTGAAGATTTCTATTTTAATAGAAAAAGATTTTAAATACATGCTGTTCTTTTTAAACTTAATAAACAGAAATATTTTTATTTTGATATGTATACATTAAAATATTTTAAAATATTTTAGAATATATAATTTTATAAGATGCAAAAGTTTTATAATAATTGCTTTCATAATAATTGTTGAAATTATATTATTATTATTGAAAGCAATTAAAAATGCATACTAAGTGAAGTTTTTACCTAACAAGATTTTGTTTTCATTACAGGAGCAAGATGATCACAGAGGATCTGAAAGTCATCGGCATCGTGAGAGAAGAGATGATTCAAACGATCGCAGGATGAAAAGAGAAGGAGAGCGGCCCCGCCAAAGAGAGCGAGACAGAGAACAGGACAGACATAGGGGAAGAGAACGGGATACCCACTTACAACAGCAGCAGCAGGCTGAGAGGGAGCGGCATAATGAACGGCGGCGGGAGAATCGCCTCAGACAGGAGGTTCAGAGTGGCAGTGGCAGTGGCAGTGGCAATGAGGCACAAGAATTCGGCGGTACAAATGATGATGATTCTGCACCTGGAGTGGAGAAGGAAAAGCCCAACTTTGAACTATCAGGTGCCTTGGTGGAAGACACCAATACATTCAGGGGCGTGGTAATCAAGTATAATGAGCCTCCTGAGGCCAGGATCCCTAAACGGAGATGGCGTTTGTACCCCTTTAAGAATGACGAGCCGCTTCCAGTCATGTACATCCACAGGCAGAGTGCGTATCTACTTGGGCGACAGAGGAAGATTGCAGACATTCCTATCGACCACCCTTCTTGTTCCAAACAGCATGCTGTTTTTCAGTACAGGTCAGAATGAGAATAAAAGATATTTTGTAAATGGCTAAAGAGATAGTTCACCCAAAAATAATAATTCTGTCATTATTTATTCTCTCATATGAATTTCTTTCTTCTGTTGAGCACACCTGAATATGGAAAATGTTTACCAAAATAAGAGAATCATACAAAATGCATAGTCCACAAGAGCAAATAATAGTTGAATTTTTAAAAATGACCCTGTTCAAAAGTTTACATACACTTGATTCTTAATACTGTGTTGCTACCTGAATGATCCACATCTGTGTTTTTTTTTGTTTGTTTGTTTAGTGATAGTTGTTCATGAGTCCCTTGTTTGTCCTGAACAATTAAACTGCTCGCTGTTCTTCAGAAAAATCCTTCAGGCCCTGCATATGCTTTGGTTTCCAGCATTTTTGTGTATTTAAACCCTTTCCAACAATGACTGTATAATTTTAAGATCCATCTTTTCACACTGAGGACAACTGAGGGACTCATATGCAACTATGATAGAAGGTTTAAACGCTCACTGATGCTTCAGAAAGAAACCCAATGAAAACTTACTGTATTTGAATATCAGGGTAAATTTAAACTTATTTAGACTCCTGGAAAACATGTATTTTCTGTAGCTTCTGAAAGGCTAAATGAAAAAAATGGGATATTTAGGCAAAATAAAAATGTAAACATCTTCATTGTGTTCAAAAGTTTACACCCCTGGCTCTTAATGCGTATTTTTTCCATCTGGACCATCAGTAAGCATTTAAACCTTCTGTAATAGTTGCAAAGAGTACCTCAGTTGTCCTTAGTGTGAAAAGATGAATCTCAGGTTCATAGTCTTTGTTGGAAAAGGTTCAAATACACAAAAATGCTGAAAAACCTAAGAATTTGTGGGACCTGAAGGATTTTTCTGAAGAACAGCAGGTAGTTTAACTATTCAGGATAAACAAGGGACTCAAAAAAAACTGTGGATGATTCAGGTAACAACACAGTATTAAGAATCAAGTGTATGTAAACTTTTGAACAGGGTCATTTTTATAAATTCAACTAATATTTTCTCTTGTTCACTATGTAAACGTTTTTTAATGTGAAAAAGCTTATTCAGGTCAGTACTACATAAAAAATAACATGCATTTTGTATGATGCAATTGACTTCCATAGTATTTTTTTCAATGGAAAACTGTCGCAAAAAAAAAAGTAAAGAAATTTAATGAATTCTGGTGTTAATTTCTTTGCATAATGATTAAACATTTGTCTCTAATGTTTATCATCTCCAGATTAGTGGAGTTTACACGGGCGGATGGCACTATGGGCAGGAGAGTGAAGCCGTACATCATCGATCTGGGTTCTGGCAACGGGACCTACCTAAACAATCAGCGTATAGAACCTCAGCGTTACTACGAGCTCAAAGAGAAGGATGTGCTGAAGTTTGGCTTCAGCAGCAGAGAGTATGTGCTCCTTCATGAGTTCTCCGACACAGCCGAGGTTGACGAAAAGAAGGAGGGAGAAGAAGAAGATGATGAAGGCCTGGATGAGTAGTTCTCGCCTCAACGTTTACCAAAGTCACCTGTTTTGTGCTGGACTCTTTGAAAGAGTTTCATCTGTAGGAACAGAACCAGCATGAATTGATTCATTCATCATTTCCTTTTGGACAATGACAGAATCTCGCTTCAGCCTGCCCAAGTTGTCTGTATAACTCTATTCTCAGGTGGATAGCTTTTGTATCCCATCAAACTGTGTACAGTGTTGTCCTTAAAAGCAAGTGCTGAATGCCAGAACTAATTAATCTTCAAAAAAAAAAAAACATATATTTTGGATACTCTTGAAGTAGTGAATATAATGTCCAGATTTGGTTACTGTAAATATACTGGATGTATTTGATGTGAGTAATGTTTCATGTGTTTTAGTTTGTAGTCTATGTGATTAGATACATACTGTGTCCTGGTTTGCTGAACCAGTCCTTTTGCGCCAACAGATTATCATCCCAGTGGTATCACAGAAAATACTGACTCATTTGAATATTGCTGTACAAACGATGGCATCTTACTTCAGATATTTCTGTTCTCTCACAGTACATTTATATTTGATTTTTAGATGTTTTGTATTGTAAAATAAAGATGGATAATAATAAATGTTGGCTTTTTTGATTGACTGCACACATTGTAAGAGTACATGAGAAAAGTGGTGAACCAAACATTATTCAGTTCAATTCAGTTCAAATTTATTTATATAGAGCTTTTTTTTTTACGATACATATCGTTGCAAAGCAACTTTACACCAACAGACATTTTTACAATATATGTAGTAGTAGCTTTATGTACATATGGCAGAGATTTGTGGTAAAGATCAATTAATGATGTAATCAAACAGACAAAGAACACTATAAATTAGTATCATCTCTTCTTAAGTGTTCTGGATCCAGACTGGAGCTTGTGAATTCCTAGTTACCACGGGATGTCAATCCCATGGCAAAAACAGAGAACAAATAGGAACATAATTAGCGTAGCTGCTGTTCAAACTAAGAAAAGAAAGATTTGTTAAACCAGAGCTAAAAGATTAATAATGAACATTTGATCAGACACAACTGCAGGAAAAGTTTATGAGATGCATTATTTGAATGCTTGGCTAAAAAGATGTGTCTTTAATCTAGATTTAAACAGAGAGAGTGTGTCTGAACCCCGAACGTTATCAAAAAGGCTGTTCCAGAGTTTGGGTGCCAAATGTGAAAAAGCTCTACCTCCTTTAGTGGACTTTGCTATCCTAGGTACTACCAACAGTCCAGAGTTTTGTGACCTTAGGGAGCGTGATGGATTGTAGCGTGGTAGAAGACTAGTTAGGTACGCAGGAGCTAAACCGTTAAGTGCCTTATAGGTAAGAAGTGCTATTTTGTAGCTGATGCGGAACCTAATAGGTAGCCAGTGCAGAGACTTTAAAATTGGAGTAATATGATCATATTTTCTTGACCTGGTAAGGACTCTAGCAGCTGCATTTTGGACTATCTGTTGCTCGTTTATTGAAGATGCAGGACAACCACCTAGTAGTGCATTACAATAGTCCAGTCTAGAGGTCGTGAATGCGTGAACAAGCTTTTCTAGCATTATTCCTTTGACAAATAATTATGCATTGTAATAATGCATAATATTACGTTACTTACTTTTTATGCGTTGTTACTTTTGCATTACTTTTTAAATCTGGGCATGGCTTGCTTGTTTGTTTTTAATATAAAAAATTATTTAATATAAATTTTTTTTTTTCATATAAAAATTTTGGCAAATTTAAAAGCCAAAAAGCCTCAGGCTGAAGGAAAAGTAAATTTACGTTTGAACAGTAGAATACAAAAGAAGAAAGTTCAACGCTTCAGCAGTGAAAGAAAAGAACAAAATTTAGTTTATCTTGAGTAATTTTTGTTTATTAGGTTGAACTGGATCATCGAAGGTCAGCAGCAAAGATACTGGTCAATAAAATGCGATTAAATACATAAAGGATATTTATATTATTTAACATCTTTAATTATTGCAGGTTTGCATCAGATTCTGAGTTGCATCTCACTGTTTTTATTCGTTTTTGAGTGAGTGAGATGAATTAATGCATGTTCACATTTATTCTAGAACCGAAGTAACATCTTCTTCACAATTTCTCTCAACATGGGGACAGCTTTCAATCTACAAATGGGGAAAAGAGTAACTCAGACATTGTATTACAAAGTAATGCTTAACTTTACTAGTTACTTGGAAAGTAATCTGATTACGTAACTCGCGTTACTTGTAATGCGTTAACCCCCAAACAACACTGAAGGTGTTATATAGTAATAATTAAGTCTACATTAGTTTAAGTCAGTAATCTGTTATTTGAATTAGTTACGCTATTACAATATACACAGTGCTCGAAGATGTTTTAAATAATAACATTTCTTCGTAAAAACTGACGTAAGTTTCACGAAGTTTCGTCTGATTTATAAGTACAGTTTTGCAACGTTTCTGTACTCGCTAAGAAAAGGCGCAAAAATCAGTTCGAGAGACTTTTAGTTTGAAATCTTCAACATCCGGCTTCCGTCACGTCCATAGCGTCATGTTGCCTTGCATCGAAATAATTCACTGGTTTTAAAGGTTCGTGTTTGTCTGTTTTGTTATATGTATGTTTGTTTTACAATACTAGCTGTATTTCGTTATCCATGTACATTAATTCTTAGTTTGTTAATATTAATATTAGTTTGTTTATGGGTGCCAGTACAGACTTATTTACAGACCGTTCAAATTTACAGTAACGTTATTTGTTCTGTGTATTTACATTTAGGAGTAATAATAAAAACTGATTACTAGTATTTGAATATTACATTAATTGTGACCATCACTTATTTAAGCTCCTTTTTATTCTTAAACAGTTCACGAAATGAAAATTCTGTTCACCTTTATGTTGTTCAATGCTTGTCTCTGAAACACGTGATACAAATAAGAACATGCTCAAGTCTTGTTTTAGCTTGAAAGATGCTATATTTTTCTTTTAAAATGTCCTTTTCTCTTTTAGATGTAGATTAGTTTCTTTGTTCGCATAGTGGTGAACCTGCTTCATCATGACGTCATCAAATCCTCCAAAACCAGCTCTACATTTTGGCCAGGTTGTGATTGGTCCACCTGGCTCAGGTAAAACCACTTATTGCCGGGGGATGCAAGAGTTCCTCAGCCGCCTCGGGCGCAAAGTGGTCATTGTAAACCTGGATCCTGCCAACGAAGGGCTGCCCTATCCATGTGCCGTGGACATTTCTGAGCTTGTCACTCTGGATGATGTGATGGACGGTCTAAAACTTGGCCCTAATGGCGGCCTCATTTACTCTATGGAATATTTAGAGGCAAATTTGGACTGGTTAGAGAGCAAGCTGAAGCACGACCAAAGCAGCTATTTCCTTTTTGACTGCCCGGGTCAGGTGGAACTATACACTCACCATAATTCGGTGAAGAATATATTTGCACAGCTGTCAAAGTGGAATTTCAGGGTAAGTAGATAGTGGAAACTTTATTCGAACTCCTCTGTGATTTATTAAGATGTCTGATTTCTTTTGATATTTGCAGCTGACTGCAGTACATCTGGTAGATTCCCATTACTGTGCTGATCCGGCCAAGTTCATCTCTGTGCTGTGTACGTCCCTGTCTACCATGTTGCATGTTGAATTGCCACATGTCAATGTGCTCTCAAAAATGGATCTCATTGAGCAGTATGGCAAACTTGGTAAGATAAAATAATCCAGACTAATGCAGAAAATCTGATTTGTGGATGTACTTTAATTTAATACCAACTTTTTTTAATAAGCATTCAATCTAGACTACTACACTGAGGTTCTGGACTTGTCATATTTGGTGGAGCATCTCTCCTTAGACCCTTTCTTCAAAAAGTTTCACCATCTGAATGTGAAGTTGGCTGAAGTGATCCAGGACTACAGCTTGGTGTCTTTTGTACCTCTGAATGTGCAGGTTACTGCTCACTTTTATAACTGTAATGAGATGCATGTGAATTTGTGGCATGATTTTTGACTGTTGTTATTTCTTTACAGGACAAGGAAAGCATGACACAAGTTCTGAGAACTGTGGACAAAGCTAATGGCTACTGCTTTGGAGACCTGGAGGAGAGGAACCTGCAGGCCATGATGTCTGCTGCTGTTGGAGCGGACTTCCAGTTCAGCACGTATCCTTATCATATTAGCTGGGTTTCCATCCAAAGTTGCAAATGTATGTTATTTTTTTATTTAGTACTGATACACAAAAGATGTTTACATATAGTCCACAAGAGAAAATAATTGTTGAATTTATAAAAATGACCCTGTTCAAAAGTTTACACACACTTGATTCCTAATACTGTGTTGTTACCTGAATGATCCACAGCTGTGTTTTTTTGTTTATTAATAGTTGTTCATAAGTCCCTTGTTTGTCCTGAACTGTTAAACTGCCCGCTGTTCTTCAGAAAAAACCTTCAGGTCCCACAAAATCTGAAAAATGTTTTTTCAGCATTCTTGTGTATTTGAACCCTTTCCAACAATAACTGTATGATTTTGAGATCCATCTTTTCACACTGTGGACAACTGAGGGACTCATATGCAACTATCACAGAAGATTCAAAACCTCATTAATACTCCAGAAGGAAAAAAGATGCATTAAGAGCCAGGGGGTGTAAACTTTTGAACAGAAAGAAGATGTGTAAATTTTTATTATCATGTTTTTTTGTTGGTGTTTTTTCATTCACTACTGCCCTTCAGAAGCTACAGAAGATACTTATATGTTTTCCAGAAGACAAAAGAAGTTAAATTGACCCTGATCTTCAAATTCAAAAAGTTTTTACCCCCATTTTCCCACCAGTGTTCAAACCTTCTGTAATAGTTGCATATGAGTCTCTCAGTGTGTCCTCAAGATGGATCTCAAAATCATACAGTCAAATAATTAACATTTTGCAGATTGTAAACTTTTGACCTCAGTTGTATAATAAATTACTTGGACCTCAGAGTGAGCAGATGAAACACAATAAATTCAGTCATTGCTTTCAGAGGTGGATGCCTGCTGCTTCAGAACTCAATCATATAAGATGGTTCTGTGAGAAAATTATACAGAAATACTTGAACGTAAGACTTTTTTGGGGCATTTCAGAATGACCAAAACAACATTTCAGATGCTGTGCAACAAGATTGGCCCGCTGGTTAGTCAGGTTATTCAGTCCAATAGTGCAAAGTCTTATTATTTTTTTCATGTGCATGAAGGAATTTATTTGGCAAATGCATTTTCATCTCGTATTATTCACATTAACCCTTTTTTCACACAAGACAAAACCCACCTCAAGGAAGCGTAAAAGCATTTTTGTGAATTTATGGATTTTTTTTTTTTTAAGAAGTCCGCTTACAAAACAAAGATTCACATATAATGTACTCACCCCCCTTGTCATCCAAGATGTTCATGTTTTTCTTTCTTCAGTCATAAAGAAAATTTTTGAGGAAAACATTTCAGGATTTTTCTTCATATAATGGACTGATATGGTGCCCCGATTTTGAACTTCCAAAATGCGGTTGTAAACGATCCCAGCCGAGAAAGAAGGGTCTTATCTAGCGAAACGATTGGATATTTTCAAAAAAATAATACAATTTAAATACTTTTTATTCTCAAATGCTCATCTTGCCTTGCTCTCCCTGAACTCTGTGTATTCTGCCTCAAGACAGTTAGGGTATGTCGAAAAAACTCCCTCAACTTCAAAAATCATTTCAAAATCATCCTACATCGCTGCAGAAGTACCGACCCAGTCTTTGCAAAGTGAACATGCAAAGAAGATCAAACACCTTCAACAAAAAAGGTAAAACAACAATATAGGACAATTTTGAAGTTGAGGGAGAACATGAGATGGGAGTTTTTCGACATACTCTAACTGTCATGAACCAGAAAAAAACAGTCCAGGCAGAGTAAGACAAAGATGAGCGTTTGGCATTAAAAAATATATAAATTGTATTATTTTTATGAAAATAACCGATCGTTACACTACATAAGACCCTTCTTTCTTGGCTGGGATCGTTTGAGGGGCATTTAAACTTAATTTGGGAAGTTCAAAATTGGGGCACCATATCAGTCCATTATATGGAGAAAAATGCTGAAATGAGAAAAAGACATGAACATCTTGGATGACAAGGGGGTGAGTACATTATATGTGAATCTTTGTTCTGAAAGTGGACTTCTCCTTTAATTTGGCATTTCCATCATTTCTAAAGCAATACTTAAAAAGGGTGATGGAAACATAGCTGCTGTTTAGTTTCCTGTTTTTGTTACGTTAACACACTTCCATTCATTTGTGCAATCACAATGCTGAATTTTGATTGTCCTTAACAATTTGTCTCAGAACTCTTAGTGTACAGGAGAAATACATGGAGGCCACTGGGAAAACTGTGGAGGATGAAGTTATGGACTTGTAACCATTTTTATACTGATTAAAAAAAAAGAAAAACAAAAAGCTATGTGCAGAAGTCTTATTTCACACATTCAAACATATTGCAGACACGTTAAAATGCCACAAATGAGCAAATAAAAGAAATAATGTTGGGGTTTTTTTGTTCCCCACAATGAAGTTTTACAGTAACAAGAATAAAATCTTTGTTTTGAACACTTAAAATGTTGGTTTTAGATGCATTCATTGCTAAATGTTTTCTACATAAGCAATAATTAGACAATTTGTTTTATCAGATGTGACACAAGGTAAATAATACACTATAATTATAGTAAAAACTTATTTTGTTCTGTTCTAAGAAACAACATGCATATGTATCTAAGCAAAGTGTGGACAGAAAAACTAAACCCTATTATTTCAACTTGAGTTGCATTCAGAATTGAGAATGATTGTTTTGGGTTTCGTAGTCTTATGTCTTAGTGTTTGAGCTTAAAAGATTTAATAGATTCATCATGAGCAAGTTATTGGTTAGTGTTTGAGCGCAGAGGAGAGTATCACCACTAGAGGTCACTGTCACAACAGCTACTTGTTCACATACTATACTAGTCAGCGTTTCCTCGTTCATTGAATTTTGAACAACTGCAGTCGGCTGAATTTTAATACTGTGGCCGAATTAGAGGCAGTTTAAGGCGGATGAGACACTAAACTAACTAACAAATTACTGGGGTGCTTAAATGTGAGAAACTGGAGACCATTTGTTCAGAAATCAATTAACGCCCCTGTTTTTTTTATTTGGTACACCCTTGTGAAACAGTACGTACGGTTCTGGTTTTGTTTATTCGTTTGTACATTTTTTTTTCTTTCCCGCTCTCGATACATGGCGCGTATTTTGCTAACTTGTGGCAGAGAACCTTTATCGAGCCGGAACACCTTTCCCATCATGTGCAGTCTGGACCTTGAAAAGGCCTTCTCACTCGCGGAGGAACACAGGAATGCATTGTACACGAAAGGGAGACATGACAACTATGTTAGATAGTGCTCGGTGTTTGTTGAACTTGTCTTTTTGGTCATGTTTTTCTTCCTAATATGAGTTAAATATGATTTAGTCATTTAAGCTTATGTATGAAAGTGCCACAGCATCCCTCAGGAATAAATCTCCACAACAGTCACCTTAACACATACTTGTGCGAGCCACGGAAGTATTCCGGGAACCAGAAAGAAGTGCTTCGCCTCTTAGCGCACTCGGGTTGAGAATCGTAGAAAACGCGGGATGGATTAGGAACATTAAATTGCGCTCTAAAAACGCCAGTTTCAGTTTCAGATTTATTTAAATATAACTATATTTGCGGCTTTGTACTTTTATAGATAGCTGAAAAAGAATGTGAATATAATAATATTCTTGTAGTTAGTGTACAAACAGGACTGCGCTATTCATTACTGAGAACCTAAGCGTTATCCATGTCAGTTCAGAATCCAGTTCACACTTTAGTCGAATCCGCAGGGTAAAAACAGGAGGCAGACAGGGAATGGAGTTGGCAATGTGAAATCTGTTTCTGCTTTACAGGGTCTGAGTATGTGCAAGCTTGACACTATATTTGCTCTAGGCATCATTTAGGGTGATAAAAGAAGTTTAGATATTTTCAGTGTGAGAGGAACTAGTTTGTTGTTGCCTATTAAACTCAAAGCAATAGTTTTGCTGTATAGAAAATATTATTATATATATATTATTATTATTATATAGTTATTTTCCTTCTATTCAGGGCTATGATTTTATGATCTTTGAATTCTGTGAACAAAAGAAATTCAATTACAACAAAGTTGACGGTTGTAAGTTTTAGAAGAAACGTGCAATCTTTAAAAAAATAAACAAATAAAATGAATTAGCCTCAGAAATTATATATACATTGTAGGCCGCATGAAATCCTTGGAAGTTTCCCTCAAAATGTAGAAAAAGTAGGCAATAGTCATATGCTCTGTAGAGTATGGCATACAGCATATGACTATATATGTGTGTGTATATACATACATACATACATATATATATATATATATATATATATATATATGTGGTATATATGTTTTTTTCAAAACATAGTTTGAAATTTAACTTTAAGCTATATATATGTATTTATATACACACACAATATATATGTGGTATATACACTACCGTTCAAAAGTTTGGGGTCAGTAAGACTTGTAATAGTCTTTAAAGAAGTCTCTTATGCTCATCAAGGCTGCATTTATTTGATTAAAAATACAGAAAAAAAACAGTAATATTGCAAAATGTTTTTACAATATAAAATAATGTTTTTTATTTTAACATACTTTAAAATAGAATTTATTCCTGTGATGAAAAGCTGAATTTTTATCAGCTGTTACTCCAGTCTTAAGTGTCACATGATCCTTCAGAAATCATTCTAATATGCGGATTTATTATTAGAATGATCAATGTTGGATAATATCAACAGTTGTGCTGCCAAATATTTTTTGGAACCTGTGATTTTTTTTTTTTTCAGGATTCTTTCATGAATAACAAGTTTAAAAAGTACAGTGTTTATTCAAAATAAAATAATAATAATATTTATTATTAACTTTTAATAAACTTTTAATTATTAACTTAATACATCCTTGGTGAATAAAAGTATTAATTTCTTAAAAAAAAAAGAAAAAAAAAGAAACAATAAAAATGTACTGACCACAAACTTTTGAACGGTAGTGTATGTTTTTTCAAAACTTAGTTTGAAATTGAACTTTAAGCTGCTGGAGTTTTTCTCAGGCAAATTAAGTCACCATGAGAACGTATATTTTTTGCAGATATGATTGTCATGAGTGTGTGCCGAACACACGATTATGCCCCAGTTATGGTTTCCTATGGCTCTCTGGAGTGGTACTTCCTTCCCTAGCACACTTCAGAGAGTAATTTTGTGTGTGTGACGGCTGCCCAGCAACCTGCTGGCCGAGGACCAACTTCCTTGTGTCTGCTCTTGCTACTTTATGGATTCCCATGTGGGGGTGTGTCTGAGAACAAGGGATTGAATGAAACTCTGATTGAATGAAGGGCTCTGCTGAGCAGTTTCCTCCCTTTACCAGCAGTGTATACATGTGGCTTATTGGCGCACTGAGGGTCATGAAAGGGTTTTGAATACACATGGTTTTGTTTACACTGAAAATGTGCCATACTTTGTACTCTGCCTCATTAAAACTGTTGACAAACAAGGACAGATGAAAGCCGTGCTTTTCTGGCTTTCATTTTTTCGCTTGCAAATCTCAGCAAAATCATTCTATGTCTTCCAGATTTCGTTCTCTCTCAGTGATTTTCTGCAAGGCGCAAAGTGTTTAAAATGATAGCATTTCATGCCATTTAGAGAAGGACGTCCTCAACAGTTCAAGACTGATTTGTGTGTTTTGTATTGATTTGCTTTCTTGAAACTCAACTGGTAGATCATTATATTAGACTCTGCAACTGGTAACTATATCTATAATAGTTACCATGGAATATGAATACTGCCAAAATGTATTAATCAGGGTTATTGTTGTCAACTATAAAAGATTTTAATTATTTAGAATAAATGTTATCTTAAAACAAGACAAAAAAAAAAAAAAAAAAAACCCAAAAAAACATTTTATTTCAGCTAGTTGCTGGCCATGTTTCTTATTACAGTTTTTTTGTTGTATTATATTGTATTTATTGTGTTTATGTATGTGAGTTGTGTTTGTAAAGAGTGTGTAGAGTGTAAACATACTGTCACACAAGATAAACTTTAGACTTAAATAGTTTGACAATAAAGTTCTATCTATCTATCCGTCTATTTGTCTATCTTTCTGTCTATCTTTCTATCTACCTAGTTAGTTTAACCTTAAGTACAAATTTAAATAAAACTAAATAAACTATAACTATAAGAGTATTATTAAAAAATAAATAATAAAAAAATCAAATGTAATATATATATATATATATATATATATATATACACACACACAGACATAGACATACAGATAAAAATATAGACAAAAACTGTAATAACTTTGACAAAAATGCATAACAAAATTACTAAAAGTTACACTAAAATGTAAATAAAAACAGAAAATATAAAAATAAAATGTTATATATATATATATATATATATACACACACACACAGACAAAAATCCAGACAAAAACTGAAATAACTTTGAAAAACTCATAACAAAATTAGTAAAAGTTACACTAAAATTAAAATGAAAACAGAAAATATAAAATCTAAATCTATATATATATATATATGTGTATATGTAGACATACAGACAACAACTAATAACATTGACAGAAAACACTAATACTAAAACATAATACTACAAGTAAATTAACATGAAAACAGAAAATATTAAAATAAAATCTAAGTTAAGGTAAAATACTACTTGATGAATGCATTTGCTGAAAGCATAAAATGAAAATCATTTGCTAATATAATATGAAGTGGAACAAAATGATAGATTGACATTAGATATTAAATATTATCATTATTAATTTTGTCTAATATAGTATCTTAAATTCATTTTGGGCCTATACACGAGAAGATCGCTTATGAGTTACTCTTTACAATACATCTCTTTTTCTCTGCTTATTTGACGTATAAAATAACATCATAATTTATATTATATTATTTGCATTATACTCTACATCTATAAAATATAGATAATCTCATTTGGACTGGCAAAGGTTTCAAATATTTATTTAACGAAGATAAATCATAATTTATCTAAGATTATTTGATATTTATTTAACAAAGAGATGTTATTTAATATTTGTTAAATAAAACTATTTATTTAACAAAGAAATGATACATCTCCAATTCAAAGATATAAAACACTACATAACAGCTCCCATCAATGCTTTAGTTTAATTCTCTATTCTTTGCTTTAAGATGAAATGTATAAACCCAGATTAAATATGCTGTTAAAAAGTGACAGAGAGGATCTTCCTACTTCACAGGACACGGCCAGAGTTGGCCAGCAATGCTAGCGGCTCTGCATTGCATTAAGGTTGTGCGCTGTGCTGCTCTGCTCTGCTCTGCTCTGCCCATCCCCCATACTGAGATACCAAAGCAGAGTTGTGCTGCTTTTGCAAGCAGCAAAGCTTCAGCTCGAGTGAGAGGCAGGCAGGGAGAGAGGGGGTGGGGAGAGCAGAGAACGAGAGACGGTGTGTTATTCTCCTAAAAAGATATTTTTCCCCAGAGATCCTTTCTCTATCTCTTTTTAGATTCCAAACTGAACCACAGTATAAATAGATGGGCTTATTTTGTGATGATAATGTATTCTGCCTTTCAACCACTTTGTGTGGTTTATCTGATTTTCTTCTTTACTCGTGCGCTCTCCCTCCCTCTCGTTTTTCATTTTCACTTCCTGCTTGCAGACTAGCTCAACCCACCACCAACCCTCCCTTCTCTTACTTTCCTAACGCATTTCAATCAGCACAACCCCCTAAAACAGTGTTTCTCAACCGGTTTGACTGACCCAACACCGCGCCAAAATTGTTTTTCATAGGAAATGATAATGAAATGTACTGATAAATGCATGTGTAGGCCACACTTTGTTAAAATTATGAACGTAACTTCAGCTAAAAGGGAAAATTTGACTACAGCTACACATAATCTGTATTTAACATCGCCTGTAGTGTATTTCATTTTATAGTTTTTTGATGATGTTGGTATATGCCTGTTTAGGCCAGCAGATGAATTTGTACCAAAATACCAAACATACAGCATTTGAGAAACATTTTATCCTTCGTTTTTAAAGTTTAACATATAAAAAGCTATAAGATATCATAAGAAATGTATTTTACTTTCACATGCATATGGTCAAATGCATGTTATGATAGAATTTTTTTTTTTTTTACTAAAACGTGGGGTGTTAGATACATTTGTTTATCCAGACAAGTAAAAAAATTAACATTTTCAACACCAGGCTTAGGCCTACATGCAATTTACATAACGCACAAAACACAAAAATGTATGCACAATATTTCGGCTTTCCATTTTCCAGTCCACTTTAGGGTTAAAAGTAAATTAGGTGTGTTTGTGTGTGTGCGCGCAGACTTTGGTATTTTATAGGCAGTGCAACTGCAAAACCAGTAAGACGAGCTTACTTCATGGTGAGCCTGCATGCAACTAATGCAATGGTAATATCTGGCTATATGGTTTCATTCAGTTCACTCCAGCCACAGTTTTCCCACCAAAATCTGTTCGAGGAGCAGTTTTCAAGCCTGCCGTTATGCAACGTCAATTTAACACCCCCCTCGAGCCAGCCCCCCTTCCCCGAATCCATTCCGCACTCCGAGCGGAGTCCGAGCCATGTTTTACTGGTCTCAGCGCACCTCGGTAAAATGGCTGTATCTAAGTGAGCCTCGTGCTGGTGTGATCCGTTCCTCGGCTGTAGTCTACTTCTGCAACAGAACCCCCCACAAATTCCGTGTCGGTTAAATTTCATTTCCCGGGAACTCGGTACGAGAGAGTCTAAAAAACGGCGCCGACGGTGGAGTCCGGATTCGGTCCGGCGTAAGGGGTGGGGATGAGTCGGGACACGGGTAAATTGTTGTAAAACTATTGTATTTACATTCAATGTTTCGCGTTTGATTGTGACCGACTCGCCGAGAGGGAGAGGGGGGGGATCATGGCCGCTCAGGTCGCCAGCGCTACCTCTCTCAACACCAGCCCGCCTTCCGAGCTGAAAAAACCGGATCGAGACCCAAAGGAGGAGTCGGTACCGGGGGAGAAGCAGCAGGAAAATAAGGAGCCGGGACTCGAGAGCGGATCTCCGGCTCGCGGGGAACTGCAGGACCGGGCCGATGTGGGAAATGCTGGGGGAGGAGGGGAGTCGGAGATGAAGAACGGCAACGGGAATCCGTCGAGGGTGAACAATAATCAAAATGAGGCCACCGGACCGGAGGGGAACAACCACCCTGGGATGGTACACCATCACGCGCCCGGGTTTCAGCCCGCTTCCTATAGCTACGCGCAGCACTACGGCCGGGCCCCTTTTCATCAACATGGCGGACAACAAAGCCCTGGCATGGCAGCTGCAGCGGGGCCAGGCGCGCTGTCGAGCAGCATGATGGACCCCTATCAGCCCAACTCCCATGATCACGGCTTCCCGAACCACCAGTACAACAGCTACAGTCCGTTCGGGAACCGAAGCCCGTACCCGGGCCAGGGCTACGGCATGAACTCTCCGCGCAGCGCTCCTCAAGCTCAGGCGGTAGGGGGGCAGTCAGCCAAGCAGCAGCAGCCAGCAGCGGCTGCATCCTACACCAATCAGCGGTATAACATGGGAAACCCGCAGCCAACATCCACCCCGACTCTCAACCAGCTCCTCACCTCACCGAGCGGTGCCCGGGGCTACCCGAATTACCCACCGAGCGAATACAACAGCCAGGACGGTGCTAAGGGACCAGCAGATATGGGCAGCAGCGGCGGGCAGTACGGTGGGGGCCATCCGGGTTGGCAACAAAGGACCCATCACCCGCCACCCATGAGTCCTGGAAGCACCGGGCAGCCCCTGGGAAGAAACCAGGTAAAATTCCAACCCCAAAAACTGCCTCTCTCTCGCTTTGCTCAAGTCATATGAGTGGTTGAAACGCACTGTGCTTGCTATTGTCTGAGCAAGAGACTCTATAAAATGGCTGCCTCCTTGGTTTTCCATAGCTGCTCTTCTTTTTCCTGCTTATATTTAGCTAAAATAACAAAACTTTCGTAAAGCCACACGCTTCGTAGCTGGACTTGTGTTGTGAGGTGAAAACTGTTGCCTATTATTGCTCGAGTTGAAGGTAGATCTCCGATTGAAAATGCGTATTTAGCTCAGGCTGCTTCTCCACCAAGAAGGCTTAAACGCGTTTAGCTTTTTCCTCATAGGCCTTTCTGTCTTTTATATGCTTTACTCTTGTGTACATTTGTCTAATATGCAATATTAGCCGGTTGGTGTGTTGTTTGTAAGTTCTGATATTAATTAAGGGGGTGATTAACATAATATCAGCGGATTTTTTCGTGTGGAAAAACCCGTCTTGTGTAAACCGATACGTGAGTGTCACACTTCCACAGTAGAGAAACATACGACAATTATCGTCATTTTAATCTAAAAGTGTACTTAAACGCACTTTAAAACGACGCTGCTAGTGCATTTGATGATGAAAAGCTTCGTTTTTAAAACGTGGACTCGGTTGAGTGTCGGTCTGTATGCGCGCAGCTTGTAAACACAAGCCTAGTGATTTGAGTAAGTGCAGATTGGTTTGCAGTGGGATTTGAATTGTGGAGGTAAAATCCTCCTGTCAAAGGCAGGAGACAGTTGGTCTTGGGTTGACATGCTCGCTGAGATCTGATTGGCTCCGCATCCTGTGCTCTTGGCCATTTATAATTGCATATGATGTAACACTGAAACACTTGCTGATTAGTTCATGTTGCTCACCTCCCTCACTCTTTCAGTAGTGTACTGTATATATGAAGTAAACATTTGGCAATGCTTTTAAAATGAATTATGCATATTGGGGAAATGATAGTTTATTAATTCAATAATTGAGGGTTGTATTAACAGAATGTTAATGATTTCTAAACTTAACTTGCATGTATATAAACGCATATATAATAAAATGATCCACGCAAGTCCTACATTTTTATTACACAGGAGAATAAAATACAAATGTGCCTAAAAATACGTTTTATTTGCAGATTTTATTCCAAGAATGTCAATATCAGCAAAAGTTGTGATTGGAAACTTTGTGGTTTCACGTCACTCATCGACTAGGAATCTTTAGTCCGTTTTTCAAGTTTTGGTTATTGAAGACACTTGAAAAATCTGTGTCTTATTTCTCTGGCCTGTTGGATATGGGACGAGAAAATCTTTTTGAATTCTCCTTAATTCATGCCAGTTGTTTACAGTATGATGTTGTGCACCGTTTCCTGTCTGGTCATCCTCTGCATGCTAAATGCTTGTTTATGTGGTGCTTATCATGATTGTTTGTCTTGGATATGTCCAAACACTTAAGTGCAATTTCAGGGTTGAACAACATCTGTTTAACTCAGTTAACTTAGTTTCTCGTACTAGGTTGAGGCAGCATGTGCTTCAGTTTTGTGTCGCTGTGCAAGCTGTGCATCTGATAAGGGGATTGAAACTTGCTGGTTTGCAAGGTTTTCTTTTTGCATAGAATTTCTTATTTAGATTTAGTTTGTTCTTAATTATCCTTGTTTTGACTTTGTGAAATGAGGATGTGTGAAAAATTAGTTTTTATACCAGAATCTCAATCTGTTTTTTTGCCTCTTTCTTAAAATATGAGCTTTGTTCCTTTTTGTTAACGAGATTAGGATCTCTATGGGATTTTTTTTTTTTTTTTTTTTTTGAAGTAGCTATTTATTAGTAAAGTTCTTGTCGAAAGGAAGTATGATCTGAGAGTTTAAGTTACAGACAGTGAGTATCTGCGATATTTGGTCTTCAGAATTTCCACATCATCTTTACATGTGCCCAAATATGTCAGGTATCATCATTAAAAAATGTTGATTAGTGTTCAAACCAAACCACGTGACGTAAGCAACCTATAATTAAAACACTACTGTTCAAAAGTTTGGAATATTGTTTTAATGTTTCATTCACAAAGGCTGCATTTATTTGATCAAATTTAGTAGAAACAGCAATATTTGTGAAATACTCTTAGCTCTTTTCTATTTTTAAAATATGATTTATTCCTGTGACTGCACAGCTGAATTACGCCAGTCTTCAGTGTCACATGATCCTTCAGAAATCATTATAATACGCTGATTTGGTGCTCTAGAAACATTTATTTTTATCATTGTTGAAAACAATTGTGTAGCTTCACTTTTTTTTTTTTTTTGTGGAAACTGCTACTGTTTTTTTCAGAATTATGAATAAAAAGTTCAAAAGAGCAGCATTTAGATTTTTTTCATAACACTGTAAAAGTACTTGCTGTCACTTTAGATCAATTTAATGCGTTCTTGCTGAATAAAAGTATTAATTAAAAAAACATACTGACACCAAACAGCACTGTAGGTTTTTTAGTTTTTACACAGAGCTTCTTGGTTATTAATTATATTTGCTTAATAGATTCATTTTGATGTAGCTTTGAACTTTCTCCTCTAATTATGTTTTAATCTCAGACTGAGTTATGCTCACTGCAGCGTCTGAATGCCGTCCTGCCTTCAGTCGATCTGTAAGTCTTGTGGTGTCCACCCCATCCCCCATGGCCAATCACAGCGCCCGTCCAGCAGCCTCTCCTGCCAAGGGAGCCCTCACTTTATCTTATGCAGATTAGCCATGTGCTGCTTTTATTTATTTTATTTTTCCATTCGGACACTGGGAAATGTCAAGAGCAGCTTGCCCTCAGTCATTTCACACTTTGGAGCGTTTACAGCCGTAGACCTCCTTTCAAGGTTTGAACTCAAGCCAGATTCAAAACGAGCCTCCTAGATATTAGACAGACATCCTAGGTGAGGTTTCACTGGTCCAAATTGGATAGGATGACACGGTGTGCTTTCTTGTTTTGTTATTTTTTTTCAATGTTGTGTCATTCGGTAATGCTGTTTAAGCTTCGGTCATCTTTGAGTCAGTGCCCATCTGTGAAGAACGAATGATTGTGCCGTCCGCTTTCACACAATCTGACTTACATTCACAAAATGACAAAATGATACATAAAAATAGACTAAACAACAGGTCATTTAAAAGCGTTGACTGACATTTGAGTAGTCAGTTTGGTTCCTAGTTTTGCCTCCCATCAGTTTAACACTTTATATCAACATGGATTTCATATTTGTCATTGTTAAACTTCATTGTCCAGCATGAATGCGTCATTTCATGTTGTGAAACCAAAATCAATGATGTTTTTATGTTCTGGGTCATCAGATGGAAAGAAGGACTTTGTGATATTAACGTGAGATATCAATATGATATGAATATGTGTGCACTTTCCAATCAAACTGTGTTTGATTAGAAGTTATGTTGCTTATCTATCTTTTGAACAGAATTTACAATATAATACGTCAGAAGATCTCTTTAATGTAACAATGATTCATCCATTGCTTAATGAACTTAAAAATATTTTATTAAAGTAACAATTATCACCTGAAACTTGACGTCATAATTTTAGCAGCAGAATGATATTCAGGATAAATATTGAAATTTTATGGACAGGTAGAGTGTAACAGTATCTGGGCAATATCGCTAAACATTTCTTGCTTTTTCAGCCTTTTGATGATGTTTTATACATGGTGTTATCCATTTATAAAACATCAAAGACTTCTTTAAAACCCCTTTTTTTAACTGGTATACTTGGAGTTGCAACAAGGATTATGAAACTCTTTCAATGATGTATTCTTTAGAATACTGGCCAGTTCAAAAAGGCAAAAGTTATCACCATATTCACAAATTTGCTATATTTTACAGGGCTCGGCAATAAGCAGTGCCGATAGCCCGGGGCCAGCGTGAAAGACGCTCGGGACCTTTGACGAATTTTGAAAGTTTATCATTTGCACATGTTTTTAAGCCTTGTTTATTTAAAATTTCATGCGATCACAGAGAGACGTGTCTCTGAAGGACAAATAGCCTACAAAAGTATGTCAAATTACCCGTCTTGACGATAAATTTGTTGCTTTAACAATGATTTATCTATGTTTAATTTAGGCTATACAGTGGAATACACATGCACTGATCGACCAGACATATTTCAACCAATCTATTCGGGGCTTGCACACAAACTCCATGCAATCATTTTTCAAAATGTCGTGTGTGGAAAATTATGAACTCTTTAAACCTCCGTTAACGGAGGTCAGAGACGCAAATAGGAAAAAATACCGTAGCAGGCAGAGGAAGATCACGGTTCACAATGCGCGAAATATTATCCTAAATATTAAAATACTGACTGTTTTAAGAAAAGTTTACATGGCGTTTTCTCTTCATTTGCCTCTGTATAATGCATTTAAACTAGCATTGGTAAGCATGACACTGCTTTGTTTACAGTTGTAACCAAAGAAACGTAATATCACTGTTGTTCCATAAGCGCCACCTGCTGGCAGAGACCGAGTTTGCGTTTTTTCAGTCTGTGCTGTTTTTCCCTACAGCATCTTTTCATTTATAATAAAATATTAATGATAATAAAATCATTTTTGCAGAGACAAATAATGTTTGAACTTTATACTTGTCAGGCTAGTAGGTTTTGATGTGGTATCGAAATTGGAATCAAGAATTGCTGTTTACTTCGTATATAAAATTTTGGTGTCATATAAGCTTATTTATTAAAATAAAAAATTACATGAGTCAAAAACAATAACAACAGCAACTATTTATTTATTTTTTTTATTTTTTGACCAGGCAAGTAAAAATTTTAACCCGTAGAAAAATCCTTAGCATTCAGATATCTTATATTTTGTGTAGGTGAACGCTGGAGAGAAGTTGATTTGGCTACATAGTAAACAAATATTAAGCTGACCTTCAGGATTTCATTTTCTTTGTGTTTGATAGATGTGGACTGTGGATGAAAGTATGCTTAATATTTCATGCTTTTGAGTTTTCTTTTCTCTTTTTTTTTTTAATGTACAGGAAGGGGAATTATGATAGAAAGACAGCATACTACTTTTCATTTCTCTGTGTGATTGAGTTTTGTTTCCTCACGTACATTAAGTAGTTGTTCAAATGTGAGTATGTTACTAGTATGAAATATTGTATTTGAATGCAATGCAAGTATTTAATTTGCATTCATTTTTAACCTGGAGGAGAACAGGATATAGACTCGTTGCTGTACAGCCATTATAAGGATGTTTGTTTAATTAGCATTCAATTATTAATATTTAAAAAGTTTTAACATACACATGTTCTGCATGTACCAGAATTGAATATTGGAAACTTTTTGTGTTTTGTTTGTGCTGTTGCTGTTTGTTAGTTCACAACTAAATGACTCCTCTTCCAACTCCAATATTTATGTGACCCCCTCATCTTGGACTTTTATGCACTAGCACTCATCTGATTGGAAGTCAAGCTGGACCTCTCCTCTCATGTCATTAAGCCCCGTGTCATTCATTCGGTGCCAAGATTGCCGTCTTTTTCCGAAAAAAGGAAAAGCTGGCTTGGCCGAGGCTCAAGCAGAGCTACAGCTGGGATGTGTTAAATATTCGGCAGACTGCCCTCCATTTGAAATGAGTTATATATAGCACTGTTGACTTCCTTAACTAAGGCTGAGCAAGGTAACGGTCAGGTTAATAACCGTGGGAATCGGTAGCAGAGGGTTATTTGCTGTCTCTCTTTTTCCTTCTCCTTTTTCCACTATCGTTTCCCCCTCTGGCTGTTCTCTCTCTTCTTCTCTTGTGGTTTCTTGCATTTTTATTCTGTCCTTGCTATTCTTTCATTTCCACCCTAGCTTTTTAAAATCAAATTCTCAAGTGTGGGAGTGCAGTAGTACAGAATAATGGTTTGATTTAATGGTTTTGGAAAACGCGTCCTTGAGTTTTTAAAAAGCTTTTGTAAATGTCTTTGTGTAAAACTCAGTTTATGCTTTTCTGTCAATATCGTTGAGATACCTTTGCACAAACCACTTTGTCACTCTCGTTCCACAGACTCCAGGCTCCATGGATCAGATAGGGAAAATGCGCGGTCAGCCTTACGGGTCAGGCGGCCCTTACTCACAGCAACCCCATCAAGGGCCTCCTCCAGGGCCCCAGCAGGGGCCTGCTTACCCAGGCCAGGGCTACGGGCCCCCTGGCCCTCAGAGATACCCTATGGGCATGCAAGGACGTATGCAGTACGGCCAGCAGGTCAGTGCTCTTTCTCAGTGTTTTAAGACTTTAAATATGCTGCACTTTTGGTAATTATTAGGTGTGAAACTAATGCATATTTTGTAATATATTGCAATGTGTTTTCTCATTTGATTAGTTGTGGAGGAAAATACAGAGTTGTTTTGCAGTATTCTTTTATTGCGTTTTGTGGAGCGCTGACATGGATATGTCTTTCTTGTATATACTTTAGCTAGCTTTTTAATTTTAAAGTTAGTTTAGCAACATAGACACAGACACTCAAGGAAGGTTCAATGTACAAAAAGACTTCATCAGTTTGATCATAGTGTAACATGAAATTGCAGTCGAATGAAAAAGGAATATTAACTACTACATGTAGAAAACTCGATAGTAGTAATAGTTTATTAACAATTCAAGATGTGATATTACAATCAAATCATTATTATCTTTGACCTTAACCTATAAATTCAACATTGTTTTTAAATATGTGACCCTGGACCACAAAACCAGTTGTAAGTAGCACTGGTATATTTGTAGCAATAGCCAAGAATACGTATATTATTGTTTTCGTTTATGCCAATAAATCATTAGGCTATTTAGTAAAGATCATGTTCCATGAAGATATTTTTTAAATTTCCTGTCGTAAATGTATCGCAACTTAATTTTTGATCAGTAACATGCATTGCTAAAAAGTTCATTTGGACAACTTTAAAGGTGATTTGTTTGTTTATTTACTTTTGCACCCTCAGATTCCAGATTTTCAAATAGTTGTATCTCGGCCAAATATTCTCCTATCCTAACAAACCATACATCAATGGAAAGCTTATTTATTTAGCTTTCAGATGTTTTTTTGAAAGCTATTGGTTTTCTGGTTTTGTGGTCCAGGGTCACATATGGTTATTTACCAAACATTGCCTGAATATCTTCTGTTTAAATTTCAGAATGCACCATCTTGTGAAAAAAGGAAAGAATAAGAATTATTACATTCATTTGAAGTCAAAAGATTTTTTGGCTTTAATTTTTGGGTTAAATCACAGTGTATCATAGTGTTTGTTGATACAAAGCTTGACAAAAATAGCAATATGTAGCATATTGTGTCCCAGGTATCATGGGATCTTTAGCCATTCCTAGCCTTAATAAATAATTACAGACGTGATGCTGGACAAGGTCATACTTTATGGTACAATAACTACATTTTATCCTTGTCTTATTATTTAGGGAATAGGAAGGTTATTAACTTTATAAAAAGTTATTGGGCAATGTATATTGCGTGCAGGTTTTAAATAAAGCCCATCTGATCTCTTTTAGCATTAAACTTTGTTTTACTAGTTATTATTTATGCAAACTCATATTAACAATAAAAGGGAATTTCTGATCGTCCATAGACAGCAATGCAACTGACACGTTGTAACAGTTGTAAGGATGTCATTAAAATAGTCCATGTGTCATCAGTGGTTCAACCATAATGTTATGAAGCTACGAGAATACTTTTTATGTACAAGGAAAAAAACAATACTGACTTTATTTAACAATTTCTTCTCATCTGTGTCAGTCTTGGATGTGTGTTTAAAAGTTGTTGTTGTTGTTGTGTGTGTTTTTTTTTTTTTTTTTTTTTTTTTTTTTTTACCCACATGATATAAATTAGTGTTGGAAATACCATGAGTGTAATGATCTTCAGTGCCATCCTACTTGTTTGCACAGATGCCATCATATGGGCAGCAGGGACCAGGGGGTTACGTGCAGCAGGGGCAGCAGTCCTATTACGGCCAGCATGGTCAGGGGCCTCATTCGGGCCAGCAGCAGTCGCCATACCCCCAGCCTTCCCCTGGGCAACCAGGAGGTCAGGGACCTTATTCACAGCAACCTCACGGCCCCCAGTCATCTGGCCCACACGGACAGACTGGCCCTCCTTACCAACAACCCCACATGCCCCAACAGCCACAGGGGCAGATGACCGGCCCTTCGCCGGCCCCATCGCAGTCCCCGTACTCGCAGTCCTCGGCAGCACCCCAGGCTAGCCAGTCTCCCTATCCACAGCAACAGGTGCCTCAGTCCCAGCCCTCGCAGCAGGGGAGCTCCCAGGCTCCTCCTGCATCCCAACCCAGTTACCCGCCTAGCCAAGGCCCACCACAACAACAACAGCAGACGCCGCCGACATCACAGCAGCCACCGCAGACACCCACACCTGCTTCTCAGCCGCCCGCGGGACACGGACAGATGCCGCAGGGACAGCCCACGTCGTACTCCCAGAATCCCCCACAACAACAACAGCAGCAGCAGCAATCGCCGTATCAGCGTTTTCCTCCTCCTCCTCAGGTAACTTAAGCTTTTTGCTTTCATATTAAAGTGGTGGTTCATTGTGGATGAAAATACGAAAATGAAAGTTGCAGTTACTGAGATTGACTATAACTGTTGCTCGTGGTGACAAAGTATAAGTAATGCTTTAGTTCACTCCAGAATTAAAATTTTCTGATAATGTACTCACCCCCATGTCATCCAAGATGTTCATGTCTGTCTTTCTTCAGTCGAAAAGAAATAAAGGTTTCTGAGGAATACATTCCAGGATATGTAGTCTTCAATGGTGATCAGCGTGTTAAAAGTCCAAATTGCAGTTTCAGTGCAGCTTCAAAGGGCTCTGTATGATCTCAGCCGAGGAATAAGGGTCTTATCTAGCATAACGAATTAAAAAAATAATAATTTATATATTTTTTTTAACCACAAATGCTCATCTTACACTAGCTCTGCGTCGACAACCTCACGCATTACGTAGTCACGTCGGAAAGGTCACGTGTGACGTAGACTGAAGTACTGAAGTAAAAAAAAGCCCTTTATAAAAGGTAAAACAGCAATGTCGGACAAATTTGAACTTGGGGGAGAAAATGAGATGGAATTATTATTATTATTATTATTATTATTATTATTATTATTTTTTGCTCTAACCTACCTTAATGCATGAAGTTGTAGACGCGCATCGCAGAGCTAGTGCAAAACGAGAACTTGTGGTTAAAAAGTATGGAATTTTTTTTTTTTTTTTAAGAAAATGACCAATCGTTTTGCTAGACAAGACCCTTATTCCTCGGCTGGGATCGTGTAGAGCCCTTTGAAGCTACATTGAAATTGCATTTTGGACTTTCAACTGGCTGATCTCCATTGAAGTCCACTATATGGAGAAAAAAATCTGTAATGTTTTCCTCTAAAACCTTAATTTCTTTTCGACTGAAGAAGGAAAGACATGAACATCTTTGAATTATCACAAAATTTTAATTCGGGAGTTGGCTAATGCTTTAAGTATCACAAATTTACAATGATCAACACTTATACGGCATTTATTATCATTTGGTTATTGCTTTTTTTTTTTTTTTTTTTTTTTTTTTTTTTTTTTTTTTCATACAGTAGTGTTCAAAAGGTTTGGGGTCAGTAAGATATTTATTTATTTATTTTTTTTTTTTGAAAGGGGTCAATACTTTCAGTAAAGATGCATTAAATTCATAAAAGTGTTACAAAAAATGTTATAAACATTATTTTATTTCTATTTAAAATAAATGCCGTTCTTGTGAACTATTCATCAAAAAAAAAAACATGAAAAAAATGTAATGCCACATTGCTGTTTTTATCATTGATCATGTTTCCTGAGCACAAAATCAGCATATTAGAATCATTTTTCAAGGATCATGTGACTGGAATAATGGAATAATGGAATAAACTGGAATAATGGCTGATGAAAATTCAGCTTTTCTGTCATAAGAATAAATTACATTTTAAAATATAGACAATAGAAAGCAGTTCTTGTAAACTGTAAAAATATTTCACAACGTAACGTTTCAACTGTATTTTTAATAAGATAAATGCAGTCTCAGTGAGCAGAAGAAATTTCATTTAAAAAAGACTAAATCTACCTGACTCCAAGTATTTGAACAGTAGTGTCTTATTTTCTAATAATAATGTGTTACTGAGCAATAATTAACAGTGAACAATAGTACATTGAGTTACTTTTACAGCATTTATTAATGTAGGTAAAAAAAAAATTAAATGGTTGTTCATTGTTAGTTTAAATCTAATGCTTTAATGTTACCTAATGTAACCTGCCAAATTATCAAAAGCATCTGCCAAGTACTGTAAATGCATACGTTTTCTACACTGGATGGTGTTTTTAATTCTATTTACCATGTTTATTTCTGAGCATATGCAAATTAAAAGGTGGGATGTTAATAGCATGTTTAATATTCACTTTGTGTGTTTGAACTAAATTGGAGGGCTGCTTTTGCATTTATTTGAAGTCTGGAATGCATTTCATTTCACAGTGCCACCACATTTACAGACTCGCACAGTAATAAAAGCACTATTGTACTTATTCTCAAGTACAAAAACAGAAACTTGTATTACTAACAGTGAGACTCATCGAAACCCATCTGTAAGCAAAGCAGCTATAGATGCACCCGCTGTCCTAAATGCTTGCATTGAATGACCTGGGCTGCCTTTTACCCCCTACAGGAGATTTCCCAGGAGTCTTTTAGCTCCCAGTCCAGCGCTCCCCCCTCCGGTCCGCCTCTGGCATCGAAGAGCAGCACAGAGGACATGCAGGGCAGACCCTCCAGTCTACCAGTGAGTCTGACACTTTCATTTTCACACAAGCTGTTGACCGCGTCTGACCAGATTTAAAGATGCATTGTGAATTTGACAGATTCGCAAATGCGCAATCAAGTCGTTTCAGTCAGACGCTCTATTTTATGTTGACTTCTAGATCGAGGTAATTAGCTTAAAGATGTGAGCATAATTCAGCCTCAGCTGCACCTTTATCTCAGGAGTGATTATGTAGGACCTTTGGGGTTGTTGCTAAATGAAGAACTTCATGGTCTGTCACGGAAATATATGCCGTCTGTTCTCTCTGAACCTTTTTTTGTACTCTCCATGTGAATTCTGCTTCTCTGTCTCCGAGATTTAATTGCATTTGAGTGTTATGACCTGTGAGACTGTGTCTGAAAAGGACACACGAAGAGACAACCAGCTGCGCTGACTCAGCACACGTGCAGCCGACTGCCGTAGCCATGGCAACCTCAGGGACGCTGTGATCTCACTTTTTTTTTCCCCTCCTAGATGAGATAAATAAGGCCAGCAGCCTCTAGCTGTGTGATTGTATGTGTACGAGAGCACTTGAGCGTGTGTGTGTGTCCCAAAGACGAAAAAAACTGTGCCAGAGTTCATTGTTGTCAAGTGGAAGAAGCTGAGATTTATTTTAAAGAAGAAAAGTTTTTGTGGTATAATTAAATTTTGATATTGTGCTGCTGATGCTAGTTTTTACAGACCTTGTTTGTTTTTTTGTTTTTTTGTTTTTTTTTTTGTTTTTTTAGTACAGAATATGCATCTTGCCTTGGGTTAACAATTAAGCAACAAACAGGTTTATTTTTCAAAATCTGTGAAAGCTGAATGTTGTTGATTTGGATAGGAAAACGTGAGTAAAATAAAGATAATGCCATGAAGAGTTCTTTGAGACAGCTGACAGCTTCATTTTTAAAGCCCTAGCAGAAATGCTGGAATACCAAATGATAACACCAGCTGAGCCTGTTCTTCTTTTTTTTTTTTCCTTTTTTTTTCTTTTCGTTTTCCCTTCTATTTGTGTTTCTGTCTTTCTATGGGAACACAGATTATTTTTCCAAGTAAGCTCATATTTGCAGTGCATGAAATGGAAATAATATGCATTTTCTAAATGAAAGTTGTTGGTCTTACTGTGACAGATTCATTTTTCAAAATGTATTTTTTGAATTCTTAATCAACATCATAACTCAACCTTTCAGTGAGATGAAAGACTTCTCTGGTGACACTTGCCGGACTCCAATCATTTAGTCTGCTTAAAGGGATAGTTCACTCAAAAATGAAAATTCTGTCATTATTTACTCACCCTCATGTCATTTCATACCCATAAGACCTTTGTTCATCTTTGGAACACAAATCAAGATATTTGATATAATTGATATAATCAGTTTTCTGACCCTGCGTAGACTGCAAGAGTCCTACCATGTTCAAGAGAAAGGTACCAAGAACATCAACAAAATGGTCTGTGTGACATTAGTAGTTCAATGGTAATTTTATGAAGTTACGAGAATTTTTTTTTTTCTGAGCACCAAAAAAACTAAAATAATGACTTTATTTAATTCTTCTGCCATTATTGAGAGTTCTATGTCAGCAGCACCCCACGCATACATCGTGGTACTTTCGATAATGGCTGAAGACAGTAATTCAGGGGAGAGAAATTGTTGAATAAAGTCATTAGTATTTTTATTTATTTATTTTTTTGCGGACAAAGAGTATTAGCTTTATAAGTGTAGTAGTATATTAATAGCTTTATAAAATTACGGTTGAACCACAGATGTCACATGGACTATTTTGTTGATATTCTTAGTACCTTTCTTGGCATTGAATGTGGGACCCTTGCTGTCTATGCAGGGTCAGAGAGCTCTCGGATTTCATCAAAAATATCTTAATTTGTGTTCTGAAGATAAACAAAGATCTTACGGGTTTGTAATGACACGAGGGTGAGTAATTAATGACAGAATTTTCATTTTTGGGAACTTACCCTTTAAACCCGAGCTAGCATATAGAAGTCCCCACCCTACTTTTCCTTCTTTTCCAAAAATGCGGAGGAAAAAATCTGTCACTATTTCTGTGTGACTTTAATCGTAGATCTTTCTGACTTTCTCTTTACGGTTCTCTTTGCTTAGGACTTATCCGGTTCTATCGATGACCTACCTACTGGTACAGAGGGTGCTCTGAGCCCTGGAGTCAGCACATCTGGAGTATCCAGCAGTCAAGGAGAACAGAGCAATCCAGCACAGTCACCCTTTTCCCCCCACACTTCTCCCCCGGTGGGCTCGCCTGCCAGCGCCTCGGCATCTCGTTCTGGGCCGCTGTCCCCTGCCACGATGCCAGGTAGGGCTAGTGCACCTTAAATGTGACCCTGGACCACAAAACCAGTCTAGGGAGCACTGGTATATTTGTAGCAATGGCCAAAAATACATTGTATGGGTCAAAATCACTGATTTTTCTTTTATGCCAAATATCATTAGAATATTAAGTAAAGATTATGTTCCATGAAGATATTTTGTAAAATTCCTACTGTAAAAAAATCTAAAATTATTTTTTTATTAGTAATATTCATTGCTAAGAATTTTATTTGGACTATATATATATATATATATTTTTTTTTTTTTTTATTTTTTTTTTTTTTATTGTTTTTTTTATTGTTTTTTTTGAGTATGGGTTTGTGATTCGAATACCAGTTTATCCTCATTAATGAAAGATGGTTGAAGTGCTTGAAACATTTACATTTAAACTATTTTAATTTTAAAATGTATATAAAAAATTGTTCTTTAATTTGTAGAATATGATTCTTTATTTACATTTTTATTCATTTAGGGTTTTTTCACCACAATATTTGAATTTCTCATTATTAGGGAACCAGATGCCTCCCCGCCCTTCAAGTGGACAGTCTGATGGGATGATGCACCCTTCGATGAATCAACCTGGCATCGGCCAAGAAAGAGGTAATTCTTCTACTTACTGACTTTTTTCCATCCTGATGCTTTTTTTTGTTTGTTTGTTTATTGTATCAACACATTAATCTTGTTGTCTGGACAGGATATATGCAGAGAAACCCTCAGATGGCACCCTATGGGTCTCCACAGTCTAGCTCTGCACTTTCTCCTCGTCAGTCTTCTGGAGGCCAGGTGCATGCTGGAATGGTCCCTTATCAGCAGAACAACTCGATGGCAAACTATGGGCCTCAAGGTGGCCAATATGGCCCACAGGGTATGTGGCAACATTTTATAATTTTAGAACAATTAGGAAAAATGTATTTAAAATTAAAAATAGGTCCCATGTTGAGAGAAGTTACTGTAGGTGTTGGACTTTTATCTTTCTCTTTTCGCTGTCCCTCCAAATCCTTCTTGCTCTCTCTCTTTTTCTCTCTGTGCGACCAGTGGATCACAGTGTGGTTATTTTTAGCGTCAGTGAAAAAAAGGAAGTTGACGTAGCATGGCTCACGTCAGTTGAGCAGCTACAGTGACTGTGGGTTACAGCAGCGCTACATGCTGCTAAAACACTCAAGGGCCTGGAAGTCTTTTAACAAGCCCACCAATGAGGCATCCTTATCCCACCACATTTGGCCAATGCTAACTGCTAATTGACCAAACTGCTTCTACTGTTGTGGTGTTCAGTCTTTTTGTTTCATTCCTAAAATATAAGATAAGATATCTTATTAAATTAGTTAATTTCTCTCTACAGAAATAACTAAACTGCTTTTAACGTCATTGTATAACTATTATATAGGTTTGTTTTGCCTTTTGTGCATTCATATATGTGACCCTGGACCACAAAACGGGTCATAAGGGTCATTTTTTTTTTTTTTTTTTAAATGTATACATAATTTGAAAGCTGACTAAATAAGCTTTCCATTGATGTATGGTTTGTTAGGACAATTTTTGGCCAAGATACAACCAGTGGAAAATCTGGAGTCTGAGGGTGCAAAAAAATCTAAATATTGAGAAAATTGCCTTTAAAGTTGACCAAATGAAGTTCTTAGCAATGCATATTACTAATCAAAAATTAGGTTTTGATATATTTACGGTAGGAAATTTACAAAATATCTTCATGGAACATGATCTTTTCTTAATATCCTAATTATTTTTGAATCATTATTATATAGAAAAATCTATAATTTTGACCCATACAATATATTTTTGGCTATTGCTGCGAGTATACCTATGCTACTTAAGACTGGTTTTGTGTTCCAGGGTCACATATTTTAAAACGGAATAAGTACTGTTTACACAATCCTGGAAACTTTGTATCAAATTACAGCTTCCTGTCTTCCTCTTCAGGTTACCCTAGGCAACCTGGTTACAGTGGCATGCCTAATGCCAATTACCCAGGCCCTGGCATGGGTGGATCCATGAACCCTATGTCTGGACAAGGAGGAGGAGGGCCAATGTTTGCTGGAATGCCTTCTGGAAGGATGCCTCATGGACAGATGGGTGCACGTCCCTATGGCCCCAACATGGGTCCCAACATGGGTCCCAACATGAGTCCCAATATGGGTCCTAACGTGGGCAACATGCCCCCTCAAGTGGGAACCGGGATGTGCCCACCTCCAGGCCTCAACAGAAAGCCGCAGGATGCCGTATCAATGCAGCACGGACCCTCCAACTCAATACACAACAGGTACACAAGAACTAAACTTACACGTTTGCATTGACCTGTTACAAATACAAATGTTCAGCTTGTTTAAAATCAGGTAGTTTGAGGTTGAATGTTGTGTTTTGCCTCACAGGCTACCAGGTTACCCCAATATGTCTCCTGGTCCTGGTATGATGGGCTCAGGACCTCCATTTGGCCCTTCCATGAACAACATGCCTGGTATGATGAATACCCAAGGTTCACCCTATCCTATGGGTGCTAACATGGCTAACAACACTAGTGGTAAGATCATAAAAATCTTTTTTTGTTTGGTACAGAACCTAGTTGAAGTGCTTTTCACATGCCAGATCAAAATCACATTTAATGTATCTTTTTATCTTAGGCATGTCACCTGGTCCGGACTTTGGTATGGATGGGAAACTTAACCAAGCCCCGAAAATGAACAACAAAGTTGAGGGGACGCCCAAGACAGAATCAAAATCGAAGGTTTGCTTCACCTTTAGATAGAAGTGTAATGTCTTCACAGCAGAAATCAGTCATCCTTTGTTGCACTTCCTGTGTAATTCCTTCTATGTAAATTGCTTCTGTCTAGAAGTCAAGTTCCTCCACCACAACCAATGAGAAGATCACTCGGTTGTATGAGCTAGGCCCAGAGCCGGAAAGAAAGATGTGGGTAGACCGATACTTGGCTTTCATAGAAGAAAAAGCCATGGGCATGAGTAACCTGCCGGCTGTGGGACGCAAGCCCCTTGATCTCTTCCGCCTCTACGTGTCCGTCAAGGAGATTGGAGGTCTTACACAGGTATATTCAAGCTGCCCATACACATTAAGATAATGTTGAAGGTCTCAACTCATTTTCTTGAAGGGTGTTTGCTTATATCCTCTGGCGTCCTTGTAATTGCAGGTTAATAAGAACAAAAAATGGAGGGAGCTGGCCACAAATCTGAACGTGGGGACCTCCAGCAGTGCTGCCAGCTCTTTGAAAAAGCAGTACATTCAGTGTCTGTATGCTTTTGAATGTAAGATTGAGCGTGGAGAAGACCCGCCACCTGATATCATGTCTGGAGATAACAAAAAGAACCAGGCCAAGATTCAGCCTCCCTCTCCAGGTGAGTTCTGCCATCTTGAATTTGTATCATACTTTGTATGGAAGCAAATACAGGTGAATCTTAACAATATAGCTCTTGCAACAAAACCCCCTATTTAAATTAATTTTGTTTGCATGGCACAGCTGGATCCGGCTCTCTCCAGGGGCCCCAGACGCCACAGTCCACCAGCAGCTCCATGGCGGAAAGCGGAGACTTGAAGCCCCCTACTCCTGCATCCACCCCACACAGCCAGATGCCCCCAATGCCAAGTGGAAGGTGAGTTTTGCTGACTTGTCTTGTGGCACTCCATGCATTATTTGACTGCGAACCACTCCTTACCTGTCCTGTTTCTTAGGAGCAGTGTGAACCTGCAAGATCCATTTTCTGATAGCGACTTCTCTCGGAGAAACACTATGACCCCCAACTCTGGCTACCAGTCAGGGATGAGCACCCCGGAGATGCCTGGTCGCATGGGACCCTTTGAACCCAATAAAGACCACTTTAGTGGTATGCGGAAAGGTTTGTATTGTAATCATGTAATTATGAGCCATTATAGTTCATGGTAAGCAGCTACCTGATGTAATGAGCTGTGTGCTTGTGATCTTAGTTGGAGAACAGTTCATGCCCGGTGGGCAGGGTCCCAACAGCAGTCTCGGTGATCAGTACAACAGGGGACCACCAGGCCCAATGGGAAACATGCCCATGGGCCAGCGGCACCAATATCCATATGGCCCCGGCTATGAGAGGAGGTACACTGAAACTTTACTTTGGGAAGAAACTAATTCTTTTGCGTTCATTTCATGATGCAGTGAACTCTAACCTCTTCTGCATTGCGTAGACCTGAGTCGGGGATGGGCCCAGAAGGCAGCATGGGGCCTGGAGTGCCACAGCCAAATATGATGACATCCAATGCTGAATCTGGGATGTACTCACCAAATCGTTACCCTCCACAGCAACAGCGGTCAGTCCACTATCTGGTTCATTTTATATGGAGGTTGTATTTGTATATCTGCTATATCTCGTTCTCATTTCTCTTGCATGTGGTGCTCTGTGCAGGCATGAGTCCTATAGTAATCAGTATCCTGGTCAGGGTGCGCCTCCTGGTGGCTCCTATCCGAATCAGCAGCCTGGAATGTATCCGCAACAACAATCGGTAGGAAAGCAGTTAATGATTGATTTGATATTAAATGTTATTGAAAGACGTGTCGCGTATTTTAAATGTCATTTGTTGTCTTTAGAACTACAAAAGACCAGGCGATGGTAGTTACCCACCAGCTAAACGGCATCACGACGGTGAGATGTTCAGTGGGCCTTACAATGCTCAACAGCCACAGCCACCGCCGCAGGCTCCCCCTAGTGGTCCCTCAAGTGGTCAGGAAATGTACAACCAGTATAACAGTTCCTACCCTGGCTCGGACCGTCGCCCACCTGGTCCTCAAAATCAGTTCCCTTTCCCCTTTGGAAGAGATCGGATTCAAGCAGGCACGGGCCCAAGCTCCCAGGCTTCCATGCCGCCTCAAATGATGGGCAGTCCAATGCAGTCTGGTCCCGACGGTCCTCAAGGTGGCATGTGGCAGGGTCGAGGTGAAATGGGCTACCCCAGTTACCCCAACCGCCAGGGACCTCCTACTGGTCCCGGTCAGGGCCCTGGCTACCATGCAATGAATCGATCTGAAGACATGATGCCATCTGAGCCACGCATGAATCATGAGGGTCAGTGGCCTGGGCCACGGCAACCCCCATATGGCCCTAGTGGCGCCGGTCCACCAATGAGCAGACCGTTGCAGTCAAACTACCAGTCTCCCCAAACCATGCAAAACCACATTCCACAAGTGTCAAGCCCTACGCCCATGCCTCGGCCTATGGAAAGCAGGACTTCCCCCAGCAAATCAACCTACATACCCAGCAATATCAAAATGCAGAAGGCGGGACCTCCAGTTCCTGCATCTCACATTGTACCTTCTTCAGTACAGCCTCCAATGATGAGAAGAGATCTACCCTTTCCTCCAGGTTCCATAGAGGCATCGTCACCAGTTCTCAAGTCACGAAGGCGTCTTACAATGAAAGAAATTGGTAAGAGTTAATAATTTTTTGGAGTGAGTTTTGGTTACGTATCAAGCTCAGGCCTGTGAGATATGGAAAGATAACTGTATATTACTTTTGTAGGCACTCCAGAAGCATGGAGAGTCATGATGTCCCTCAAATCAGGATTGTTGGCGGAGAGTACATGGGCTTTAGACACCATCAACATCTTGTTATATGACGACAACAGTATTTCAAATTTCAACCTTATACAGGTGAGTCATTTTGGGAAAATGACTAAAATGTTTATTGCCATTACTCAAGTTTCATTTTAAATAACATAAAAAAATGTTTTCATTTGAAGCTCCCTGGTTTCCTGGAACTAATCGTTGAGTATTTCCGACGTTGCCTCATTGAGATCTTTGGGATTTTGAGGGAATATGAAGTTGGAGATCCAGGACAAAGAGCTCTGTTAGATCCCAGCGTGCTCAAAAAAGATGAAAACACTGTGGATGATGAGGCATTGGTTGATGGCATGGAGGAAGATGGAGAAACAGAGGAGGAAGATGAAGGAGAGGAAATGCACAGGTCAAAACATCAGGAACAACACATGGCACAAGGACTTCTCCAGATAAAGCAGGAAGAAAAGCCAAGGACACTTGAAGATTTTGTGAAGAAAGAAGATTGCCAAGGGACTGAAGGAGAGTCATCTGTAGAACCCAAGACTTCAGAGCCACCATGTCTCGAGCTAGCTGTTACTCAAGAGAAGCCCAAACAGGCTAGCAAGTTTGATAAGCTTCCCTTGAAGATTGTCCGAAAAAAGGATCCCTTTGTGGTGGACTGCTCAAGTAAGCTTGGCAGGTTGCAGGAATTTGACAGCGGCCTCCTGCACTGGAGTATCGGTGGAGGTGATACAACAGAACACATTCAGACGCACTTTGAAAGCAAGATGGATCTGTTGCACCAACGGAAGCGTCTTCCTGCGCAAGTCCCTGACAGGAAGAGAGGAGCTCAGAAGGACAGCCAGGCACCCTCACTGCCCTCATCCAGCGAAGAGCAAGGGAGAGAAGTGGACCGGCAGCCTTCTCCAGAGTCATCCACTGAGAAAGTGACCAACAGAGTTTCAGATCTGAGGGACGACAGACCTGCTGACTGCTTAGAAAATCCCTCGGAGGGGACTTCACACATAGAGAAGGATCAAGAGAAACAAGTCACAGAGACGACGACTTTGGAAAGCATCAGGCCAGCACCTCCAAGCCCGTCGTTACAGGGTCAGCGCTCCATCGCCGTTTTAGAAGATGAGCCACACAGCAAGGATGAAGCTCCTCTCGTCACGCTCTCAGACTGGCAAGATTCCCTTGCCCGTCGCTGCATCTGTGTCTCCAACATTGTCCGCAGCCTCTCGTTCGTCCCGGGCAACGACTCTGAGATGTCGAAGCATCCAGGGCTGTTGCTACTGCTGGGCCGCCTGTTGCTTCTCCACCATCGTCATCCAGAGCGCAAGCAGGCGCCTTTAACCTACGAGAAAGAAGAGGAGGTGGACGAGAGTCTCGGTAGCAAGAAAGACGAGTGGTGGTGGGACTGTTTGGAGGTACTGCGGGAAAATTGCTTGGTCACTCTTGCCAACATCTCAGGCCAGCTTGACTTCTCTGTCTACACTGAGAGCATCTGCCTGCCTCTGCTGGACGGCTTGCTCCACTGGGCTGTTTGTCCTTCGGCGGAAGCCCAAGACCCCTTCCCAAGTCTCGGGCTTAACGGCGCCTTGTCCCCCCAGAGACTAGTCCTGGAGACCCTCTGTAAGCTCAGCATTCAGGACAACAATGTGGACCTCATTCTGGCGACGCCACCTTTTAGTAGATTAGAGAAGCTGTTTGGTAACCTCGTGCGTCTAGTTGGGGAGCGAAAGGTGCCTGTTTGTCGGGAGATGGCAGTTGTGCTGCTGGCCAATCTTGCACAGGGTGACAGCCTGGCGGCCCGTGCCATTGCGGTACAGAAGGCCAGTGTAGGGAATCTGCTGGGCTTCTTGGAGGACAGCTTAGCGGCTACGCAGTTCCAGCAGAGCCAAGGTTCCCTACTGCACATGCAGGGGTCACACTTTGAGCCAACGAGTGTGGACATGATGCGGCGGGCTGCTCGGGCTCTGCTCGCACTCGCTAAGGTGGAGGAGAACCACTCTGAGTTTACGCTCTATGAATCGCGGCTACTGGACCTTTCTGTCTCCCCGCTCATGAACTCATTGGTGTCCCATGTCATCTGTGATGTACTCTTTTTGATAGGCCAGTCATGACAGCTGTGCGGAGCTGTGGCTCCACCTTCTCTGGTTTTCGTACTTCCCCCTTGCCCGTCCTCCCCATTGGCGAGTGGGGATTGAAAGCAGAGAAAATTGACTGTTTCTTGTTTTGTTTTTTTGTTTTTTTTTGTTTTGTTTTTTTAATTTATGCAAGCCCTTTCATATTACACCCACTGGTCCCCCCCGTTTTCTCTGCGTCTCACTTTGGGAAGGTTGTCACGAATTTGCTGTGGATCATGAACCAGAGCCTCAACACACTGACACAAACTGTAACACTGATGCCAACTAGATGACATGGACAGGGACCCCCCCAACTTTTGTGTCCTTGTCTGAGGGGAAAGTACTTTTTATAATAAAATAAATAAATGAATAAAATAAATAGCTTGAAAAAACAAACTATTTACCAAAGTTGCTGTCTTGTTTACAGTGAGTTTTGGGGTTAATTGTTCCTTTGTCCTTCCCCAAGAGGGTGCAAATAATTCACAGCTCTTGTTCACATTAACAGGTGGACTCTTCGTTGTTTGGTGGTTGTATTTTGATGCTACACGGTCAACCTTTCTGGATGCGTGTACAGCAGAAATGAGTTGTCATTTTCTGTACAGTACTCCACAACTGTAAACATACTGCAAACGTACTGCACTGTTCCACATGGGGAAAATGTTGGCTCAGTCGGCTTCGTTTTTAAACCGTTTTTAAACATAGGTTTGCTGGTGAAGAGAACCCCCCCTTCCCCCCCAAAATATCAAGGACGTACAACACCCTGACCTCTTCTCTTTAACCCTTGATTGTATGAATTGACCCCTATAAAGAAATCACCTCCTAGGACTGGTTTTCAACTTACGATGCAGCCGAGGCTGTACTGTATATAAGATGTTGTACATTTTCACCTCCTTTTCTCTCTCTATCTCTCCCTCTCTTTCACACACTCTCTTGCTTCTTATCCCTTTTTATCTATCGAGAATGAGAGCGGACACTCAAGTTGGGTTAATTGCATCTTAAAAGACCTAGGTATATAAACTGAACCATCTTTTGGCCTCCACGGTTCCTCCATAGTGCAGCAAACAACTGAAATATTTTAATTTCATCTCCTGGTACAACAAAATAACTCTAGATGAAGAAACACAGTCGAGATATTTTTTTCTCCAGTGATATGAATTCTGCATATTTGTATTTCAGACTATGTAGCTTAATGTAAATTCCTTGTTTTTTTTTTTTTTCCTTTTTGGCTCAATGAATATCATTTATTCACTATGAAATCTTTATACTATATGTTCCACGTGGTAAGAATAAATGTACATTAAATCTTGGTAAGATGTTTGTGATTATTTTCATTTAGATTATTTTAAAAAAAAAAAAAAAAAAAATGATAGGCCTCTTTTTAGAATTCTGTAATTATGAATAGAAGGTTAAATCAAAATGTTTACATTTTTAAATGATGTCTGCGTGTTACAAATTATCTCAATTTGTAAGATTTAATATCACTTTTATACTTAGTGCTCAAAGATATTTGTCCGCTAAAAAGATCTATATTTAAAAAATCTGTCTAAAAGACAGTGAAAACCAATTTGTTTGAAATATTTTAAGCATTTTATAAATTTGAAATAATTGATTACATAATTGTTTTGAGTGGTGTTCTCTGTCCAGGTCATAATATAACACAAGTGGGGTTAGATAAAGGAGCTTCGTAATGCCAGTTGAGACTTCGGGACTTTTATTTTGACATTTGTGAGACTGCATGCCGGAAGTAAGTGCATATTGTTAGCGCGGTCGTTCCTTTCAGTGGTTTTATGCGATGAATTAGATAAACGTGAATATGATTTACTTTATTTATTATTCGCATGTGTACGTGGGTTTCTGCAGTTGTTACAAACTCCAAGAAAGCATATTGCCTTTTGACTTGTTTTTGTTTTAATGATGCCTCCCCAATCATGTCTGCTAAAGTACTACGACTAATAAGATAACTGTTTGTTTGTTTTTTTTAATTATTGTTTCCAAAGGAAATGTTCTACTATTATTTTCGTTAATTAAAGTTTCAGTCAAAAATGTCGTCTTCAAACACTTGTATAAATGAAGACGTGTGGACAGTTGTACGGTTTGCGACATTTACGCGACTGCTTTCCCTTTTATTACAGGTAAGCAACTGGCATACACAAACGACTAAAATAGCCTAAAATTATGCATTTGCACTTTGTATTTTGTATTTAGACATCTGCCTAAAATACTTACCACAGACATGTAGAAACTCCATAAAATCAGTACTGACCGTATTTGTGCAGTTGAGCTTAGAGTGACACCTACCGCACAAATTGAAAACAAAGCATGTGACAAGTCACTTTTTGTTCACTTCTTAAGGCTGTGCTGAATGCAGTGATTCCTGACCATGTTGCAGATGCCTTCAGCCCTCCACGATCAGAGACCCCTCTCCTGCTCGACCCCATCATCGAAGCACTATTTGCTGGCCTTTGTCACTGGGATGCAGAGCATTTCCTCTTCATTGCAGAGCGTGGCTATTTGTATGAACACAACTTTGCGTTCTTTCCTCTCTTTCCTCTCATCCTGCGATTCCTTGCAGCCACAGTTTTGTGGCCCTTGTGTGGATTTCTCACAATGCGTGGCCGTTTACTTTTAGCTGTGGCTGTGGGGAATAGCATTCTTTTTGTTCTAAGTGCAGTGGCACTATACAAACTGAGTCGTTTGGTGCTGCAAGACAGAAAACTCGCCTTTGTGTCGGTCTCAATGTACTGTCTGACACCAGCTAATGTTTTTATGGTAGCAGGCTATTCAGAGACTCTCTTTGCAGCACTTACCTTTGCAGGCCTTTGGCTACTAGAGACAAGATTCACACTTGGAGCTTGTCTTCTGTTTGGGTTTGCTACTGGCGCTCGTGCCAATGGAGTTGTGAATGTTGGATTTTTGCTGTATGTCAGTTTGCAACGGGGTCTTGCCCGTGCACAGGCTCTTGGCAAAGGAGCAGGGGGCATTCGGTATCATCACTATGTCTGGGAACTTATTCGTTTTGTTCTCACAGGAGTGTTTTATGCAGCTTTCGTTGCGTTGCCTTTTTGTTTGTTTCAGTTTTATGGCTACCAAACATTTTGTCATCCAACTGCTACTCAAATTCCTCCTGTGCTGCTGAAATTGGCCCGGGACAAAGGATACCGTGTGGCTGATGCAGCGTCTCCAACACCAAGTTGGTGCCAATGGCAGATTCCAGTTTTGTATTCATACATACAGGATGTTTATTGGGATGTGGGCTTTCTTCGATACTTTCAATGGAAACAGATACCTAACTTTCTCTTGGCGCTGCCTGTTGCAACTCTAGGATTCGTAGCCTTGTTTACATTTGTAAAGGCTAACCCAGTGTTTAGTATGTATTTGGGATTAGGAGGCGGAGGAAAAGACAGAAAAACGCATGGTTTTTGTAACCCTAGAGTCTTTGTTTACATCGTACACAGCTCTGTCCTGCTTCTCTTTGGAATATTCTGCATGCATGTGCAGGTAAGACTCTTAAAATGAAACATTATCATGTGACGTATGTAGTATACTTGCTTAATATGACACTTTTATGTTATGTTCTCTCAGGTGTTGACACGCTTTCTTGCTTCCTCATCGCCTGTTCTCTTCTGGATCAGTGCCCACCTGCTTTCTCAGTATGAACCTTTGATGCAAGATGAAAAGCGGTTTAGACCAGACCAAATAAAATGGCAAAAGGATCACAAACGTGGCTTAAGTTTAGCAGGGATGTGGAGAAATAATCAAGTTGTTTACCTTTTAATACACTGGAAGACTTGCACCATTTATACACAATGCATACTAGGGTATTTCATATCATATTGGTTTTTAGGTCTGGCTCTGCACTGTAATTTCCTTCCTTGGACTTAATAGATTTGTGGGAATAACTTGAGTCTTCATAACATTCCTGTTGCATAATATTGTGCTGTTTGACAAATATTGTTGTAATTTTTTTTTTATTTCATTATAAGATGATTTTTGGTATTTTTTTGTATTGAATAAATATTGAAACATTTTTAAATTATATCTGTATTTTTGATCTCTTATCAAAAGAAACCGGCAAGCACACTACCATTCAAACATTTGGAGTTCCTTTTTTTAAAAACAATAATAATAATACTAGAAATAACAAAAATATTCCTAATAATAATAAAAATAATAGAAATAAATTACATTTATTCGGAAAGGATGTTCAGTTAATCAAAAAGATATTGTAATGTTTCAAAAGATTATTTCAAATAAATTCTGTTATTGTGATCTTTTGATCTATCAACAAATCATAAAAAAATTTGTATATATTTACATATACATATATAAATTAGCATAATTTTGGTTGCACATGGTCTTGTCCCAGAACTCTTGTTATATTGTGTTATATCACCATCTAGTGGGTCCAAGGTGTCATAAACGGTCTGTTGACATCATGATTGGGCCTGTGATAGGTTCAGTGTTATTTTAGTAGTATTTGTATGGTATTATAATACCTATTAACATATTGAATTAGCTTTTTTAAAATTTCATGTTACGTTTTAGTAACTATTATATGCTTTTGTCATTTTTATTATCATCTTTTTTCTTTTTTTTTTTTTTAAAGTCCATTTAGCTTTATTTTCATTAGCTTTAGAATTTTAGTGCTTAAACTTACTTAAGTTAGTTGCCAGGATTTCACATTTTTTGTAAGTTTAAGCTTTTCATCAAATATTTATTTTATTTACTTTCAGCTTTATTTCAATTACCAAAAACATTTTTCGTTATAGTTAAAACAAACAAACATGAAAAAAAATAAAAAAATAAAAAAAACAGTTCAAAAATACATTGTTGTTACTGTAAAGCTACAATAAATGAATACTGGATTTAAAAAGTGTAAACAGATTTTATAATATTATAAATTATTTTAGAATATTATTATTTTAGGAACTGTTACTTTAGCATAAACGTCAGTTGCTAAGGTAAATATTCAGCTCCTTTAGAAATAGATGTCCAGTTATATATACTACCAGTCAACAGTTTTTGAACAGTAAGCTTTTTAATGTTTTTTTTAAAGAATTCTCTTCTGCTCACCAAGCCTGCATTTATTTGATCCAAAATACAGCAAAAGCAGCAATATTGTGAAATATTTTTACTATTTTAAATACCTGCTTTTTATTCTAACACATTTTACAATGTAATTTGTTCCTATGATCAAAGCTGCATTTTCGACATCATTACTCCAGTCTTCATTCTGTCACATGATCCTTCAGAAATAATTCTTAATGCTTAAATTGATCAAAAGGGATGATAAAGATATGTATAATGTTGCACAACATTTCTATTTCAGATAAATGCTTTTTACGCTTCTGAACTTTATATTCATCAAATAAACCTGAAAAAACACTACTCAGCTGTTTTCAACAATATAGTAATAATAATAATAGACGTTTTTGAGAAGCATATCAGAATATCAGAATGACTTCTGAAGGATCATGTGACCGGAATAATTATGCTAAAAATTCAGCTTTGAAATCACAGGAATACATTACATTTTTAAATATGTTCAAATAGAAAACACTTGTTTTAATTAGTGAAAATATTTAAAATTTGTACTGTTTTTGCTGTACTTTGGATCAAATAAATGCAGGCTTGTTGAGCAGAAAGGACTTCTTTAAAAAAAAAAAAAAAAAAAAAAAACCTACACAGAAGGCAGAGCTTAGAGTCTCGGAAGTGATCTGTGATTGGTCAGCCTGAGATGACGTACCCCTTGCGAGTCATTGGTTCCTTTCTTCAGGTAATCCTCGGCTAGGGAAGTGATCGCACTAAGGTAAATATTGTTGTATCTCATCCGTGGCTAAAAGCTGCGGTTTATTAACGCTTTGTTAATTGTACACAACATAGTATGATCTAATTTTCAATTCCTAACAGATTCATTAGGGTTGGAGAACTTAATATCGACAGCGATCAGACGGCTGGGTAACGCGAGGAGCCGAGTGTCGTTCAAATGACGGTTGAGCAGCGAGTGAGGAGTAATGTCGTCCGCTGAGAAATGTTAGCTTGTTGACAGCTAGTCAACAAGCTAACGTAATTAGCTTAGCTAACACACCCCTAATTTATCGAAAGCAACAACATGGCATGATAATATAGCAATTATTAGGCAATATAATTCCCTTTAGGGGATGCTTAGTTGCAAACGTATGCGTTGACCAACATATTATGTGTTTTGTGGACTTTCGAGTTTAGCTAGCTTAGTTCGATAGCTGAAATCATTTTTAGTAAACAAGTGATTTGTCAGTACATCTGTGATAGTACTTTAAATAATATGTGACAGGGCTTCACAGCTGAAATATTTAAATTAGTGTCGCTCTAGCTTCCTCTTTGTTAGGGCTTGACGTCTTCTTGAGGTTACAGTTACACTCTCCTACCTCTATATTCATTTTTTGAAAATGAAAAATTGTGAGTATCAACAAATAGACCCACGAGCGCTCGTAACATCAAACACCCGGACCTCCACAACCTTACCCTGTGGAAGGAAAAACTCCCAGCGACTACGGAGGAAATGGGAAGTTTTCCCTGGAAACAATCGCTTCTACTGTGATGGGCGTATTATGTTGGCCAGGCAATGCGGCGTGCTCCCGCTGACCATCGGCCTTATTTTCATCACCAGTGGCTTATTTTTCACATTTGAGTAAGTAGTATGTTTCACACACAGAGACACCAGTGTCCACACTGATAGACAATACTACTATTACTAGTACTTTTGACAATAGAGACATCTCCACCAGCTGATGTAGTCCTTCTTGACATCATACCATTCTGAAACAGCTGCTTTCATATGGTTATTATCAGAAAAAAAGCACTCTTACAATATTGTGCTAACTTTACTCTTGCTTTTGTGTTTGATTTATAACAGTTGCCCCTTTCTGGTGCATCACCTCACTGTCTTCATTCCAGTAATTGGTGGGGTGTTATTTGTATTTGTCATCTTCACCCTCCTTCAAACCAGTTTTACAGACCCGGGGATATTACCCAGGGCTTTGCCGGATGAGGCTGCGGACATTGAGAGACAGATTGGTGAGACATCAGTTGTGGTGTTTATTTTTCATTATTTTGCATATTAGTATTTGTGTTGCGTAGGTTGATATTGAAGTTGTGGGTTTCTTTATAGATAATTCTGGATCCTCAACATACCGTCCACCTCCTCGCACTAAAGAGATCCTTATAAATGACCAGGTGGTCAAGCTTAAATACTGTTTCACCTGCAAGATGTTCCGTCCGCCCCGGACGTCCCATTGCAGCCTGTGCGACAACTGTGTCGGTAAGGCTGGATGTCTGTTTTTCAGCATACAAATTTCTAGCATTTAAAAATAGTTAATCTAAAAATGTAAATATTATATCACTATCCTTTATGTCAGTTTAAATCTCAAACTATAAGGTGAAATTTTGAATTGCTTTGGTTGCTTTATATGTAAAGCTTTAAAGGGATAGTTGACTCAAAAATGAAATTTTTTAACATTTACTTGCTCTTGTGTCATTCAAAACCTGTATCACTTTTATTCTTCTGTGAAACATAAATAAAGATATTTTAAGAAATTTGACCCTGGACCACAAAACCAGTCATAAGGGTCAGTTTTTTGAAATTGATATTTATTCATCATCTGAAAGCTGAATAAATAGGATAGGACAGTATTTGGCTGAGAATACCAAGTCATATCTCAGTCAATCAATTGCCTTTGAAATTGTCCAAATGAAGTTCTTAGCAATGCATATTACTAATCAAAAATGAAGTTTTTATATATTTACAGTAGGAAATTTACAAAATATCTTTATGGAACATGATCTTTGCTTAATATCCTAATTTTGACCCATACATTGTTGACTTTTGCTACAAATATACCTTTTTTGTCCATACAAAACGAGTCAATGGTTACCATAATAGATTGGTTACCATAATAGATTGGTTGCCAGTATTCTTAAGATTTTTTTTGTGGGTGTGTTTTGCAGACGAAAGAAAAACATACAGGTTTAGAATGACATGAGGGCGAGTAGGCCTAAATGATAACAGAAGCTGTATTGTGGGGTAAACTATCTCTTGACAGCTACAACAAGAACTGTAAAAGCAGTCCATGCAACTTTAGTACTGTATTCTAGTCTTCTGAAGCCATACACTTTGTGTACAGATTGAAATTTCAGTCATTATTCACTGGTTATCTTTTCCTTTAGTGAGCTGTTTATCTCTAGAACCAGAATAAAGGAGTTGAACTCACAAATTGGAGCAATCTGATTCATTAACAAAACGTTCAGACCCGGATCGATCAATTAATTTAGAAAGAATGGATCTTTCACAAATCTTTCAATGTAACTTCTGTAATCTAACATCATGGGATTAGGGCAGATGTTAAGATTTTCAGTCAAACTCTGTAAATTAAACTTAATTTCATCTTAAAATTGTATCTGTTTATCATTCACAGCCATTGATTGGCTTCAGATGCCTTGGAATGCAGCGCACAAGTTATATGGTCCATTTTTATGCTTTTGCTTTTTATTTTTCACCGTAAATGCTCATGTATCTATTTAGTGTAATTCAGTGGAAGGAAGTCATTTTTGTTTAAAACCAGGTTGAGTAAGCAATGACAGAAGTGTTTTTTTTTAAAGCTACAAAATGCGTTGCTTTGATAATGGACGTGTAATAGTTTAACACAAATCACTTCCTTAAAATCATTGCATGCGAATGCACAGAGGTTATTTGTAAGTGTCGTCGTGTCTGAGAACGTCTTCTCTCTGTTCCCTTTGTAGAGCGGTTCGACCACCATTGTCCTTGGGTGGGAAACTGTGTTGGGAAGCGAAACTATCGTTTTTTTTACGCATTCATAGTGTCACTATCCTTTCTGACCTCCTTTATCTTTGGCTGCGTGATCACTCACCTCACTTTAAGTAAGTTTCACAACTTTTTCTGCACCACGGTCTCTTTCTACATCACAAAAAAATAGTAATAATTGTCTATGATATTTGTCAGTGGGAGAGCTGTAAATACATGCGTCCATGTTGAAATGGTGATTATTCAAAACCAAGAAACCTTTAAACACTTTCAATATAGACATGTTCAAATGTTTGAGGTCATAAGATTTTACTGTTATTATTTTTAAAGAAATTAATACTTTCATTCTGCAAGGATGCTTTAAATTGATCACAATTTACAGTAATGACTGCTGAAAATTCAGCTTTGTCATCACTGGATTAAATTACAGTTTAAAATTTATTATGCCATTTATTATAAATTGTGGTAACATTTCACAATGTTGTTTTTAATGTGTTTTTTAACAAATAAATGTAGCCCAAACCTTTGAACGGTACTGTAGATGCATATGATGAAGCAGTTTTTTTTTGTGTGTGTGTTTTGACTGACTTTTTGTAAGTCAGGTTTGAAACCAGTTTGTTTTAATATCAGTTACTCTCATCAACAGGATCACAAACTGGGAGCGGTATCATCCAGGCAATACAGCAGAGCCCAGCCAGATATCCTTTTTAAGGTGTTGTCTCCATCACCGGCATGCTTGGTGTCTGCACCACCCCTTTTCCCAGAAACAACAATAGCAAGGCTGACTGAGTTCACTATTTGTTTACAAGCCCACTGCTGTTGGTTCCGCCTTTTTTCCTAATCCCATTCAACCCTAATCGGCTCAAGGATTCCACCACGCCCTGCTTTCCTGTCAGGATGGCAGCAGTTGCCCCTAGATACAGATTCTGCTTGTGTCCAGCCCACTTTTTAAGTTTGTGGTTTGAGGTCACAGTTTTCCACCACAACCTGTCAGTTAATCAACCTAGCTGGCTGACCTTATGGTTGATGTATTTGGGCAGAATGTTCAAGTACATGGGATTGATGTTGCATAATTGTTCTTAAACATTAGCACACATTTACAGAAGATTTGCATCCTTAACTTTTAATCTTTCTGTACTGTTGTCGAGCTGGTCATTTGCTTCTTCTCCATCTGGTCCATTCTTGGTCTGTCAGGTTTCCATACTTATCTTGTGGCCTCCAACCTCACAACCAACGAAGATGTAAATATCACTCAAAAACTATCATTCGTTATATTAGAATATAATTAATACAAATAATTTAATTTACAGTCAGATTGAAGAATGGCTTCTTTGTGTTTAATGATTGCAGATCAAAGGCTCTTGGTCCAGTAAAAGAGGAGAAGAATCAGGAAATCCATACACCTATAACAACATCTTCTCAAACTGCTGTGTGGTGCTTTGTGCGCCGATGCCACCCAGGTATGTACCGCATGCTCATGCCAACATCATAGCAGAAAAAGATGCTTATTTTAGTATTCATTTACCTCCTAAGATTTTGCGAAAGTTGCAAATAGCAGTGTTTGTTTGTGAGAAATGAAGGATGTCATTTAGCTTCAGGCTGATGTACATCCTGTCCTCAGTACATAATGTTACAAACAAGAACACATTTTATTAGATCTGACATGTTAATTGTACAGTTCTTTTACATAAAAGGCCAGTCATGCCGTTAAGTCTGTGCTGTGTTTTGAAAGTCAAGTCACAATAGCTCACATACTCATCTTTTCATCTTTTGCAGCTTGATTGACAGAAGAGGCTTTTTACCTCCAGATGACGCACCTCAAACAGTGACCTCTGACACTGAGCTCCCTCCTTTCATGGCTAAGAATGACACAAATATGGTAAGAGTGCCTCATCATGTGATAACTTCAAAGTTCCAAAATCATGTTAAAGGATAGTTCACCCAAAAAAGAAAATTCTCAAGAAAATGTCATTAATTACTGATCCTCGTGTCGTTTCAAACTCGTAAGACCTACATTCATCTTCGGAACACAAATTAATCAAACCTTGAATGTAGCAACCTTGCGTTGTTGTCTGTGCAGGATCAGAAAACTCTGATTTCATCAAAAATATCTTAATTTGTGTTTTGAAGATGAATGAAGGTCTTATGGGTTTGGAACGACATGAGGATGAGTAAGATCTATTTGTAAGAAATTAATTATTTTATTCAGCATGAATGCATTAAGTTGATTAAAAGTGAAAGTAAAGACTTGCATTGTTTGCCAATTTTTTCGAATAAATGCTGTTCTGTTTAACTTTCTATTCATCAAAGCCTTCTGAAAATAATGTAACATTCATAATAAATATGTTTATAAATGTTTCTTAAGCAGCAAATCAGCATATTAGAATGATTTCTGAAAAATCACGTGACACTGGAGTAATGATGCTGAAAAATCAGCTTTGGCATCATAGGAATAAACTACATTTTATATTAAAAGAGAAAACTCTAATTTTACAACCCCAATTTCAGAAAAGTTGGCATGTTTCGTGAAATGCAATAAAATTACAAATATGTTATCTGTTCATTCTTTTTAACCTTGATTTAATTTACTGAGGTACAAAGAGAATTTTTTTTGTGTTTTCCGTGGCCAACTGAATCTTTTCACAATATTATGTGTGGTAGTTAGTGAAAGATCTAAATTCTTTGTGATTTTCTATTAAGAAATGTGAATTTTTTTATTTTTTATTTTTTTTTCCCCATGAAGTTTGGCTCAAAGTGATAAAACATGATCCAACTTTGCTTGCAACGGCTGAAAGGCTCCTTTCATCATACCCAAACATGATTTCCATTTCACCTGCTTACTGTTTCAAAACAGTTTAATTTGGATATTCTATAACCTTTTCACTTTTATTTTGCATTTGTCCCAACTTGTTTGGAGTGTGCTGCAGCCATGAAAATCAAAATTTGGTTATACTTGCAAAATAAAATAAAAAGCTGGCCATGGAAAACATTGGAAATTTTTCCTGGTACTTTAGTCAATTAAATAAAGGTTAAAGAGAATGAACAAATAACATATTCTTGATTTTATGGCATTTCACAAAACGCCCCAACTTTATTGGAATTGGGGTTGTAAATTGCAATGATATTTCACAGTATTACTGTATTTTTGATCAAATAAATCCATGCTTTGAGCGGTAGTGTAAATATGAACAGAAACCATGACTTTAACAGATCTGATACCATAAACTTTGTTACAGAAAAGCATGTGAAAATAAATGAGGTTGTCCTGGTTTAATCATGTTTATTGTAAACACTGGCTTCCTGGGAAAGAGCTCATATTTACAGTTAATGAGGCTGCACCTGTTCTGTTTGATGTGTGACGATATGCACATGGAAACATTTAGACTGATGACGAACGAAATGGCAATCTTCAATCAATCTTACAGATGACTATGGAGTCATGTTTCAGTTGACAAATTCTGATTGGAGTGAAATAATGCCAAGAAGGATAGATTTGTAAAAATAGATGTTTTCATTGTAAATGTTGAAGTCTACAAATGCATTAATTTGATATTGACCTGCATCAAGCCCTGATGTATGAAGTTTGAACTTCACACAGGAGGAGAACTGTCAGGAGTTTGCTAACTCCTGCACTGCCTGAAGGCTCCTGCAGCTCTGTGACATTCGATGGTAAGGGTATGTGTTACGGGTCTGCTTGCATGCCATTCCGTGGCCGCCTTCTCATGACTCTTTGGCCTTTACTTTGCCTTTTATTTGAACTGTCTGCTTGGCTGCCATTTCTTTGCTTTAAAACCACTATCATGAGACATGTCCATCATGTGAGAGGAAATCATTGGGCTTTGTTGACTATTCACTGTTCCTCCTTTGCTCCTGGAAGAGTGTTTTAGCTGACATCTGTTTTTACTCCATTTTATAATGGCCGCGTTCATATTAGCATTGGCCAGAGGTCTGCAGTTGTTTTGTTTTTCCTCCATGATGTCATTGTTTCCTAATTAATGTATCATCATCTTCACGATTCATCTGTGCTTATCTCATTCTCATCTACTCTGGGGATTCTCTTGACTGAGGTCATGGTAATGCTCGGCGCTAGTTATCATGCACACATGTTCTTTTCCAGCTTCTCTCATGATGGATGTTCATTCTGATGTTAAGGAGGTGTTTAAATCCTCGTGACCTCTGGAGATCCCCTTGTAACATCAGCTGCACTGCTTGAGCTCATCGGAAACTTTGAAGCAAAATGCTTTGTTTCCATTTGCAGCTACATTTTCATCTTATTACTGTAGTTCCTTGGCAATACTAACCTGCTTTCATGTTTATTCTAATCTGACCAATTTCTCTTACTCATACTTGCTCTGCTGTCTAACATCAGTTGACACTTTCTTACCCCCCCCCCCAAAAATATGCTTGTGATCTTTGTTTTTTGCCTCTTAAATAGGGCTGCACAATATATTGAAATAAAATCTATATTTTATATCTCTATTCAACGGAATTGGTCCAGAGTTTCCACAGTTGGAAACGTCTTGGGGAAAAAAATCTCTGTTTCCAAAAACTTGCAAATTGTATAATATCCAAGGCACACATTTCTGATAAATGTGCAGTTCAGATTGTATTTTCAGAAAGTGTTGGAATTTTTGTCCTCTCCCCAAATTTGCCACTACTGAAACACAGTAATATATGTGACCCTGGACCACAAAACCAGACTTAAGTAGCACGGGTATATTTGTAGCAATATCCAAAAATACATTGTATGGGTCAAAATTATTATTATTATTATTATTATCTTAATTATTTTTTTTTATGCCAGGCATAATTAGGAAATTGATTAGTCATATGCATTGCTAAGAACTTCATTTGGACAACTTTCAAGGTGATTTTCTCAATATTTAGATTTTTTTTTTTTTTTTTTTTTCCCATTGTCAATGGAAAGCTTATTTATTCACCCTTACGACTGGTTTTGTGGTTCAGGGTCACATATATTACTGTGCAAATTTGGGGAGAGGACAAATATTCCAAAACTTTAATTAGAAGGACTATATTGACCTATTAGGATTTTGCTTACATCTGCATTGTAAATTGCATTGTATATGTATGTATATTACCTCTGGAAAGATTTTAATAAAATAGCATATTTTATTAAAATCTTTCCAGAGGTAAATAACAACAATTACATTTTTAACAATATTTCATGTAATTTATGAGATTTGTTGTATTTTGTATCCCATTTTTCTTCAGCCCTATTCGGACAGGACTAGTTTTACAGGGGGTCGCTAGAGAAGTTTGTGTTTCACAGACTTACCTCTGTAGTAATTCCAGAGGAAATTACCTACTGTTTTTCAGCAAACTCAGTGATCCTCTGAGAAAAATAATCCCGTCCAAATGCGAATGTCTGTGATTGTTGACGGTATGTTTTTCACAACGCGTTTCCTTGTGTGTTTTGGCCAACCCGAATCACCGTAGATGATTCTGTACTGTGTGCATTTTTAATGTTTTCCTCCCGGCAAAGAAATAAAAAATAACAATAATAAAATCAAGAGCCAGATCACGTTAACTGCTGTAATATGAGGGTCAGGTCAGATTACTCACGTTCATTTCTGCACTCATTAATGTTACGTAATGTTTAATTTCATATTTACGTACATTAATGAATATTATAAATTAAACATTGTTTTACAAGAAATAAATAAAATAGTTAAACTAAAGTAACCACACATTAACCATTGTTTTGCTATACTAGCCATACAGCTTCACCGTGGTATTTGTAGTAAAACTGTATTTATACTATGGTAATCAATCTGACGCATGAGTGCGTGATCTCTGCAATGCCCAGATGTACGAAAAGGACCCTCCCACCTCTGTAATAAACATGGAGATGTTAGTCCTGTCAGAATTGATTCATGATAAGAATAAAAACTCAGACGTAGCTTAGAAAACTAGTCCGGTCCGAATAGGGCTTTTGTAAAAGGCAAAAAGTTGATCATATTGATTTCAAACTTAAGAATGCATTAGATTAAATATATATTTGGTTCAGTATACATCATCTTAGTTGATATACTTTATTTTTATTTATTTTTATCGGTATACTTTATTTTTGACAAAACATCCCATGTTTCGGTTGATCCTGCACATTTTCTGTAGTGACAGTAATACTTTGGTAGCAACCGCATCACATTACAGAATTTTAACTTGCATACTAAAACACTACTACAACATAATTTAAAAAAAATACAAAAAAATGTGCATAATGTAATAAAATTTTGTTTATTTCCCCCAAATTTAAGGATTATGTGTTCCCTTTTGTCACTACCGAAACAATGACACATTCCGGTCGTGACTGTTATGGTAGTGACAATTTTTTTTTTTATACTTTTGAAACTATCTCAAAGATGCTAATCAGCACATGATTAGCTGGCACAGTTCTGAACAGTTGTACATGCACATTGCACACAGTTGTACACTCATTTCATAATTTACGAAGAAAATATAAAATAATTTTTTTAACTTCAGTTTTTAAAAGAATCAAAATGATCCTTTTAAAAACAACAATGGAAAAATCCAACAATTATTTCACTATAATTTTCATTAGTTGAAACTGGGACAGCCACCTGATGTGTTTTTTGGTTGTGGGACAGCAGTTTGGACCAATTCTGTAGAAAATCCCATATAGCCATATGGCTTATTTTTCCAATATCGTGCAGCCCTACTCCTAACCTTGTTTTTTTGTTACCATTTTTTTCCACAGTGCACGCAGAGCACAAAGGAGCTCTTAGAATCAATGGCACACTCCACAGTGATCCAGAGCACCTGTGCTCCGGGCACACCCAAAACCGCCCCGGTCACCCAAGAGAGCCTACTAAGTACCATCTCTAGCACTGTCTCTCCCCCTAACAGACCTCCTTCTACCGGCTGCTCAGGCCGCCAGGCCCGGCGCCCCATAGATGTTCCCTGCTCCCAGAGGGAGAACAAACGGGCCGCTCTTCACAACCATAAACCCATGTTGCATGTACCCAGCCCTCCCTACTCCGTCGGCCACAGTCCGCTCATTCTTAGTGACGCTCCCGACATGGGCTTTATCCCACTGAACTGAGCGCAGTAACTCTGCCACCAGCAGCCTTGTGCAAATATTCACTTTGAGAACAGCATCACACTTTTTAACAAACTGTGACGTACTATACTCAGGATCTTCTCAGGAAACATGCCATCTTTCAACAAATGGGAATAAGCCTGCATTGACTTTTTAAATAACAGAGGGATTTCAAGATTTAAAAATTGTTTTGTTCCGTTACCATCAACATACTTAGTGGAGAGAAACGCAAAACGTCTTCATAAGATGCTTTTGGTTTTTAGTCCTTTTGCACAAACGTATCAGCAGATGATCAGTGTTTTACGGAACCTCAAGCCATTGTTTTCAGCCTTTTGCCATCTGCTTAGACCTATTGCAATAATTATATGCTTTGAAAGGTCACTTGGGTCTAAAAAAAAAGCCTTACTTCGGAGTCGCTTCTGTTCATTTTGTGTGACCTACAATAAAGTCATTGGTTAAAAAGTATTCACACCAACAACCAAGTATATAAACGGCAGTTATGAATGGGTATCAAAGAGCTTCAAGGGTTAATGAGTTATCTGTATATGTGATACATTGTTACTGTTGGTCCAGGGGTTATTTCCTCCTGTATAATGTTGCGGCTACTGGTGAATTAACAGCTTTCATATTTATGTTTGTTTTGTGTCCTTTTGATACAGGGTTTTTCCTTCATTGAAAAATTTTCAGTGGCAGCCCAAGTGATATTTGGGCATCCTAAAGTAAATGTAATAGTTTTTGATGCAATGTTTTTTTTCCCCCCTAAGGTCATTTGTCTTCATCTTGAGTTCTGCATTTTTAGATGGAAAGTGAAAGAACACAGTGTGAACCACAGACCACAAAACCTGTTTGACCCATTTAAATTCTATTAAGGGGTTTTCTACTTTAAAGTACTGCTGAGGAAGTCAAACCTTTTTAACAACAATCAGTAATCTTGGGAATGCAAATGTGGACGTTCAGACTTTTGTTAGACTTCCCTTAGCACTTTGGTAACGCTATTGTACATTTCAGTTTTAACTAATGCAGGTGTCATGAACTAACAATAAAAATATTTTTACAGCATTGATTAATCCAATGTTAAATTCTACATGTAATACTTTTTAACATTTCAAGTCATATCAACAAACATCAATGTATTATGAACAAAGATTACTTAAAGTAATTAATGAATCGTTTTTAATATAAATTGTAAGTGTGTCAAATTTGTGTACGTGTATATAAGCTACCACCGAAAATCATTTTTAATCTAGGAAAAACCTTGTAGTATTTCTGAGTTTGGTGGGTCAAAGATTATTTTCTGATTTGTTATTAAAGTTTTTTTTCTAAGCATGAGAGAAGAACCTAACTGAAACCTTTTGCCTTGAGATTGATGGATTACTGTTATTTACATCATCATTAAGATGATTACATTAAGTTTTTTTAATAAATAGGAGTCTGGCACAGTAATAAAGTTGACAGTATATGTTTCAAAATGTTTTGCTCATCTAAAAACTTAGATTTATAGAAGTTGATCACTGCCAGCAGTGTTGGAGGGAAAGTCAAAGAATGAATGACTTGTGTTTTGTGTTATTATTCTTTTTCACCTGAAGACTTAAAGACAAAAAGTAATAAACAAATGTTCTTTCCACTTGTGGTTTAGTTGCCTGAATGTTTTCATTTAATTTTGAAGGACCCAATCTCACATAATATCTTGATCTGATGCATGCCAGACTGGGCGCATTCATTTAAACAGTAGATGGCACAGTTTTCCACTTCTTGTTTGTGTGCGTCAGACGAGGACAATGTATTTCCTGGAGGCATCGTTGATTGCTTGTTTGCTTGATTGATTTAAGCATTTGCATTCACAGTACTTGAGCTATTTTGAATGTGATATTTGGCTTTGCCACAATGCCATCAAGCTGACATTTATCTGGTTTGATGAACATGATTGGATATGGGAAGTGCTAAAATGTTTAATTGTAGGTTTGCTGTATTTTCTCAGTGTAAGCTAGTCTCACAAAAAATATGGGAACAGTAGAGAAGAACAATCAGCAACCATTACAAGGAGCTTCTTACCTTTCTGTTGGTACTCGACATCTAGATTTCTTTAAATAGAAAGCGCCAAGGCGTAGTCATAAATTTCAAAGTGTTTTTCATTTAGCCCAGAACTAACCTCAATTATCCCCATGCATCTCTTGCCTTTTAGATTCTGTCATTAAAAGTATTGCAACCCATCATTCAACCAACCTCCGGGGACTCGAGATGAAAAACCTGTATCTGGGTGAAAAAAAAGGAATTGATTTGCTGACAGAATACCACAGCTCTGAGGAACTGGCAATTGTGATGAATAGGTGAAATTACCACAGAAGCAGATTTGAGGTTTGCTTTGTTGTTGCATGTCATTCAGAGCAACTATGGGTGGCGTAAGCTCTTCCTATGTACTCAGTAAACTTGCTTTTCTAATACATACACTGTAACAGTTATTTTAAGTCAATTTAAGTCAGGAGAAGTTTGCTTCCAGAATAAAAATTACAGATAATTTACTCACCCCCTTGTTATTCAAGATGTTCACGTCTTTCTTTTTTCAGCCGTAAAGACATTTTGTCTTTTGAGGCAAACATTTCAGGATTTTTCTCCATATAGTGGATTTCAATGGTGCCCGTGAGATTGAAGTTCCAAAATGCAGTTTAAATGCAGCTTCAAAGGGCTCTAAATGATCCCAGCTGAGGAAGAAGTGTCTAATCTAGTGAAACAATCGGTTGTTTTTTTAAAAAAAAAAAAAAAAAAAAAGTACAATTTAAATACTTTTTGACTTCAAATGCTTATCTTGTCTAGCTCTGCATGAACTTTGTGCATTCCGGTTCAATACGGTTAGGGTATGTTGAAAAACTCCTATCTCATTTTCTCCTCTAACTTCAAAATCGTCCTACATCGCTGCAGAAGTACAGACCCAGTGTTTACAAAGTAAACACGCAAGAAGGGTCAAACACCCTTTACAAAAAAAAAAGGTAAATACAGCGATGTAGGACGATTTTAAAGTTGGAGGAAAAAATGAGATGGGAGTTTTTCGACATACCCTAACTGTCATGAACTGGAAATGCAGAGTTCACACAGAGCTGAACAAGATGAACATTTGAGGTTAAAAAATATATAAATTGTAGTGTTTATATTGTTTTTTTGTTTTTTTTTGTTAGTTTTTTTTTAGAAAATATCCGATTGTTTTGCTAAATAAGACCCTTCTTCCTCAGTTGGGATTGTTTAGAGTCCTCTGAAGCTGCACTTAAAGGGATAGTTAATCCAAAAATTAAAATTTGATGCTTATCTGTTTACCCCCAGGGCATCCAAGATGTAGGTGACTTTGTTTCTTCAGTAGAACACAAACAAAGATTTTTAACTCAAAGCGTTGCAGTCTGTCAGGCCATTGACTGCCATTTATGACTGACAGACTGCAACGCTTTGAGTTAAAAATCTTCGTTTGTGTTCTACTGAAGAAACAAAGTCACTTACATCTTGGATGGGGGTAAGCAGATACACATCAAATTTTCGTTTTTGGGTGAACTATCCCTTTAAACTGCATTTTGGAAGTTCAAACTCGCAGGCACCATAGAAGTCCAGTATATAGAGAACATTCCTGAAATGTTTTCCTCAAAAAAAAAAATTCTTTACAAATAAAGAAAGACATGAACTTTTTGGATGACAATTTTTAACATTTTTTTGCCTTTCCTTTCTAATTGTTTGTGAAATATACTAGCAAAGTTTTTAGTGCAGAACTGAATGTTGGCAACTTGAGTTAAACAATCCAAGTCATTTAAATTTAAGGAAACATCCACTCTAAATGCTGTTTCGGTTTTGACTGACAATTTTGAAAACAACTTCAAATGTGGTTATAGCAAAGAAAAAGTGTCTGTCACTGCAAAGCCATGAAATAAGGTTGTTCGGTTTAAACCACATCCTCTTATCCAACTACTAGATTCAGAAGAGTCAAAAGCTTGTAATGGTTATGGATCACGATGTAGACGACAGCTTCACCGCTCTCTCCACAAAGACTTTTGTCTGGGCCGCTTCACACTGGCAAGAAGATATTACAAGTTGCTGTTTTTCCACCTACGCCGATCTCAATTAAGCAAAAATGAACACTGTCAGCATGTAGTAATTTGTACTTTCTTATGCATCTCAGATGCAAAACATTCCTCCTCAGCCACTTTAATATCATGAAAATTACAGGTGTTTATCTTCATTGTAGAGCCTAGACAAAGAGAAACAACTTCATAACACATTAGTGGTGCTTGCTAAGGCTGTTACTATTGCTTATGCTCAGTGTTAGGACTTGAACAAACCTCTAACCATTATAAGTTTCAGCACGCACCATTTCTGCTGTTTCATTTATCACTGTACAGATGATAAAATGCTGTACAGAAAACAGTCTTCATAAAGTCTGAAAATGTCGATGTTTTGCAATTTTTTTGCAGACGAAGAGAGATGGACATTCAACAACACCACACGCATGCGTCATAGTACTCTCATGACATGAAAGAGAAGAAATTGTTTAATAAAGTCATAATTTTTGTTTTCTTTGTGCACAAAAAGTATTCTCGATGCTTCATAAAATTACGGTTGAACTACTCATGTCCCATGGACTATTTTAACAATGTTCTTACTACCTTTCTAGGCCTTGAAGGTGGTAATTGCATTGCTGTCGGATTTCATCAAAAATATCTTAATTTGTGTTCCAAAGATAAACAAAGGGTTTGGAATGACATGAGGGTGAGTAATTAATGACAGATTTTTAATTTTTTGATGAACTGTCCCTTTAATTACTCATCTTTTTAGCATGTCGATATCCCTCTCTCTCTCTCTTTTTTTAAATTAAAAGTTTTTGTATCTGTGTCACATAATTTCTTGCATTTTGATTTGTACTCTGACTTTAAAGCTTACCCCATGATTTTACCTTAGCTCTGAAAGCAGGTTTACAGTCTTAGATTTATTAGTCTAGCAAAGATGAAGCCAAGGTTTCCCAGCATCTGTGTCCAATATTAAAAGTACCACATGTCAGAGTGATTTGACGAAGAGCTATTTTTTTTGCATTAATCTTTTCTGTTTATTTTCACGTTATTCCTGTTTCTGGCTAATTTATATTTTTTTCATAATAAACAGTTTTGCTTAATTGTGCTAGGAAGGGTTAGGGTTCCTCTTTCAAAAACGTCTGCAGTCATGTCTGAGTTGTTCATTTATGAAAGTTTATCAAATGCTTCTTTTGTTTTTATACACTGGATTTTATGTAATAGTGAGTTACGGTTAATCAACAGTCAAGAAATCATATGCCAGTACTTTTATGCTTTATCTTGTGATGGTGTTCCATAGTCTTTTGAGTGCTGCAAAGGGTTCGCTGGCACAGGTCAGATGTAGAGAGCAGTATTTTATTACAGATGTCAAGGGCAGTGATTGATAAGGCAAATCCATAATGCTCTTCAGATGGACATCTTGTCCTATATGAGGGTTGGGGCTCTTCAAAGATCTAAGTTCATGCCCTCCTCTGTCTCTGATTCGTTTTGAGCCAAGATAGCAGGACTGCATTGATTTAGGCATGGCTTATGTGTCTGAAGATCTTCAAGAAGATTCAAGCTTTTTTTACAGTCTGGTCACGTTTGCTTAACTACTAAGGTAGTGGGAGCACATCTATTCCAGGCTGAAATTGTATTATTAAATTATGCGATTTAAAGAGGCAGTTTTATTGTGCCAAATCAAGTCATAATTTAGTTTTTCATGACAATTTCAAAAACTTACTGTAAACAACATAAAGTTAATACTTAATACTTCCTTCCCTTGCCTTTTAAAAAAGGCAATGTGAACGTTCTTCAAAGTTCCTCTTTTTTTTTTTTCCATCGAAGAATGTTTGAAACAACATGAAGGTGACTAAATAATAGAGGTCAACCGATATTGGATACCGATACCAATAACTAGGTTGGACCACACTGGCCGATACCGATTAATCGACCGATAGCTTTTAAAATGGATGCTGAACGGAAAATAAGTAGTGCTCTACTATTTAAAAAAGAAGAACCATACTTTGTTCACCGTTTCGTTGACTTTCGTTACCACTGCATCAACAATCAAGCTAAAGATGGCCATCTTTAAATATCTACACAAAGGCCACAGTATTGAAATTGCATACATATGGATATTGTGTACTTTCACAATTTAATTGCTTCTATTCTAAAATATTTGTGGTTATCTAATCAAAATATAAAAAATATGTTAGTCACACAACGGGCAAAAGTGCAGTGCCTTCGTCTAGAAGAACTCGCAGCTATCCGGTATCACACACACTGGACACGTCGCGTTCAATTCAAGGGCAAGAGTATACTGCTGTCCTTTCTCCACTAATGCAGCATCTAGTCAACAAATTCATCCCTTAGTAATGACATGAAAACATGCACTACAGTATACTGTACACACCGTTTCTTTGTCGATGTTTTAAATCGGCCTTTGAAGTGTCCCGCTCTGTGCAGCGCGCAGTGTCACGTGTCTAAGCAAACGGCACCTGCTGTCAGTGATTTCCGCCACTAAAGGCCGCTCTCGTGATGTATAATAAATACTATAGGGACTTTGCTGTAAAATGAGACCTTCTCACCCGCTCCAGCAAGGGACCCAACCCGGGAAAAACTATCGGCATGGATTTTTGCCGATAACCGATAGTTCCGCCAATCAACTAGAAGTCGACCGATGTATAATCGGCAAAACCGACACATCAGTCGACCTCTAGTAAATAATGACAAAATTTTATGTATACACTACCAATCAAAAGTTTGTGGTCAGTAAGATTTTTTAGGTTTTGCAAAAAAAGTCTGCCGTGCTCACCAGGGCAAATAACAAATCATGTTATTTGATTTTAAAAATATTAAAACTCTAATATTGTGAAATATTTTTTTTACATTTTAAAATGGACAGTTTTCTACATTAATATATTTTAAAATACAATTTATTCCTGTGATTGAATAATCACAATTTTCAGTAACCATTACTTTGGTTCTCAGTGCTACATAATCCTTCAGAAATCTTTCTAATCCTGAGATATGCCAGCAAAAAAGAGGTAAAAACAATTCCGAACAGCAATCAGTTACTGTGACGTAAAGGACGGCCAAAGTTGACACTTACATAAATTATGAGCTTATATAAATGCCAGGGTGTAAAGCATTGCAAAATTGCAACAAAAATTAAAATTCTGTCATTTACTCACCCTAATATCATTTCAAACCTATATGAATAACTTTTGTAGAACACAAAAGAAGAATGAAAAATGTTCGTGTTGCATTTTTTTTTAAATGAAAAACTCATCTCTTTGAAAATAAGTTGTATTTCTCACAATATACAACCACATTAACAACAATCAGAACTGATTTCCTTATAAACTCTAAAACACTTTATGAAAGCATTGGACTTGCCAAAACCTCAAAAACTATTACAACCATCTCATTCACTGTAGCAAGACACTGATAACTTGTTGCTTTCAGGCATGTTTTTTCTGGTTTCCATGTGAGAGAGCCTGAAGGGAAATACAATAAATCACAGATGGGTGAATATCACATCATTGTGAGTTCATGTGTCAAAAGCACTTGGAGGGGACCTACTTCAAGCACATGGAGAATATTAAAAGGGAATGTACGTTTATGGTATTTCCTCAGTCACAGTCACTGCACCGCTTATTAAATCATTCACCGAAACAGATCCTAGTGCTATATTGTCCTAATCGCAGTGAAAGCAAATACCGTTTTAGCAGTTTTTATTTCCTTCTCATTTTCTGTGCCCTCCGTGGCAAGTCATTTAGCCTCTAGTCAATCAGGTGGCTGTGCTTATGAATGGGACAAGATATGGGACAAAGGTAAGCCATGGTGTTTAGGGCAATACATGTAACAGATTTGTTAATGGCTTCGTCTGAGAGCCTCTGCAAATCACCCTTCAATTGTAATTGGATCAGTAGCCTGACAGGTAAAGGATTAGAAAAAGCCTGCTAATAGGCAGTGAGTTGCATTTACTCACAATTAGTTCTCATTTGCCTTCCAGTGTTGCAGTGACTACTAAAAGTGAGCAGATAAATCACTGCAAAATTTCCCAAATAATGTGAACCTTTTCCTCCTTGAAGTGCTGTAGACCACCCACACACCACGCTGCTGTGATGTACTGTTCAAGGGTGAAGGTTTCAGCCTTGTTTTAAGTCAAATAATTACAGGTTGGACTCAGTGGTCCACACGTGATTTGAACATGAAGCTGTTGTAATGCAGCTAAAACTGAAGCAATTATATATATATATATATATATATATATATATATATATATAACAGATGAAACAGCTATGACATTTGCCTTTTATTAGTCCTATTCTGACAGGACTAGTTTTCTAAACATTTTCATCTACCAATTCAAAGAGGAGTAACATCTGTTTGTTTACACAGGTGGATGTGTGTCACATTTTGTGTATATGTCTAATAAAATATGTTAATATTGTTTCAAATTATTATGAAAACATTATCTAAAGAAACTTCACAGGAGTTTATAGAAGTGGCTGCTTGTAATAAACCCATGTAAGTGAGCAGAGCAAATCCAGACAAGTACCTTACCTGATGCCAGGGTTGCCAGGTTTTCACACCAAAACCCGGCGAATTGCTACTCAAAACTAGCCCAATCATGTTATGAGGGGGGTCCCCCATTAAAAATTGCATTCTGGGGGATTAAATGCACATTTTTTGTTGGGGTTCCCCTGGTAAATTTGCATTTTAGGGGCTTCAACCTGTGTACATCAAAAACTACCTGCCCAATTCCATGGGAAAACCACAGACTTGGTAACTGTCTGATGCTGATTTTAAAATGGTCAGTCTTAGTGTCCATGATTTGGCTCTCCTTATTCATTTTTAGGGCTGCCCTCGACTAAAGATTTTTCTGGTCGACTAGTAGTCGTTCATTTTAGGCATTAGTCGACTATTAGTTGTTTGTTTATGAATAAATCATATAAATCATAATAATAAGCCTTTAATTGCCTACATAGCCACACAAAAAAAGCTTGCCACAGCGCACCGGCAGATATAATAATTATAAACGTGTCAAGGAAAAACAGTAAGGAGGCTCAGTTAACGTTTTAATTTATTAAAATAATGAATTAATTTATTTTTTAACTAGTGCTTTCTTTGTTTTCGGTTTAAGAGATGAAGTCAGCGACACTGACTCGTCATCACCGCTGTAGTGATATGCCTGTATGCATGTTTCATATGGATTACATAATCTGAGAATATTTGTTTTCTATTTGAATTGGTTCAATTAAAAGTAGACATTTCATATTCTATAGATAGTATACACGGACTTTCGGATTTTCACGCTCAAGGTCACAAAGACCAAGATGGCAGAAAGTGCATCCTATTTGCTGTCATTATTTTACAAAAGCGCAATGGTTTGTTGTTATTGTGAGTAAATGAGTATTGTGAGTATATGAAGGAGTATTTTAAGAACAAGTGACTGCACTGGCGTCTCCATCTGTCGTGCAGTGAGCGCGCTACTGTTCGGCTTCCACATTGCACTTTCTCATAGGATCACTGAGTTAGTTGAAAAACAATAGGTGATTTACTCTGGAATTTTTACAGAGGCTGTGTGAGAAAAACACAGACTTGGCAGATTCGCACAGGATTAAAATTGCAAAGTACCTCTGTGAAACAGAAATTTCTCTAGGGCTTATGTGAGATAGTGTTACATAAGGATTATGAAATTTAATTGAAATGAATAAAATAAATACTTTGGCAAAGTAACATCAAACAAAGGGTTGTCGTGGTACATTAGAGAGGAGTGGAAAGTTCTAAGGAATCATGAATATGTACCTTTGGTTTGTTAGCAGGTCATATCTTATCAGGATCCTATAACCACATGACATGCTGATATGCTTTCCCTCCATCTCTGATGGGCTCAGTGCTGGATAGCAAACCTAAACATTCATTTGAACTTATTTCTCAGTCAGGTAACTGTAAATACAACTGTTCCAATGTGTTAGGGTCTTTGAACATAAAAACTGAATATTCTGTCATACTTTACTCAACAACTTTTTGTTCCCAACCTGTTTGAATTACCGTTTACAGGCTTTTCCTCACACAAAGCTATCTAATCATATGACTTAATAAGTGCACGAGTCCAGACCACTTTTATGATACTTTTATGAGACTTTTTTGTCTTTCATGTTTGGAGCTTGACCTCTTTATTTGAAAAATGGTAACGGGCACGTTATTAAAAATGTATATTTTTGTGTTTCACAGAAGAAAGTCATACCGGTTTGGAACAATATGAGCATAGGCGGAGGGTAAACCAAGCCCAGGTTAAGGCTAACCCTGGTGAAAAAACCAGCATATTCTGGTAGGTATGTTTTGATGCTGGAATGCTGGTTAGGTAGGTTTTGATGCTGGTTTAAGCTGGTCCTTTGCTGGTTTTTGCTGGTCAAGGACCAGCATGAACCAGCATAAACCAGCTAAGGACCAGCTTAAACCAGCAAAGGACCAGCATAAACCAGCATCAAAACCTACCTAACCAGCATTCCAGCATCAAAACATACCTACCAGCATATGCTGGTTTTTTCACCAGGGATACAGGATATGGGTGTAGTGTAAGCTAATGAACTATGTTTAATATGAATTAATTTGTATTTAACATGATACCAATTTAATTTTAAAAAGCTGATAATTATAACGTTTTCATTTCCACGGTTATTCAAACAGCGAATACATTATATACAGAAAGGGAGTGAAGAACATGATCACATTACAACATCTATCGCAAGTTTATAAGTACTCTAAAAAAAAAAAAAAAAAAAAAAAAAACTATCGTTATAATCACCTAAACTGTTTACACTGTGAAATAAATATTTTACTTACATTGTACGTAATGTATATCTGCGCTTTGTTTATGCTGAAGGAATTCACGAAAGCGTGCACTGAACAAAACTGGCGTCTCAGCGATGACTCATCTGAACGCCTCTGATTGGCCATTGCATTCCTAAGCTCAACAGAATTGTGTATGATTGGTTATAATGGGCAACGCTGTAAAAACGCAAAAAGAAGTATGGTACTTGGCAATCAACACTTTTTATTTTCACTTAGTAACAGACGTAATAGATTTAATTTAATTGTGCAGTGGCATTTTTGCCAAAAGTCCAGGGGAAGCAGCCTTACACATGCTCTGTCTATGAATGTGAGTCAGTTATGAATGATAGAATATTCATTTTTTGTTGCCAGACAAGGAGCAGGATATTAAACTCCTCCTGAATTTTTCTCTCAAGGCATTCATGGAGAACACAGAAAAGTCCAGGATGACAGCCCATAAATCTGAGTGTTTAGTGACACATTAAACAAGCTCTATTTGATATCCAAAACAATCTGCTTACCATCATAACACCCTGCAAAATCCTCATAAAATCACAGTTAAAAGGTCAGCTTCCACAACGCTTGTGTACGTGAGAGCAAATTCCCCAGCGTGTGTTATGACGTTTTTATTTATCTGCTTATCTGGTTATCTGGATAAAATCTTTCTAACAGCACATCTGTTTGTGCGTTATTTTATAGCTTATGTAACAGACTCTCTAAATGCTCAACAAGTCGTAACAGGTGCAACAGCAATAAAGAAAGGCCTGATAAGTGTTTTCGTAAACCTAATTGTGTTTAGCTAGCTAATACAAGCTAAGTAAAGCTAACTTCCAGTAAAGTGGTTGCTGAATCCATGTGTACACTAAGTGAACAAACATCCCGTCAAACAAACAACTACACACTAACAAGCTAAGGGTGAGTGTATTTAGCTCATCTGCGTATGTGCACACAGTATCATTCAAAACAGATGTTAATATGGCAGCAAAGATGGTGGTAAATTAATCTAAATAGTGTACATGTCTACCAGGACTCATAAAGTGACCTCATAGCATAGCAAACAGATTCACTCACGTATTAATCATATCTTTATGATTAAATTAGATTCTTCGTGCTAAATTACTGTAAGTTCATTTAACCTAAACCTTTGTCAAGTTTTGTCTTTGTTTCTAGAACTCCCAAAGATGCTCATGAGTTCAGCAGAAGTTATGAAGGTATATATTATCTAATTTATTCAATTCATGATGATTGAACAGGAATAGATAGCACAGGGCTACACAAATGGAAGCCCTCTGAAGATTTACTAAGCGTTCAGTTGGCCATGCAACTGCTGTAGATCATCGTGGTTTTTCTTGGATCTGTTGTCCCTGCTCTTTACTTGTGAGCACTAAAGATGGAACTCAGATCTCTAATCATAGTGTCTCCCTGTTTTTATTGGATGACAATGCATTGTCATTATGGACTTTGGCAGTAGTGGAAAGTGGAAACTGTACAAAAATGGATGTGCCCTCTGATTTAGCATCTGAGGAGAAACCCTACAGTCTGAAAATCATTAGCAATCTGAGAAAAAAGGAAGTAGAACATTATTGTATTTAAATATCTCTGCCATCATGTTCTCATCTTCTTTCTCTTCTACTGATTTCCTTTTTTCTACTCTACGCTTAGACTCAGCATCAGGATTTGCCAAGGTTTGAAACAGACAGAATTAATTAAAAAAAACTGTCTCTGTGCTTTTCCTGCTATTTTGCAAAATATTATTAAAACTATTAAATTATCCGAAGCTGATAAACTATTTTTTAATTAATTCATTTGTTATTTTAACACTGTTTCCAGACGGATAGTATTTCTGACAGTCAAAGGAAATGCTATTTCACATTCGTGTGGCAGATTTCCAGTCTGGCAGATGATTCTTGGGAAGCTTCCCACTGCAGGGGTCGTTGAGTTTATGCTACTCACAGAACTTTTAAATATTCAGTGCAGCATCACTCTTGCATGTCTTCATGCAAATTCATGTCTGTAATGGGATTTACATGGATATAATGGAAGCAGCAATAGGCTGTGGTGATGACTTTATGACTGCACGCTCTACTGCACAACTTAATGCCCATCTATCTATCTATCTATCTATCTATCTATCTATCTATCTATCTATCTATCTATCTATCTATCTATCATCTCTGTCGTTCTGTTGTTCTATCTGTCCGTCTGTCTATCTATCTATCTATCTATCTGTCTGTCTGTCTATCTATCTATCTGTCTGTCTGTCTGTCTGTCTGTTTATCTGTCTATCCATCTGTCCGCCTATCCGTCTGTCTGTCTGTCTGCCTGCCTATCTATCTATCTGTCTGTCTGTCTGTCTGTCTGTCTGTCTGTCTGTCTATCTATCTATCTGTCTGTTCTATCTATCTGTCTGTCTGTTCTATCTATCTGTCTGTCTGTCTATCTATCTATTTGTCTGTCTGTTTATCTATCTATCTATCTATGTCTATCTGTCTGTCGTTCTGTCTGTCTGTTGTTCTATCTATCTATCTATCTATCTGTCTGTCTGTCTGTCTGTCTGTCTGTCTATCTATCTATCTATCTATCTGTCTGTCTGTCTGTCTGTCTGTCTGTCTGTCTGTCTGTCTGTCTGTCTGTCTGTCTGTCTGTCTGTCTGTCTGTCTGTCTGTCTGTCTGTCTGTCTGTCTGTCTGTCTATCTATCTATCTATCTATCTATCTATCTATCTCTCTGTCTGTTTATCTATCTATCTATCTATCTGTCTGTCTGTCGTTCCGTTGTTCTGTCTGTTGTTCTGTTTATCTATCTATTTATCTATCTGTGTATCTATCTAACTAACTGTCTGTCTGTCAGTCGTTCTGTTGTTCTATCTGTCTGTTGTTCTGTTGATCTATCTATCTGTCTGTCTGTCTGTCTGTCTGTCTTTTTTATCTATCTACCAATCTATCTATCTATCTATCTATCTATCTATCTATCTATCTATCTATCTATCTATCTGTCTGTCTGTCTGTGTATCTATCTATCTATCTGTCTATCTGTCTGGCTGGCTGTTTATTGTTCTATTGTTCTATCTATTGTTGTTCTGTCATTCAATATGTTGTTCTATCAATGTATCATTTCATCTATCTGTCAGTCTATCGATTTGTATTTATTGTAAAATATATATTGTTACACTATCAGTCCATCTATCTACAGTATATGTAAATTTTAATATATTGTTAATATTATAATATTGTTATAATATATTGCTAAAAATTAACATATGTCTGTCTGTGTATCTATCTAACTGTAGGTCTGTCTGTCACTCTGTCTATCGCTCTAACTAAAAGCACCAAATATTCACTTTTTTTTTTTTTTATATAATAATTTTGCTGACATAGGACCTTACATGGCATCTGCACTAGCAGTGACAGTTGGCAGAGTTTTTGCCTGCTAGAGGATTCCTCTGCGGTGAAGGGGGGCAGCTCTGGTCTTTAGTATCCATCATTGCTTCTCCTGCTTCACTGCTGCTGTGTGACTGGTGAGGCAGGCCTGGCTCCAGGGAACCAGCTGAAATAAATGAAGACAGATGGGCGCTTGTTGCGCAACTTCTGATACGGTTCCTTTTAAGGCTGGGGTTCTCTCACTGATCTGGGATGTTCCATTCGGGGGAGGCCCTGAATATATTCTTAGCTTCACTCTGCTGTTTCTCTTAGGAAGCAATATGGGGGCAGAATCAATTCATGTCACACTTGAGATTTGCATTCTCACTGTTTATGAATGCTATATAACCAGTCACATTCCTACAGTGTATTAAATAAACAGTCTTTGTACATATGGTTTGCTGTGAGACAGAAAAAAGCTTATGAATCTTCCAAGAATGGCTATTGTCTGCACAAGTCATTTTTTCATCTGTGAACATCCACCCACACTTTTAATTTCTCCTGCGACATACAAATGCAGATGTCCTTACGCAACAAGAGGCCTGGCAGTAAATTTGACCCTTGTGCTAAAAAGAGCAACTGTTACAAGGCATCCAACCCCCACCATCACTGAACATGATATAGGGCTGAACTACAAGCCATAATCTGTCATAAAACCAGTGCTAAACTTGTTTTCCCATATGATTCTTTATGCAATCAGTTAATAGAGGAAACAAATCTTGGTTATGTAAATAAATAAGCAAGATTAGTTAATAGAAAATATGTGACACACCTTGTTGTCTGTGACGCAAATGTAAGGCAAACATGACAAAAAAATAAGTTATTAATCACAATGAGAGGCTGCTTTAAGGGTTAAGCATTACAGGGCCTGAAGAGAGATTATCAAGGGTTTGGCTCTTCCATTGTCTGTGTGGTTTCATGGAGAATTAGCGCTTTGTACGCTGTGACCAGGTAGACAAGAGGCCTGTGTGTACCGTACTAATGTAACAACAGGCTGTCTACTTCTGACCGTAATGTAACAAAACCTAAACCTGAGACAAGATATACATTCAAGCTGATCATTTTAAGCTACTGCAGCTACTGTGTAAAAATGATGTTGTGTTTAATTAAACCTAAACATTGTTAAGTTCCGTAAAAGTCCCTCGCTCAGCGAGAAGCTGTTCGTTTTACGCATCACAGATAAGCTTACATAACACGATTCTAGAAGTTGTCTCGGACTTCAAGATAAGAACCTGTCGATAATATCAAACATTAACCGAAGCAAGGCCTACAACAGCTGAATGGCCTAGTAACATCAAAACTAAAAGACAAACTCCGTTGTCATAGGTAATCTCTCTGATAATACTATCTGCACCAATAATTATCTGCAAAAAAGTACACCACCGTTCACTACTGTTTAAGTAATCATTAATAATTTTATTCAGCAAGACAATTTTAAATAAATGCTGTTCTTTTGAACTTTCTATTCATCAAGTAATGCATTGTGCATCATGGTATTATCATGAACGCGTGTTGAAGTTGAATAGTTGGAGTTTAAGACATTGAATAAAGTCATTATTTTTGTTTTCTTTGCACACAATAAGTATTCTCGTAGCTTCATAACAGTACAGTTGAACTACTGATGTCACATGGACTATTTTAATGATGTCCTTACTACCTTTCTGAGCCTTCAGTGTATCAGTTTCATTTCTGTTTAAGCAGGGTCAAAAAGCTCTCGGATTTCATCAAAAATATCTTGTCTAGTGTGTCTAGTGATTAATATGTTCTGTAGATCATAGAAAATTTAAAGACAAGTAGGTGGGGTGGGGGATTAGAACATACAAGCCGTGTTTTTCAACTTTGCAGTCGTTAAATATGGTTTTGACCTCCAGTTAACTCAGACACAACAAAAGAATGAGGAAATTGTTCTTTATCAGAAGTGAACTGATGAACAGACAACTATAGCTTGTTGTGTTATGTAATATACGTCATAATACTTACCAGTCTGTGTTTCTGTTCTATTCACAAAGCCTCACCCGAGCGCTAATGAAGTATGGATAATATGTACTCATGATCATCCTGTCAAACCCTGCTTAGTCACATTGAGATGTCAGTCTTGTGACATTCTCCAGGATTTGTGTCATACTATGTTCTTTTATAGGCGTTCTGCCTTCAATGCACTTGGTTGAAATTTCCCTTGATTTTCTTAATTGTAAACAGCTTGTTTTGACAATAAATCCATTGATGTGGGCTGTTGCATTCCATACTGCAATCTAGTTATGGTATAAGACATTTTATGGCGCCCTTTGTGTTTATTCTTTTGATGATTTGAGTAAGTCATTGTCAGAACCTACCAAGAAAAGCCCAATAACACTAGAATGTGAGTTGTAAAATTCAACCTGAATCTGTTGATGGTCGATGAGCTCTAAACTCATTTTAATGCAGTCCTAAACCCAAGGTTATGGCCGTGACAGCTTTAGTCAGCGATTATGCATTCAGTGTAATCAAATAATAAAAATAAATCCACATCCAATGGTCTCAGTGTTTAAAGATTCAAGGGCAGCTTAATTGCAGTACAAACAGTTTTGTATAATAGTTAAAGGAGAAGTTCATTTCCAGAACAAAAATTTACAGATAACTTACTCACCCCCTTGTCATCCAAGATGTTCATGTCTTTCTTTCTTCAGTTGATAAGAATTTATGTTTCTTAAGGAAAACATTTTAGGAATGTTCTCCATATAATGGACTTCAAAGGTTCCCCCAAGTTTGAACTTACAAGATGCAGTTTAAATGCAGCTTCAAGTGGCTCTAAACAATCCCAGCCGAGGAAGAAGGGTCTTATTTAGCGAAACTATCGGTCATTTTCGAAACAAATGGACAATTTATATGTGATGCGATCTGGGAAAACCATCGGATGTCTAGTTGGGACGTTTTCAGGAAATTTGAATGTCGAATGTTTTAATTAGGTTTTAATTAAAGTATTATTCAGTAACATATTGTCTATAATCTCTAAAATATCTTGGCAAAATACAATTGTTTAGTGCAGAAAAATAGTGCTTTATTGCAGCAAGCAGAAATGACTGTCTTTCTCTTATATTACCCCTGGTGAAAAAAACAGCATATGCTGGTAGGTATGTTTTGATGCTGGGATGCTGGTTAGGTATGTTTTGATGCTGGTTTAAGCTGGTCCTTAGCTGGTTTATGCTGGTCCTTTGCTGGTTTATGCTGGTCATGTTGCTGGTCAAGGACCAGCATAAACCAGCTAAGGACCAGCATAGACCAGCAAAGGACCAGCTTAAACCAGCATCAAAACATACCTAACCAGCATCCCAGCATCAAAACATAGCTACCAGCATATGCTGGTTTTTTCACCAAGGACGAATGCGCTGCTGAGGTGCTTTCCCTTAACACCAGAAAAACAGTTAACCTATCAAAATAAACCACGTAACATATTAAGTAACGGTGTATCAATGCACATTCTTCGCCAGTCCTGAGTAAACTACGGCACGCAACGTTTTCATTTATTTATTTTTTAATATCGTGAGATGGCAGAGCGCAACAATGCAGTCTGAAGTACTGTAGCTACTCAAACGATCTTACTCGTCTCAATCTGAACAATCTTGGTGATGTCAGTGCCCTAAACGATGTTATAATGGACTATTCCCTGGTTTTTGCTGGTCATGTTGCTGGTCAAGGACCAGCATGAACCAGCAAAGGACCAGCATAAACCAGCAAAGGACCAGCTTAAACCAGCATCAAAACCTGCCTAACCAGCATATGCTGTTTTTTTCACCAGGGTTTCACATCCAGAGATGAAGGATCGGATGATGAAGTTACTAAAGAGGAGTCCTATGACAGTCTGTTTTATGCACCGTGCGGGAACAGTTGCGCTGTGCAGACTTTTGTAAATGGAACTACAAGGTAGGCTGCATTATTTGTGCTATCTCATACAAGGGGTGATCAAAAGTTCGGAGACTATGCCCATGATAAACAACGCAGAACAAACGTTAGTCTGTTTGTGTAATGATTTAATATAGATTTTTAATATCTCATGATATTAAAAAATAAATACATAAAAACTTTGCGTGCCGTAGTTTACTGAGGACTGGCAGAGAATGTGCATTGATACACCCTTACTAACTATGTTACGTGGTTTATGACTTGACAGACAGCTCTCGTTAAACCCTTAAGTGAAAGCCGTCTCACTTTAAACCCGTTTTCCAAAATTCCATTCCTGGAATAGCTATAAGCCAAATTAAGATAGCTATATCTTTTGTTACGCTAGGCTGTGGACAAAATAAAAACAGTTTTGGAAAAGGTTTGAACCCAGTTTATGGTATTGGGTTCACCATGTGTTGGGGTTTCCTAGATTGCATCACATATACTTTTTAACCTCAAATGCTCGTCTTGTTTCGTCTCTGCGATGTGCATGCGTAGTCTGTGTAATCCGGGTCAATACAGTTAGGGTATGTCGAAAAACTTGTGTCTCGTTTTCTTCTTCAACGTCAAAATTGTCTTACACTGCTGTTTTACCTTTTTTTGTAAAGGGCGTTTAATCTTCTTTGCATGTTCACTTTGTAAACACTGGGTCGGAACTTGTGCAGCGATGTAGGATGATTTTGAAGTTTTTGAAGTTGGGTTTTTCGACATACCTAACAAAAAAAAAAAAAAAAAAACAATTCATGCAGACGAGCGTTTGAGGTTAAGAAAGTATAGAAATTGTCAATTTGTTTCGAAAAATGACTGATTGTTTTGCTAGATAAGACCCTTCTTCCTCCGCTGGGATCGTTTAGAGCCCTTTAAAGCTGCATTTTAACTGCATTTTGGAAGATCAACCTTGGGGGCACCATTGAAGTCCATTATATTTCTATTATATTTTAATATATTATTATATTCTATTATATTTCTTATCGATTGAGGAAAGAAAGACACAAACATCTTGGATGACAAGGGAGTGAGTAAATTATCCGTAAGTTTTTGTTCTGAAAGTGAACTTCTCCTTTAATAAACAGTTTCGAGATTTAAATGTACCTTATTAGGGTGTGAAAATGGTAACAGCCTTTCTAACTGTTTGCAAAAAGATTAGGTTGGATGGATACACCCAGGAGAGGTGCTATTACAGTGTGCATGTCCACCCAGCAGGTCCTTTAGTGCTGACAAGGTAAATATCAAGTATTTCACTCTTTTTGAATGTTCCGCGACCCTTCTAAATCACTTCAGGCCTGGATTGTCACCAACAATGCTCTCCTACCCAAAGGCAAGCTATTTTTAGGCCTATGACGCAGGTGTCTCATATCACCACCTGCTCAGAACACCGATGAGGGCTCCCTCTTCCGTGCTGCCTGGCGACGGGGGATGCTGTTGCCAGGGGAACTGAAATTGGTTGACATCACACACCGTCAGGACCTCCCTTATTGAAACGGGTATGTAGTTCGGCTCTCTGATCACACACACGCTGATCTATTATGACTAACCCCCCGCTGCTGTTGCCCCCAAGACTGATCAACAGCTTGCGAGCTGTGAGTCATCCACAAATGCCACGCTGCAGAAAATCGTGTGTAGCAGCCATTCTTTTCATCCACTGTGTAACCAAAATAAATCCAGTCAGACCAGATGTTTGGATGTTTTCTTAGGCGACCCACACAAACATGCTGTTAACATTATACAGCTGAGAATTAAGACATGTTTAATAATGTATTCCTCATTTCCCAATAGATATGAGATGTAACTTCATATTTAGGGCAGTCCCGGTGGTAATAAGCTATTTCCTGGTAGTCACAAAGTAATTTCAGTTCAGTTTTAATATCATTGTAGGAGTTGATGGTTCTGATTTGGTTTCCTATAAACATCCCTACGTTCAAGTTTATGAGGTTTATGGTTTTCTCTATTTATTTTTGTTCATTTAGGACTAGTGAAGAAAAAGCCTGTTGTGTTTTGTACAGAATTAAATGGGCCTAGTTATTTTCCCTTTTCAGATGCCACAGTAACAGCTCACATTTATTTGCAAAAAGCCCATTCAGTTCAGGGCTCATGTAGTATAAAAATAATATAAAAAAATATAAATGTCTATATGTAAAAGAAAAAAAGAAAGAAAAATAACATTTAAAACATTTATATTTAATGAATAATTATAAAATAATTATTTATTTATTGATATTTATTAATTAAGATACAGGTAGCCTACATTTTTTTTTTTTTACAGGTAAAAATTCAGGTAACTTATACAAATAAGTTTCTGCACATTATGTCATTACAAATTAATAATATTAACAATAATATTTTATTTGCAAATCTAAAAGTGCGAAATGCATGTATGTATGTGTGTGTGTATACATATATATATATATATACACACACACACACACACACACACACACACACACACATTAAATTAAAAAAGTAGATTTTGGATACAAAAAATATTTTTATGGTAAAAAGTATATATACTAAAAAAAAAAAAAAAAAAATATATATATATATATATATATATATATACACACACACACACACACACACACATTATTAAATTAAAAAAGTAGATTTTGGATACAAAAAATATTTTTATGGTAAAAAGTATATATACTAAAATATATATATATATATATATATATATATATATATATATATATATATATATATATTTTTTTTTTTTTTTTTTTTTTTAGTATATATATATACTTTTTACCATAAAATATATTTTTTTGTATCCAAAATCTACTTTTTTAATTTATTTATTTAGAAATAAATTCCAACTTTACAGTAAAATTTTTCTTATGTTTTGTTTCTGGTTCCTCTTAAAAAGGGAGACATTTACAATTACAATGTCTTTGCTGCTTCATAAACGAGGTCTCAAGCCGGGTGAGTGTGTTAGAGCTGCACGCCTCCGCCAATCCAATCAAAGAGTGCTGTGAAATGAGCCGACATTCAACCAATAAGACGCGCGTATGCAAATTTCTTGGGTATAAAGACCATTGGGATGTTTCGTTTCTAGCGAAACTGTAGTACTTGTCGCTTGTCTTGGTCGTGCGTGGATTGGGAATAGTGAATCACAAGCGCAGCTGGATGACCTCGCAAACCCTGTACATTTATATATAGCCGATAACAAGTGCAGTTGTGAAATAACTGAGTTTTTCACAAACGAGTTTGCGTAGGAACTTAATCGGCTTGGAAAGACAGCGATCATTCTCTGCAGGAGTAGACCAGAAGTTTTTGCCTTTTTTAAGCTGGTTGTTCTTTCCATCGCCATGTCCTCCGGTGATGTGTCAGAGCAGTGTCGGCGATTCTGCGTGTTATCTTGGGAGCAGGTGCAACGTTTGGACTCTATTCTTGGCGAGACGGTTCCAGTTCACGGACGTGGAAACTTCCCGACGCTTTCGGTTCAGCCGCGACAGATTGTTCAGGTTATTATCAAAGCACATCTCTCAATACGCTTTATGCATCACAACAGATAGTTATCAACTATTATATGTACAGTATTTGATCTTTGTTTGTTTTTTTTTGCATGTCGCTAGATTATTTAAAATGCATTCCTTAAAACTAACATCATTCATGTTACTTTTACTTATTGAGGTAATTACTAGTAAATAATCCAAAAGTGATCTGCACTTCCACTTCACTAGTTATTTTTCGTTAGTAGTTAGTATTTAGTATTCTATTAGTGACTAATATCTTTTCAGAAATATTCAGACCCTTGCTACGAGTCCCAAGACAAGTCACTATCAGCACTTGAGACGATTATGTATTCCAGTTGTAACCAGTACCTAGTCTAATTTTACTACTAACTGTTCAGTTGCTAATAGCATTTATTTCATACTTCCTTGTATCTATTAAAATAGTAACTAGTATCTATTACATATGTCCCAGTACTAAATAAATCTACATTAATACCAAACACTGTTGTGCATTTCAGTTTACTGTGTACTATAACACTTAAATCTGAACTATGAAGTAAAAAATTAGATCTAACTAGTAATAACTGGAATTGATACTAGTTTCTCATGCATACTAGTAAATGAAGTGTTTCTAGTGAAAAATATGAAATGCACATACTAGTCAGAAGTGAATAATTAATATCAGAATCACAAATGCTTACAGAATTCAGTGGCAAAAATGTGCAGTGGAATAGATATGAGTAACTCTTGCAATAGTTTGAATATTTGATATGAAAAAGTACTAGTGATTGGTTTACTAGAAAAGACAGAGTTGTCATGAGCTAAAAAGCTGAGATAAAAGTATATACTAGTTAATTTTAAGGAGTAAATGTTAAAATTAGCTCTGAAATTTGATTTACTTTTTTAATTTGGGAGCTGTCACTGGACGACCAACTATTGGTGTAATGTCTCAACCCCCCCAAGGATAAGCAAAACATTCTTAGCCTTTGGCCCTCAGGCAGATACAGAAAACTGTGCGCTTGGCAAATTTAAGAGACTTGTTAATGACTTGGACGTTCTCACGAAAACTACACTGAGTGTGACTCATTACCGACCCTAATCCCGTGCAACGTAACACTGCTTGAGCTAGTCCAGTGATAACCTGCATCAGTGCCCCCCTTCTCAATGAAAAGAATTCTTGTTCTCATACACAAGCAGTGTAGGCTTGCATCTACACATGCAAGCAGATATTGATCTTTTCTCCAGATCACTTCCTTCGGTACGGCTTCACCCAACAAGAAAGGGTTTGTTTTAAGTGCTTAAGGGAGAATGCTTAGGCTTCTGCGTTTCAAGTTTATGATCCCATGTGGCGACAGTAGGGAAATAGTCTGTCAGTCATATGTACATCTGATATCTTTTATTTGAGTGTTCTCAATTACTGTGAATGCGTTAGTTCCTAAAAATCGGCTTCTATTGGTTCTAATCATATGGAGATCGAAAGTAACTATGAACTGTGGAATCTGACAGTTTCCCTTCCTTTGATCCAGTGGACCGTAATGAGTGGTCATTCTCTGTTTCACAATACTCCATCTGCCTGGGTTTGAACAGATAGTAATGTCCTGTCAATAAAACCCAACTAGGAAGCCCATTATATTTAATGGAAAACCTTTAAAAAACAACTTTGATCTTTTATTACACAGCCTCCACATGCCATTGCAAAATTGACAAAAGATGGCCCCGTTCCTCGTTTTTTTTAACCATAATGATTTGCCACGGCACCGTCTCATTACATGGACTTTGTGGCTGTTTTCATTATCATCATAACAGTGTCCTGATTGCACATTTGTACCTTGTGCTTTAGGCTGTGATGTACAGTTAAACCATAAAATGTAGGTTTTTGAATACAACTGCAAACTTGTTTTGGCGTCAGCTTATTATCATAATGTTCACATGCGTTGAAATGTGATCCGGTTCAGCCCTCAAGCCTTTGGTGGAAATGGAAAAAACTTTGAGTTTCTGTTTGTCAATGGCATATTTTTTGAAACACCATTGATTGATGTTAATACAGACAATGGTCTATTATTAAATAAGGTAAATATGCTTTTTGTTTAAATAAATCACACCCTTTACGTGGTCATGTACCGTATTATGTGTTTTCAGCATGTGTGCAGACGCACGTTGTGCAAAGTGCGTTCACTTGGTCAACTGCTGTAGTCTGACCTAATGTGTAAAAATAGAAGGCTAATGATTTGATTGACAGGAGTGAGGGTAGGTAATCCGACAGAGCTGTGGAAAATGAAGGTTACGTGCATTCAGGACGGAGATAATGAGTTTGATTTAAGCACTTTTTTAATCTCTGAATGGTTGCAAAACAATATAAACAGCACGCAAATCTGCTTGGCATGCATAAAATGCAGCCTGTGCCAAAATCAATAGTTTTGTCTTTATTGAATTAGACATTTATGAATGTGTTCCTGATTCGAGATTTATGAGACCTTCAAGTCACTGTGAAATCTTACAACTGCCTATCTATATTCATAAGCGAAGCTGTTTTGTAAGACTCTGCCTTACAGAATGTTGTGCAGCTGTACAGAGCTGGATGTTCCCAGAATGTTACTGTTGATGCACAGATGTGTCGATCCAGTGCACATTCCATACAAATATGTTAAAACTGATCTTTACAACTACCTTCAATTATTTAAGGTTTATACGGAACAAAATAGAGATTCTTGGTAGTTGAAAATAATACAAAAACATGCCTTTTAAACCTAATAGTTGACTTGGTCGGGTCAGTTTTTTTTTTTTCAAAGAGCATACATAATTGCTTCCAATTTGCACAAAAATGCATTCAGCACAAAAGATTAACACCTTTTTCTAACAAAAAGGCTAATTACAGTAAATTATGTATTTGTCACGTTCAAATTCTCTCAGGTGTGGTTTAGTTTGAGACATTATTTGATGTAACAATAGCTTGAATCATTGCAACAAAGTGAGAAAATGTTAAACTGCTGCACATCAATGTTTTATTGATCACTCGCTATAAACTAACTGTGCTTCAGTGGTCACAGTTTTGAGGGGGAATAGATGCAAGAAATCTGAGATTTTAGCCGTGTGAAGTCAGTTATTAAAGCTTATTAAAATTAGGTGTCTTTAGATAATAAGGTAATTATGTAATTGCATTGTTAGCAGAACAAAGTGTCCAAATTGTTCAGATGAGGAAATGCTTAGTGTGGCGTTATGTTTGCTTGTGCTTGCTTTTTCATGCAGTGGTTGTACGTTACTGATTAGGGATGCACCCATATTTAAATTACGATAAAAATACTAGGCTGAAAATGATTTTAATTTTATGGTGGATAACCGGTAACCGGTTTTGTCAAAATGAATTTAAATCAAAGCACTAAAATTAAAATTGATCCTTTGAAAAGCTACAAGTGAATTTAGGCATCACAGTGTAATAATGTACAGTATGAAAATGTTTTTTTTTTAAAAAATTTAACAGTGTTATTAAAGGATAAGTTCACTTCCAGAATAAAAAAATCATGATAATTTACTCACCCCATGTCATCCAAGATGTTCATGTCTTTCTTTCTTCAGTCGAATTTGTTTTTTTTTTTTTTTTTCCACATTTTGGAATTTTTCTCTATATAATGGACTTCATTGGGAGCCAACTGGTTGAAGGTCCAATTTGCAATTTCAATGCAACTTCAAAGGGCTCTACATGATCCCAGATGAGGAATAAGGGTCTTATCTAGCGTAACGATTGGTCATTTTCTAAAAAAATAAATAAATAAAATTTTTTACCACAAATGCTCGTCTTGCACTAACTTGACCTCACGCGTTATGTAATCATGCACTTGTGACGTAGACAGAAGTATTAACCCAGTGTTTACAAAGTGAACATGCAAAGAAAGTCAAACGCCCTTTACAAAAAAAGGTAAAACAACGATGTCGGACAATTTTGAAGTTGGAGAAGAAAATGAGATGGAGTTTTTTGCCCCACCCTACATTTTCTTTTTGAACTGAAGTACACAGATGAAGTACACTAAAGGCACATGACTTTTCCAATGTGATTATTCAATGTGTGAAGGCATCGCAGAGCTAGTGCAAGACAAGCATTTGTGATTTAAAAAGTATATAAACTTTTAATTTTTTTTGAAAATGGCCAATTTGAAGCTGCATTGAAACTGCAATTTGGACCTTCAACCCGTTGGCCACCATTGAAATCCACTATATGGAGAAAAATCCTGGAATGTTTTCCTCAAAAACCTTAATTTCTTTTCAACTAAAGAATTAAAGACATGAACATCTTGGATGACATGGGAGTTAATATATCCAAATATATCCAAAACTATTTTGATCTTAACGATTTAAAACTATTTCTGCAGGTGGTTCGAGCACGTTTGGAGGAGCGAGGCATCACTGTTCGAGATGTGAGGCTAAACGGCTCGGCCGCCAGCCACGTTCTGCACCAAGACACGGGGCTCGGATACAAGGACTTGGACCTGATTTTTGGCGTTTCGCTGTCAGACGACCAGGCCTTCCGTGTGGTGAAGGATGTGGTCCTCGACAGCCTGCTGGACTTCCTACCCGAGGGCGTCAGCAAGGAGAGAATCTCAGCACTTACTCTAAAGGAAGCTTATGTACAGAAGTTGGTGAAGGTTTGCAACGACACCGACCGCTGGAGCCTCATTTCGCTCTCCAACAACACCGGCAAGAATGTTGAGCTTAAGTTTGTGGACTCTCTCAGACGCCAGTTTGAGTTCAGCGTGGACTCCTTCCAGATAGCCTTGGACTCCCTTCTTCTGTTTGATCGCTGTTCAGAGACGCCCATGTCGGAGTGCTTTCACCCGACGGTGTTGGGCGAGAGCATGTACGGGGATTTCGAGGAAGCTCGTGGCCATCTTTGCAACAAGGTCATCGCGACGAGAAACCCCGAGGAGATCCGAGGAGGCGGGCTTTTGAAATACTGCCACCTTCTGGTGCGAGGGTTTCGGCCGACTTCAGAAGCGGAGATGAAATCGCTCCAGCGGTACATGTGCTCCCGGTTCTTCATTGACTTTTCGGACATAGGCGAACAGCAGCGAAAGCTTGAGGCATACCTGCAGAATCACTTTGCTGGAATGGAGCACAAACGGTACGACTGTCTGGTCACGTTATACCACGTGGTCAATGAGAGTACGGTGTGCTTGATGGGACACGAACGACGGCAGACGTTAAATCTTATCTCTATGCTCGCACTGAGGGTGCTGGCCGAACAGAACGCCATCCCAACAGTTACCAACGTCACATGCTATTACCAGCCAGCGCCCTACGTGCGAGACATCAACTTCAGTAACTACTACATCGCTCACGTGCAGCCGCTAGTGCACACCTGCAGTAGTTCCTACCCGACGTGGCTGCCCTGCAACTGACCCTGAGTACCTCAGGGTTCAGCCCTCGTACCTTCCCATGTGGTGAAGAAGATATGCAAGCAAGTGAATACATGAACAGTTTTTTCCAAACACAAAAATTGAAAATTTTTTTGAAAAAAAAAAAAAAATAAATGTGACATATATAGAATGACTGTTCACTGCTGTATGTCTGATTTGAGCCGATCCTTACGTATTCTGTTCTGCAGAGTGAATGAAGATCTTTTTCACATGTAGCAGGAAAAAAAAAAAGTTTTTTTTTTTTTTCTTTTAAACGCATTATAGATTCAGTTAAACTCTCGCAGGTTATGTAAGTGGGGAAAGAAGGCTGCATTCGTTGTGAAGCTATATACGTTTTATTTTTTTGCCAGACTGTGGTTTCAATCAACCTCTGTTTTGCTTTTTGGTTTTTTAAGGACCAAAGATATTTTACTTTCGTCGTTAAAAAAGAAAGGAATGTTTGCTGTTGTAATTCCAAGTGCCTAAAAACATTGTACAAAAAAAAGTGAGACCTGTGCTTTCCAAAACCATTTTTCTGTCTCCTTGTTAATTGTAAAACTCTATTTTCAGGGATGGAGGCATGTATTTCCATGTGATTAAAAAAAAAGCACAAAACCCATCTTCATGTGTTCTAGACCTCTTTTACATTTTGATGCTGTGGTGTTTCAGAAAATAATTTCAAATGGTAAGGATTTTTTTAGATAGCTTTCCAACAAGCTATTTATCATGAGACATAAAGAGGTGAAAGTGGTCAATGGCGAAACTGCAAGTGTAGCAGTGTTGTGGTCTGAATGTGTGCTGACTCTTAATCTGAGGAAATGGATCCATTGCAGTTCCAGGACATGAACCATAAGGATCCCTTCTAAAGCACAATGGCCCCTCTTTTAGTGTGACACTAAAGGTAACAGACAAAGGCTGTTTTGTTAACCCACCCATGCTGCCCCTGGAGATAGAATCCTATTTCCTTTCATAATGCCATATCCATGTCATTGTTTTTGTAAACATCAAGGAGCTGGTATTGCCATGTAAGCTAACAGATCTAGGGACGGGATGTAAAAAATAATTACTACTGACTAGTAGACTAATATAATTGCTTTATGCTTTTATGCTTTTTACGTTTAAATAGACTTATTTATTTAATTTTAATGGTTCTTACAAGGGGTTTGTTCTTTTGTTTCATTTGGTTCAGATTCATTCAATTTAAAGAGCACTACATCCGTTTTCTTGCAATGGCAGCATAGTATTTATTGGTCTAGACTGGTTTCTGTAAGGGGTGGCCCATGAATTCTTATTTCACCATTGTGCACTTGAGCTTTTTTTGTGCCATTGCCTTTTGGGAATCAATCAATAAAGTATCTGAACTATCTGAACTATCTCTTCCACACAAAAAAGGAGTGCATGAAAATATGGATGTTTCACTTTTATTAAGGGCTCCTTTGACTGATGTTTTTTGCAAGTTTGAGTGCTAAAACATCCTTAAAAAATACTGTTTTCCGACAATATGTATTTTTATGAATTAAATTTCTAAAATGAATAAATAAATATTAAGTCTTTTATGACAGCATTATTATTTAAAATATATTATGACCAATATTTTTTTTTTCATTTTTCATTCATTCAATTCATTAATGCATTCATTTTTTGGAGATTTTAGAGAGATTTACTTGCCACTGGAATAAAAAATAAATAAATTTATTTACAATGTATTCTTTAAAAACACTATTTATAATGGTACACAATTTAGATCTTTAAGAACATTTAGATATTTTTGGACATTTACAGTTTAGTTCAAAAGTTTACATATACCTTGCAGAATCTGCAAAATGTTAATTATTTTACCAAAATAACAGGGATCATACAAAATGTGTTATTTTTTATTCAGTACTGACCTGAATAAGATATTTCACATGAAAGATGTTTACATATAGAGAAAATGCAAGAGAAAATAATATTTTTATTACCCTGTTCAAAAGTTTACATACACTTACCTGAATGATTCACAGCTGTTTGTTTTTTTGTTTTGGTTTGTTTAGTGATAGTTGTTTATGATAACCTTGTTTGTCTTAAACAGTTAAACTGCCTGCTGTTCTTCAGAAAAATCCTTTAGTTCCCACAAATTTAGTTTTTCAGCATTTTTGTGTATTTGAACCCTGTCCAGCAATGACTGTATGTTTTGAGATCCATCTTTTCACACTGAGGACAATTGAGTGACTCATATGCAACTATTACAGAAGGTTCAAGCGCTCACTGATGCTCCAGGAGGAAAAACAATGCATTAAGATCCGGGGGTGAAAACTTTTGAAAAGAATGACGATGTGTACATTTTTCTTATCTTGCCTAAATATCATATTGTTTTCATGTAGTACTGCCGTTCAGAAGCTACAGAAGATAGTTACATGTTTCCCAGAAGACAAAATAAGTTAAATTTACCCTGATCTTCAAATTCGGCTCTTAATTTGTTCATTATTTGCTTCTGGAGCATCAGTGAGCATTTGAACCTTCTGTAACAGTACATGTATTGTACATGAAAGTATGTATATGTATTTAAATAATGGCAGAATTTCATTTCAGTGAACTATCTCTTTAAGTGAAGGTGATATTTCATTGCAGTGTGTCTGAGAGAGACATAGGTCAAGTTTCCTTTTTATTTTTGGCCCTTGCTATTCAAAAGGCATCAGGGGAGCAACTACTGTCATAAAGCTGAAGTAGAACAACTTGGGAATAATACTCCACTTATTCCCTCATGTTAAGCCTCACATTATAAGAGAGGATATAAATAAACACGCCAAGTTAAAAGGCTAAGGAACCCTAAAGAAAAACACAGCCGTTGGTAAACCGTGTGTAATGTCCCGGCGCAGTGCAAACAGTGTCACTGGCAAAACTTACCCTGTCAGACAGTGGCTTAAAAAAAACTAGGATGAGGTAGTGCTTTTTTAATTCTGTGGGACTTTAAACAGATATGCAGGGAACAGGCTTAAACATGTTGAGACATGTTTTGGACAAGAAGCAACAAGCTGTGACATTTATTTAGCCTATGATGTAATTTATATCCAGCTATTTTCTGTTATCTACACCTGTTATCGGTAGCAGGATTTGTAACTGCAAGTAATTCAGTTAGAGATGAAAAAAGTATGAAATGTCATCAAAAAACAGAATTATGTTCACGAAAGTACATAAAACATAAAACCAGTAACTTAAGCCTTCAAAATGAGGACAACACCTCATCTATGGGTACTCTCATGACAATCATTTCATGGCACAAAATGGCAACATGATAATGTCATATATGATGTTATTCTGAACAACTTTGGCTACAGTGATGACCCCAAAAAAGGTTGGACTCAAAGACCACACTAAAAAAATAAAAAACAAAAAAGTGCTTGTTTGGTGTTAAATAATAAAACAATAGACATATTGTTCAAAATTAATAGGATAGTTCATCCAAAAATGAAAATTCAGTCAATAATTACTCACCCACATGTCATTCCAAACCTGTAAGACCTTCGTTCATCTTCTGAACACAAATTAGGATACTTTTGATGAAATCCAAGAGCTTTCTGACGCTGCATAGACAGCAACACAACTGAGACGTTCAAGGCCCAGAAAGTTATTGAGGACATTGTTAAATTAGACCGTGTTACAGTGGTTAAACCGTAATGTTATGAAGCTACCAGAATACTTTTTGTAAATTAAGCTGTTATTTTTGTTTTCTTTGAGGGTGAGTAATTAATTACAGATTTTTTTTTTTTTGTGTTATCCCTTTAAGATTAAATATTTTTTGGATACAGTTGATAAAGATAATATAATTAATTAAATTACTGTTTAGTTTTTTTTTTTAATAGATTAATATTATATTTATCAAAGACGCATTAAGTTGATCAAAAGTGATAGACTTTTCATTGTTACCAAAAAAATTCTGTTTCAAATCAATTTTGTTCTTTTGATGAAAAAATAAAATTTTGCAATACATTAAAATAGAAAACAGTTGTTTAACTTATAATAATATTTCACAATATTACTGATTTTACTGTATTTTTAATCAAATAAATGCAGCCTTAGTGAGTGCAAGAGTTTTCTTTAAAAAAAAAAAAAAAGATTTTAAAAAAAGTACAGAAGTGTATAGATCGACTTCATGCATCCACAAAAAAATCACGTCTATGCAACAACATTCAAACATTTTGTCAGACCTAAAGGAGAAGTCCACTTCCAAAACAAAGATTATATAATAACATATAATGTACTCACCCCCTTGTCATCCAAGATGTTCATGTCTTTCTTTCTTCAGTCGTAAAAGAAATTTTTAAAAAATTCGTAAAGCATTTTTCTCCATATAAACGATCCCAAAAGCGGTTGTAGGCCCAGCCGAGGAAGAAGGGTCTTAGCACAAGGTTCTAGCACAACGATCGGTTATTTCATAAAACTAATACATTATATACTTTTTAATGTCAAATGCTCCTCTTGTCTTACTCTGTTTTGTTCTGGTTCATGACAGTTAGAGGATGTCGAAAAACTTCCACTTCTTGTTCTCCCTCAAATTCAAAATCGTCCTATATCATTGTTTTACCTTTTTTGTCAAGGGTGTTTGATCTTCCGTGCATGTTTTGTTTACTTTGCAAAGACTGGGTCTAGGTTGATTTAGAAATGATTTTTGAAGTTGAGGGAGAAAATACGATTGGAGTTTATCGACATACCCTAACTGTCTTGAGCCAGAATACACAGAGTTCAACGAGAGCAAGACAAGACGAGCGTTTCAGAATAAAAAGTATTTAAATTGTATTTGTTTAATGAAAATTACCAATTGTTAAGCTAGATAAGGCACTTCTTCCTGGGCTGGGATCGTTTACAACCGCATTTGGGATCATTTGAAGCCACATTTAAACTGCATTTTGGAAGTTCAAAATCGGGGCACCATATCAGTCCATTATATGAAGAAAAATGTTGAAGACGTCAGGAGCATGTCCAGAACTGAGCGTCTTTTTCACGCTAAGCGTTTTTTCCTCGGCGCAGAGAGAAGAATGTTCAACTTTGGGTAAAACGCAGCGCTCATCACTGTCACTTTCTAGTCAGCTGACCAATCATAGTGGAGGAGGGGCGGGACTAATTCCGACCAACCGTCACACCCTGCTTGTACTGCAACTGAACAACGATGGAGACGTTATTATTGCTTGTCTCCAGATGGGATTGCCATAATATTACTATAAACTTACATTATTAAAACTTACTTCATCGGATATTCCATATCATATCATCCACAGCATCTCAGCTGAAAAAATGCTGTGCTTTCAAGCGCTCACAGGTGTTAGTATCCTGTATCGACGATAGTCAGAGATAACGCCTATTGCTGATGCCACTGACAAGACGATTATTATTATTATCCGTCAAAAATAGACTAGGCGCCTAACTTTAGCGATACCGTGCAGAGAGGCACTTCAGAAACTTGCCGTGAGGTGGCTGGTGTAAACACTGAGGTGTTTCCGGTGTTCAGTTTGTGACGCTCGTGAAAGCGTACAATTGCTTTCTTGTGCGTGCTTTTTTTCCGGTTTCACTTCTGAAATCGATTAAGTTCAGCAAGGAGGGAAGACGATGGAAAAGGGGGGCACGGTCCGCGAATGCACCCCTCCCCCCTCGCGCTGCAGACGTGTGCAATTTAAAATAAGGGGTAAGAGATTTATTCATCATACAGTGATGCAACTATTGTATTCACTTACAGTATTCACGTACAGTTTTTAAAGTGCATAAACTCGCGCTAGACCAGCCAGAAATTATGTTTTTGATAATGTTAATGTTCTTAACTCGTTTTCTGTAGCTGCTTTTTGAATAACTAAGGAAATGTCAGCATTAGTAACTTGCAATGTTTCTATTAAATTCTTATCATGTTAAATACAAAAAGTCATATTGAAAACATTAGGCTGCTCTTATGCGGGTGTTGGTTCACTTTACTTTAATGAACCTAAGGAAGTAATAATTAAATAAATAAATAAAAGATCTTTGTCCAAGAGATTTCTGACCTTCGATGCTTGTTCACGACAGTACTGACACGAAAGTGATGAAATTGTTGAATAAATCCATCATTTTTGTTTTATTTGTGCACAAAAGTATTCTCATATCCTCATAAAATTACAGTTTAACCATTGACGTTACGTGGACTATTTTATTGATGTCCTTACTACGTTTCTGGGCCTTGAACAAGTCAGTTGCGTTGCTGTTTATGCAGGGTCCGAAAGCTCTCGGATTTGAAGATCTGAAGATGAACAAAGGTCTTAAAGGTTTGGAACGACACAAGGGTGAGAAATGAATGACATGAATGAGGCTCTTGTAAAAATGACAGACTTTAATGGAAAACGAATATGATGTTTAATATTTTGGTAGGGCTGGGAAATATTTCTCCTCCATCCATGCCAATAACATCCATGTGTGTGAGTCATAACTTTCTGTCTTGTTTCCCCTAGAACAATGACGCTCCTTGTCTTCATCCTTGAATCACTGAGGGCAGGTCAACCGGACAGCCGGCGCAAGACAGGGCAAGTGCAATATTCGCTGCTGTTCATGGCATTCATAAACCTCACATGGTGACCTATGGAAAGAACACAAATTAGATTTGAAATTTAATGAATGTGTTTATTCTGTTTGAGAGAGTCAGACGTACTCATCCTGGACAATATTCTTGATCTTGTGCAGTCCTATTGACAGAGATCTCATCCCAGATTTAGGTCAGTGTAGAGTTAAATCAGAATTACAACTGATGGTTTTAATGATGTGGTAGTAAAAAGATGACTCAGTTACCATTAATGGACCATTTATAGTGTCTACAGTATACAAAGCAGCATCTGAGAAGATGAATCTGATACTGTGTGAAGCATAACTAGCTGAATCAATCTCCATTATGAGGAATTACAAACTGTCTAAAACACCTAAAAGCAGTTTCCAATTCATTTTAAACGATCTCACGCCTTCAACACCTAACCATAAAAACTAGTTTTCCCTCAAGCACCATTGCTCCATTCAGTAAATGGAGCATTTTAACATTAAATCTTTGTGTCAAACCTAACACTGCTGTTATAAACCGACCATCACTGAAATAGGTATCCAAAAAATTGTTGAGAAACAGCAGTCAACCGGTAAATTCACGACTGGAATGCACGATATGTGCACCGCAGCCTCAGGGGGCAAAAACAAAGTTATCACATGTTTCGTCATTTGAATCAGGGCAGAGAAAAGAATGGAAAAATGAACAGGGCGAGCCTCTTTTCAAGAGCAAGAAACCAAATAAGTTCCATTCTTGAAGGAATGCTATAAAGTTGTAACTTGAAGATGTACAGATCACAAAATGTAGGTCACTCATTACAATGCGTTGAGGCTATTTTTCGTTATGTTTCCACGTTCCTTAAAGTTGCAAAGTATCTCATTTTTCATTTTTAAATTTTCTTTTCTTTTTTTTGGGTTAAATGTTACTGTTATATTACTGTGTTGCTAATTTCCTAATATTATTAATAAAATATTGAATACTGCCTGTTGCAGATTTTCAAATGCCATGAAATTTATTTTTTTGCATAATAATTATATTTATTTTATTTATCTTTAGTGCCATAATCAGCATCAAATACTATTTTCGTGGCATGATATAAATAGAAATAATTTAAGATAAAAGAGATATTAGAGACATTCTTACATCTTACAACATTACAGTGTTTCATATTTAATCATTTCCACATTTGTTTTAAATAAATTTGATTTTTACAAGTTTTTTTTTAAACATAGTTTTTTAAAAAAATACTTTCTGAAAAATGTGGCCTAGCATTAAAATCAGGACAGTCCATTAAAATATGTCAAAAGACATTACACAAACAAATTTCTTACAACATTAATATTTTTTTTCCATATACATTTTTAAAATACACTACCAGTCAAAAGTTTTTGAACAATAAGATTTTTAATATTTTTAAAGAAGTATCTTCTGTTCACCAAGCCTGCATTTATTTGATCCAAAGTACAGCAAAAACAGTAAAATTTTGAAATATTTTTACTATTTAAAATAACTCTTTTCTATTAGTGTCAGATGATCCTTCAGAAATCATTCTAATGTGCTAATTTGCTGTTCGAGAAACATTTATTATTAATTTTTTTAAATATATATTATTATTATTTAGAACAGTTGAGTACATTTTTTTAGAATTATGTGATCAATAGAAAGATCTAAAGATCAGCATTTGACAAAAGGTGTCTATTTCAGATAAACAGTGTTCTTCTGAACTTTCTATTCATCAAAGAAACCTGAAAAAATCAGAATATTAGAATTATTTCTGAAGGATCATGTGACTGGAGTAATCATGCTAAAAATTCACAGGAATAACTTACATTTTAAAATATAGTCAAATAGAAAATGGTTATTTTAAATAGTCAAAATATTTCAGAATTTTACTGTTTTTGCTGTACTTTGGATTAAAAAATGCAGGCTTGGTGAGCAGAAGAGACTTCTTTTAAAAAACATTAAAAAATCTTACTGTTCAAAAACCTTTGGCTGGTAGTGTAAGTAAATTTGATAACAGTTTTTCGTTAAAAACATCTTTAAAATAAAAAACATGTCTGCAAAAATGTTGTAATGTAGTATTAAAATCAGGTCAGTCCTTTAAAATATGCTTAATAGTCATCGGTTAATGATATTTCTTGGCAATAGCACAGTGCGGTCACATTAAATCTCTCTGTGACCTAAGATATTAAGTAGATGTCATATGTGGGTTGTTTTGATGAGGTCTGGTCATCTGTGTTTGGTAATGTGTGGTCTGTGTAATGAGAGTTAACAGCACACCGGCGAGGGAGGAAGCATATTGATAGGCTATTTACTCGCTCAAATGGCTCTGGTCTGGCATGAGTTGACGCGGGTCATAAAGCACAGGCGGTGAACCCTCTTGCAGGGCTGCCCAACTCTCGAAACTCCCACAGTCAGCACAGCCACTTCAGACGTCTATCTGCTGAGCCTCTGCTATTAAATCAGTGGGATTACTAAACAAAGCGCTGCAAAAAAATATATAGGCTATACAACAGCGGGTCAAGTTTGAACATATCTGTTAATGTTCCTGACGAACAATTTTGCTTTGTTTAATTTATATGGGCCATTTTACAGGATTGGTTCAAACTGCTGTCCCACAACCAAATAACACATTTAAAAAGCATTTATGTATGCAAGTCTTAGATGTTTACTAATATTCTTTTAATATCTGTTGAAACTCACAATAATGTTTAAAATATTAGTAAGCTTAATATATATATAAAATCATCATTTAGTGGGCACTTGTAATTGTGAGGTAGCTGCCCTGAACCCTAGCCCCTAAATTTCAACTTATGCAAATGATTTTGAAATGCATTTTATTCTACTTCATGTTTTTAAAAATATCTTTTTGATGTAAAAAAGTAAAAAATATCTTTTTGATTTATATTTTCTTTGTGAATTATGAAACTTTATGGTAAAAATGAGTCCCGCATTTTCATGTCACTCCCGAAATAGTGTATGTTTTAGTCCATTGGCTGAGACTGATTTTAACTAAACCCATAAATTTATGATTTATTCCTGTGTCCCCCTCTCTCATAGCTACAGGGTGTGAGTAGAAGGCCTCATTATTTTGAGGTAAATGTGTTCAAAAGTCTAAAAAAACCTGTCTAAACATCACTACCAAACACACCTTTTTTCTACAATAAGCATACTTTTTTTAGTTATTTTGTAACATTTAGTTTTTATACGTGCACCGTTCAGAACTGTGCTAGCTAACTATGTTCTGAGTAGCATCTTTGAGCTAGATTCAAAAGTATCTAAAATTGTCACTCCCGAAGCAGTCACGACTGAAATATTTGGGTGGGCGGGGGGTGGGGGGGGGTGTTATCCCATAACATTGTCATGACCTAAACAGTCATGACCGAAACATGTCATCATTGCTTCAGTAGTGTGTTTGAAAAAACTACATTTTAGTAGTTACGCAATTTTTTTTTTAGTATGTTTTAGCAGTGTTTTAGTATGTGATGTGGTCACTACCAAAACATTACTATCACTACTCAAACATGGGATGAATTATCAACTAAGGTGTTATGATTTTGGTTCAGTATATGTATACAAACTAATGAATAATGTTTGTTTTAAATTAGAATGCTCAACTTTTTGCCTTTTACAAAGAAAAACTGGATTCAACAGACAACAAATTTCATAAATCACACTTGAAATATTGCTAAAATTGTAATTATTATTGTAATTATATGTAAATTATATTATATGTAAATATAGATTTACCTCTAAAAACGTTTTAATAAAATAGAAAGAATATATATTTACAAGGAAGATGTAAACAAAATCTAAATATGTCAGTTAAACACTTATTAAATTATATATTATTTTGTTTTGGTAGTGACAAATGTAAGGAGAGGACAAATATTCCAAAAAAATGTGAAAATACAATATGAGAATTAACTGCACGATTACTAGAAATGTGTACCTTACAATTTGCATGCATACATAATTTGTGGGAAAATAAATTTTTTTCAAAACATTTCCAACTCTGATTTTAAACCAATTTTTGTAGAGTGGCCCATATATTAGTAGTTTCTCTGTGAATGATAGGCCGACAGTAGTGCTGAGTCAAAATTGGTCAAAACAAGGTACTGGAACAGCTTTCACATGTGCTTAGGATGCCTTAGGCCCAAAACATGCTTTACCAAAGTATGTGAATTCTGACTATTTTAGTTACACAAGCTCAGTTTTTGTGCGTCACTGGTTCTAAATGTGTCCGACACGTCTTGACACAGCGTAGTTACAAGCGTTGCCTACTCAGCATTGCCACCAGCGGTGGTGTTTCCAACATTGCGGTAAAACGTCCCCTTTAGCTTCATTCCAAAACCTATTCCAAGCCTAGAATTTTTACGTCAAAAATGTACCTTACGCAAGTGGACGCAAACGCGTAGTCAGCACACTATCAGCACGTGTCCTTGTTGGCGCTATTTAAATGGATAGTTCACACAAAAAAGAAAATTCTGTCATTAATTACTCACCCTCATGCTGTTCCGAACCCGTAAGACTATTGTTTATCTTCGGAACATAAATTAAGCTATTTTTGATGAAATCCGAGAGCTTTCTGACCTGGCATAGACAGCAAGGGTCCTACACGTTCAAGGTGCATGTGTCATGTTACGCTTGGAGGCAGAGATGAATTGTTGAGTAAAGCTGAAACAGAATGAGGGTTAGTAATTAATGTCATAATTTTCATTTTTGGGTGAACTATTCCATTAATGTGTTGCGTTAATGTGTTGCATTAATGCGTTCTTGCGTTGGTCTGGCGGCAACAAACCTCAGTACTCAAGGGGGCGATAGATTTACTTTTAAATATCTAAAACGTTGAATCCGGATGCGTTATTATTCTGGTTAGTTGCTATAATCCTCTTGACTAAGCAGTTCAAGTTTAAGTTCTTGAACTGTTGCTCTGCCGTGACAATAGTGGAGTAATAAAAAAAAAACAACAACAAAGACAGTTAACGCTATGTCGTTTGAGGCAATATCTGTGTTTGCAGAGTTTTCGGGAAACAAGTTGCTCATTCTACTCTACATTTAAGCATGAAAATTACCTCAATTTTAAATTAATTTCAGATTAGGTTATCAAGACATTTGGGTGTGCGCTTCAAAAATAATAAGTGTTTATTGTGATATAACTTATTTTATTTGTGTCCGAAAAACCATTGGCAACTAAGTTACTCACTAGAAAACCCCTCCTCAAAAAGGAACGGTTTGTCCCATTCTCGCATAATTTACACAGTATGATGATATATCTCTATGATATATCTCTAGTAGCACATGGATGAAACACTAGAAGTTATTTTCTCTCTCTTTCCCATATTATTGGTTCAACTACAAACCTGTGTCATGAGTGGATTAATTGACTGTCAACAGTGTTTCACAGGTATTATTGCTGCAAATTTTAACATGACAATTTACCTAAAACGTATGTTTTTATTTATGAAAATATACTGAATGTTAGTGTGTGGATGCTAACATATTTATTGTTAGAATTTTCTTTATATTGTTCTTGGTGTTAATCGGCCTTTACCCATTTACCCAAGAGTATTTGACAAGCTCAGAGAAAAAAAAAAATGTCAGAAGATGGTTTACGAAGGGTCTGTGAGAGAAATGTATTATTTTGATAGATTAGAAATGTAATTAATTACAGAAAATTAATTTCAAGTGATGAATGCTTTTAAAACTAATTTTTGTATGTGTGTCTATTTACGCCAAATTTGTGTGTGCTGTTTTTATGTTTATGCTTATTCTGTTGTTTGTTTTGCGAATGAACTCAACTGTGAGTCATATACAGCATTTTATGTATGGCATACAGATTGTTTCTACCTATAGAGCGTTTCAAATCAGTCACTTATGAGGTTCACTGACCGTTAGGATTCTGCCTTTGAAGACAGCTGCTGCTATAGGTACTATAGGCAACTCGCTAGGTTTCGAAACAGAGCTTTTAAATGTCATAGATGAGTGTGTAATGAAAGGCCACATATTGGTCACATGTAAAACTGAGAAGAGGGAGCTGGATCCTCCAATTATCTTCCAATATAGTGAAATGGCCATGACCTTGCAAGCACCTGGTGTAATGTGTCCCCCAGCCTCTGAGTCTTGGCGGAGCGAATGTGCCAATGCTGGTTTTCTTGAACCATGTGAGCGCACAGCTGGCCAGAAGCACAGATGTAGTCAGACTGCAGTAGGTGTTTTTAATTAAACTGTTTTGGTAGTCACATGATTGTCATAAAGTGACATCATTCTATGAAAGTTAAAGGTTAACACATGCTACTGCTGGGCTAAATCACTGGACTGACCCGGTGGGCCGACAAATGCGAGCAGGCACCATGTTTCTTTATGGGCTGTGTGGTCTCTAAACAAGCTAGAAAGAAAGCTCTCCTAGTATCAGCCACTCATTGCCGATCTGTGGGCTCATTTGTGGGGAGAAACATCAAAAGGAGTTTTAAAAATCTCAGCAGAAGCCCTTTCACTGAGTTTGTTTAGCTCAGGAACATATTCATTAAGAACGTTGCCCCTTTTTGACGGTCCCATATGTCAAAGCCGGTAGCGCTGGAAGTGCAGTGGGTTTATAGAAGGAGGAAATTGCGTGAATATGTGACAGGAATGTGATGTCACAGGGAATGATGGAGTGCGTGAGGAAATGCCAGTGGGGTGCACTGTGGATATGGAATCCTCATGTGAAGGGGCTTGTGGGCCTCTAAGCTCACTGTTGCTAGGAACTCCGAATAGCTCACCAGGGAGAGATCCGATCTGTTATTCCACTTCAGTCACAACCGTTATGATTAAGGCTGCTGCTGGATGTGGTAAATGGATCGTTCCTGAGGAAAAACGGTGATTTGGAGAGAGAGAGGGAGAGAGCGAGAGAGAGAAAAGGACGGAATGTCCACCCTTCGATGTTCCTTTCCCAGAGGGGAATTGGAGCTCTGCATTCCTCACATTGCAGTCCGCTGACAAACAATCCCAACTTTATCCCCTGCACGCGGGGCAGCTGAATGGCAGCAGTGTCTAGGCCGCAGGCCTCTGGAGTTTTTTTGCAGGGGGAAGGGGGGAGGGCGATGCCGGCGAGACCAAATCCTACTGCCCCACCGCACTTCCTTGCTCCCAAACCAAACACAGGCCTAGACTAGGTGCTACTGTAGGCCTGACTGGACACTGTGCAGTGCTGGCAGAGGATGGGCCGCTAGGAGCCAAGGGCAAATGCTCACTCATTCTGCTTGCCTAGGCAGTTCATTTGAATTGGAACAAAAAAATTACAGGGTGTTACACTCCTAAATATAGGCAGGGATGGGAATCTTTCAGAATTTAATAATTTCTATTCTGATGGTTCATTAAGAGTTTTATTTGCGATTCTTTTTAGTTTGGGGGGGTATATTAGTTTTACATTTATTTTACCTACAAATGTACAACAAAAATGTTGTAACATATATCATTAATCGTTTTTTTTTTTTTTCTTTTTTTTTTTTATAAAATCCTGCTGACTATAAAAGCTACATGTATTCCATACATTTTTTTGGTAAAAAAATATCCAAAATCGTTAGGGCTGTGAAAAATCGCTGCATAACGATTCATGGATTAATTCCGAATGCATCGTGATTCTCTCTGGAATCGATTTTGAGCTTAGTTTTTAACAGCAATTCTGTTTTTAACCGCACACCCAAACACTCACAAAGAAAAAAACGCTGAAGAACGCTTGTACGTTCAGCTGTGTCATTAATTCGAGTTAATTCATCAAACCTTCATTAACCGACAGCAGCTTTAATATTTGGGTGTGACTTGACGGACAACTAGTTGTCCAGTCCTGTTCCGTTCCGTTCACACAGCGTGTGTGTTCTGAGAATACGGCTATGAGTCATAAAAATGTATGGGTGTGAGTTTGGTTATAGAATGCGGTGGTCACTCCTGTAAATAACCGTACTGTGTGTGAACAAAACCGTAAGGACTTAAATACAGGATTGACTACTGTATTCTGCTGCTGTGTGAACGTGGCCTTTTTGCAATTTATGATGCATATAGGTGATTCAGCAACATATAAAACCATGTAAATCATTTAGCTAAATATTAGCCTGAATTGATAAGCTAGATAGATTTTTTCCAAAATGCCAGCTATGGGGCAAATTAAGCTAAATGCTGTGGGGTAAGTTGAGCCAGCACTTTAACTTAGCCCACCATAAGGAACTGAAGATAAATTAGATCTCTAAAGTTTAAACTGGTATTTTAATGTGATATTACGCAACTAGTTTAGTTTATCATATATATAGATATTATTTATAGTTTATTTGATAGAGACAGTGTACAAGTGCACCAAATCCTTCTCTGAGAACCAGAAGATGGTTTTTATCAAATTATAATCAAATATATTTTTCCACCAGTAGTCCTCAATGGTCTGTTTGACATTGCAGGTACCATGACAAGAATCTTTTGATAAAATGTTTATTATTTTCAGTGACGTTTATTCCTTCATTCTAATTCAGTTTTTATTTAATTTTACTTAACAAACTCTCTGTTTAGTCTGTTTTTGGGAAGTTTAAAGCTTCGGTGTTCAACACATTGTTTCAGAAATGCAAACAATTAAAGACTGAATATTAAAATTCATTTGATTGGTTTTATTTTGGTGAAGTTAGCTTTACGAAAAGAAATGTGACTTTGTAAAATGAAATTTGATTAGTTTATAAGTTAATTTTTAAAAGAGGTAAATTATCTTTAAAATTTCACATGGGTTGGAATCAGATTCAGTCAGATGGTCAGTTTTCACCCAGATGGTGCATCTTACCCTCTGACTTGGGTCAACTTACCCCTAACCTGGGGCAAATTGAGACACAGGAACACTTTTTTCAATGACATTCGATGACATTCACATGGTATGGGAATTAGCAATTAGACTGAATGCTAATCCACACAAAATAGACTGGTCACACAATGTTAAATGTTGTTAAACATTTGAGAACAAAGTATAACAGTAATAATAATAACATTAGATTTAATCACCATTGGTAGAGCAATTTATTGTAAAACTTTTTTCTTTCATTTAGTCAGAACAAAACTGGCTGATGTTGATGTTTTTATGATGACATTTTTTGGTAAAACTTTTTTTTTTGATATATTTACAAGACGTAGTATCTGTAATTTCAAGGTAAAGATATTCACTAGTGTGTTTACTGAAAGTCCACACATGCACCTCAAAACAGCCGTGGCGATGCACAACCCACATAAAGAAGATAATTCCACAAATTACTGCAATTGCAGGTTGCAAACAGAGATGGCGACAAAGAGGCAAAACTTACGGACTTCAGCTTTAATGGCCCTGTCCCAAATCGCACCCTAAACCCTCGCAGTCTTCCTATGAGTCCACTCTTTCGTGACGTGATGCCACTTTGATTGTCAGGTGGAAGTCTACTGTGGGGCACACCTCAGTGCGGGCTTGACAGAAGTGCGCATCAAGGTTGCATAGCGGCCGCAAAGGGGGCACTCGTGAGCACCCGTGAGCACCCGTGAGCACCCTTCTGAAAGACACTTAGCGGGACACCTTACGGTCTTGTGGACGGATATGTGCACGTGGATATAAAGGGTGCCATTTGGGACAGGGCCAATGACAAATTGTCATATGAAGAGCCGGTCAGTAACTGCACTAAATTAGGATTCTAAAGCCTGACACATATAACTATCAGTTTGTGGTTCACTGTTGTTCACATGATGAAATGAATGACTTGTGGTTCAGTAAGTGACTCAGATAACCGAGAAACTAATGATTCATAAGTATTTGTGGAAATGAACCAGTTCATAATTCAGGAATCAGATTTCACTGGTTGCACTCAATGCATTTGATTCAGAAAAATGAACCGGCTCATAAGAGTCATTAGCTTGGGAATCAAACTTGGTTGTGCTGTTACTGATTGAATGAAAAGAGCCACACTGTATTTTACAACTTAAAATAATTTGTTACCCTGCTGCCTTAAAATTTTAAGTTTAGTCAACTTAAAATGTTGAGTTGTACTAAGTGACAACTTAGATATTTGAGTTGACTAAAAAAAATTTGGTTTGTTAAACTTAAAAGCTGGGCTTGTTACCCAGCTGCGTTAAAATTTTAAGTTGAATCAACTCAAATATCTAAGTTGTCACTTAGTACAACTTAACATTTCAAGTTAACTGAACTTTTTTGAGTTGACTGAACTAAAAATGTTACAGCAGCCGGGTAACAAATTATTTTAAGTTGACTCAACAAATTGTTTTTTACAGTGCAACTCATAAGAGTCTGTAGCTTGGGAATCGGACTTTACTGGTCATGCTGTATGCGATCGATTTACTAATAAGAACTGGCTCGCTTGGAAATTGTACTTCACTGATTGCACCAGCTCATAAGAGTCATTAACTCAGGAATCAGACCTCCTTTTTCACACAGCACTGTATGTTATCATTTCTCTAAAAAACACTGTGAGGTTGGGAATTGTACATTACTGGTTGTACCGTGTGTTTCCAGCTGAACTTTTTCACAGTATTTAGTTTTCCATCCACATTGGTGGAAGAATGCAAGTGTGTGAATGCTAAATGGAACCGTGAAAATCATTCGATCCCTGTATTTTTTTTAATAGAACTGGTAAATGTCCCTAAATATAGCAGTATAAATATGGGTGTTTTCAATTCAGGAATACAGGAAGCTCCTAGCATTTTTTCGGTATTTACTGATTTGCATGAATACACATTTTGTGTGAAAGAGCCCCTGTTGTATCTTTAATGGTTTCGTGGTATTCAAGCAGGCTACATGGCCAGTCTTGGAGCACTTGGCAGAACCCTTCTTAAAAGTTTGAAACAACAAAGTTATTTGCTGTCCAACCTAACATCCTGAGAGACAGAGCTTAAAATAAACGGGACACATCCATCCCAGCCGTCTAGGATAGACTCCCTTTGAATAAGCTCACTGTCATGACAGGTGCTGGCAAGTGTGAATGCTGATCTTAGAACAGTTTTGGTGTTTCTGGTTGAGGACGGAGGATGGAAGGCAAAGGATGGCAATCCCTACAGACAAAGTATACACTAATGCAGATGACGCTTTGAGGAAACAGTGAGCTGTCCGAGACTCTCCATATTTACAATATGAGAAAGTCACTCTTTCCACCCCCTCGCTTCTCAAGGCCAGATGAAAGCTGCGGGTTGTTCTGCCCAGGGCCAGATGTTCTCAGGTGGGGCAATTGGCTGGAGAGATGCTCTGTTGGTTGTCGTCTCGCCCCACACGTGGTTCTCATGTGAAGTCTGCAGGAGGAATTAGCCTCGGATGTTATCGCAAGATGGAGATTGAGCCAAGTGCGGCAGCCTGTGGTGTGTTGAGGGGGACGCAAGGCTGTCTGTGGGGCTATGATCTCAGACATCCTCTGTTCCCAGCACGGGGAGCGGAGACCATGGGCAAGGTCACAGTGCATCCCACTGTCTGTGCAACAGTGTCCTATTGTCTCAAGTTTCTTTCGCTGTCTTCAAGCGAAAGACTTTATAAAACTTCTGGAGGGGATTGTTTTTACCCTCCCTGAGAAACAAAATAAACACGACCTCGGGAACGCACTCAGAAGCTCGCCTTCTATAAATAACAGCGCTGTAAGCCCACATTAAATTGTTTCAAAGCACACATAATTCAACAACATCCGCCCTTTTCACAATAAAACCATTTTACGGGAACGCTGGAACTCTGAGGCTTACGTGCAAAAAGCTTTGAGTCTAAATAAATGTCATTTAGAAGGAATCAGAAATAGAAAATCGTTCATTGCTTCGCTTGTGCATGGGCACAATTTATTTTATTTGCATTGTGCTTGTTTGGTTTTAGTTTTATGCTTTGTTTTCAGAAAATGATGGTTTTTATGGCTCGTTTTTGCCTGCTCATGTTTCTTCCTTCTTTCTTTTACTGTCAGTAAACCTACAGTAGTACAGTACTTTTTTATTCATATTATACGTATTCATATTATACGCTTTATGTTTTTACTTGATAGTTATTGCATATTTTATTTTTTTAAAAAGTACTTTTACTCATTTTCTAAACTATTTGTAGTTTAGCCATTTTATAGCAGATATTTAAAATTCATAATATTTTTATAAAATATATACATTTTATAATATTCTTAAATATAAATAATTGTATTCATATTAGCTAATAAAGATTTTAACATTTAACCCTAATGTAAAAAAATTAGTCTGAATTTTTAAAACCCAAAAAATAAAAATAAATCTTTTATACAAGTTATATAAGTTTTTATTGGCTTTTAACTTTTATAAACTATTTTTTTAAACATTAAGCACATATTACAAAAATGTCATATTAATGTAAAATCATATATATATATATATATATATATATATATATATATATATATATATATATATATGTATATATGTATGTATATATATATATATATATGTATATATGTATATGTATATATATATATATATATATATATATATATATATGGTGGTGTTCACAAGCTAGTTTTTCTTTTAATCATATGTAAATTAATGCCTCAAATTGCATTTTCTTGGTTACTTACGCTACACTACTTTAAAAACTATTTTAGGTTTTTTACATTAACAATGTAATCAATATTATATTTATTAAAGCCAAGTATATATCTCATCAAGTTTAAGCATTTTACATTTATTCTAAAATAATAACTCAAGTCATAGCAATTTAAATTTTAAAATTTACTTTTTATTTGTGAACTTATGTTTAGCTATTCTGTTTAATAGAATAAATTAGAAATAATTTAAAATTTAATTTATTCTGTTTTTATTGCATGAATCAATTACAGCCGAACATAACCAGTCATATTGTGATGGACGCATTGCCTTCTCACCTGTGACTTTCCTGCATTCATTCTCAATTACCTCCCAGAAACTCACCGCACGCTTTAGTGGATCTGTTAAAATTCAATGGGCTCAGGGGAGGCAAAAGAGACGAGGATTACTTTTTTTTCATCCAGTATTTTGAGGAGACACTGCCTCCTTTGCCTCCTAGGAGGAAACATCCTTGATATATATATATAGTAATAGTATAGTAATAAGTGGATTTTGGTCCTTTTCTCGCTGTAGGTCTTATTTTGGCTGGAGTTGTTTGGTTACAGTAGTGCAGTGAACTGTCAGCACATCCATGGTATGTTCACAGCTTATGTTAGATTCAGGGTATTTTCGGATCGTTTGTACAGACGGGTGACCGTGAGGACATTCACAGGAAAGTAATTATAGTGAGACATCTCTCATCAGAGGCAAAGCTCCAGTAAGTGGGGTGTGATTTGGATTTGGCTTCAGAGGAACTCTGTGGAGATCCCATTTCCTTGGTTCTTAGAAGCTGCTGCAAAGGGCTGCTGGGAAGTAGTGTTCTTAGGCCTTGATCAAGGTTTAAAAAAATATACAGGCACCCTAATGGCATCAGTCCCTTTCCTGAAGTTCCACTTGTTTCGGTGAAAGTTTCCTTTGTGATTTATCACATCTGTGACTTTGTGGTATTAATTTACAGAGGAAGCCACCACTTGACGTTTTCAGCAAATGGTGTATTTATGTATTTTTCATATTATTCATGTTGTTTCTCAAGTTGATCATTATGGATTTCATTTAAACCTTTTAGGTTGAATGTAACACACACAACTATGTACAATTTAATGCAAACGTTTGGGAACCGCTTGCAGAATCTGTGAAAATGTGAATAATTTTAACAAAATAAGAGAGAACATGCATGTTATTTTTTATTTAGTAATGATGAGTAGGATATTTTACATAAAAGATGTTTACATATAGTTCACAAGACAAATTATAGCTGAAATTATTAAAATTACCCCCTGCAAAAGTTTGGCAGCCCTTGGTTCTTAATACTGTGTGTGGTTACCTGGACAATCTACGACTGTTTTTTTGTTTTGTGATGGTTGTTCATGAATCCCTTGTTTGTTCTGAACAGTTAAACTGTGCACTGTTCTTCAGAAAAATCCTCCAGCTCCTGCAGATTCTTCAGTTTTCCAGCATCTTTTGGATATTTAAACCCTTTCCAGCAGTGCCTGTACGATTCTGAGATCCGTCTTTTCACACTGAGGACAATTGAGGGACTCAAACACAGCTATTAAAAAAGGTTCAAACATTCACTGATGCTCCAGAAGAAAACACGATGCATTAAGGAAACTTTAAATTTGAAGATCAAGGTAAATTGTACTTAATTTGTCTTCCGGGAAACATGCAGGTATTTTCTGTTGCTTCTGAAGGGCAGTATAATGGGGAAAAAAAAAGATATTTCAGCAAAATAAGACAAATTTGGACATCTTAATCCTGTTCAATAGTTTTCACCCCCCAGCTCTTAATGCATTGTGTTTCCTTCTGGAGCATCAGTGAGCATTTAAACCTTTTTTAATAGTTGTGTTTGAGTCCCTCAGTCGTCCTTTTCTGAAGAACAGTGCTCAGTTTAATTATTCAGGACAAACAAGGGACTCATGAACAACTATCACAAAATAAATAAACAGTCATAGATCATCCAGGTAACCACACACAGTATTAAGAACCAAGGGTTTCTTTTCCAGAGGGTCATTTTAGCTATTTTTTTTTGTCTTGTGGTCTATATGTAAACATCTTTTATGTAAAATATAAAAAATAACATACATTTAGTATGATCTCTCTTATTTTGACAGATTCTACAAGGGGTTCCCAAACTTTTGCATAAAACTGTATTTCCATGATGGTTTTCTGCCTAAGATAGACTCATTCTGGTGTTTGTGTGTGTTTGTTGATGTTTATTCACTACAGCACAACAATTTCAGCTAAAGAACAGTTTTCACTCAAAAATGTAATAATAAATTACACAAAAATTACAACAAAACTGCAAGTAACACATTGAATTATTTTTGTAAACCGTATTCCAATAATCTTTGTTTTATTTTTTTTGTGTTTGTGGATGGTTTTATCACATGGTTGCATTTTTCCTTTACTTTTGTTTTATTGTAGAGGTCACTTTGCTTTTATTTATATTTTGTTTGGCTTATGTTTTGTTTGGCTAAAAGATGAGCCAAATTCCCAAGGTCGATTTTGAGGAATACTTCCATCATGAGGTATGTGATTTCAAATTTTTGTGCAATCTCAACCACTACGGTTGATTTTACACTGTCGCACATGTGAACCTTGTGAACTTTATTTTTAAGGATTTCCAGAAAGGATGGTAGAGAAAAACAAATGTAGATTTTGACAACTTTACCTTTCATCTCAATCCCAGTGTTTTGTCGTCTATATGCTAGTAAAATTTATTTGAAAGGGATATTTCACCAAAAAATAAAAATTCTGTCATTTATTACTCACCCTAATGTCGTTCCAAACCCATTGGACCTTCACTCATCTTCAAAACACAAATTAAGATATTTTTGATGAAATCTGAGAGTTTTCTGACCCTGCATATACAGCAACACCATTGACACGTTCAAGGCCCTGAAAAGTAGTAAATACATTGTTAAAATAATCCATGTGACATCAGTGCACAAAAAGCATTCTTGTAGCTTCATAAAATTATGATGAGACCACTGATGTCACATGGACTACTTTAACAATGTCATTACTACCTTTCTGGGCCTTGAACGTGTAAGTTGCATTGCTGTCTATGCAGAGTCAGAAAGCTCATTAAAATATCTTAATTAGTATTCCGAAGATATCTTCCAGTCTTATGGGATTGGAACGACATGAAGGTGAGTAATTAATGACGGAATTTTATTTTTGGGTGAACTAATCCTTTAATGAGCTTCATTTGAACATAAAGCTTTGACTAGTCACTATGTTAATACTATGTTACATAATGTATGTGCATGTGGTGTCCTAATGTTATGTATATATTGCAAGTTAAGTTTTGGCTGAAACAAAATGATACCTCTGTATGACTGGTTGCTCAATGTTTCCTGCTCAGTCACTGCTGTGTCAGGCTGCATCATCCACACTAGCTTTACTGTGACATCATGTCCACCCACAATTCCCTGGTTAGCTTGAACTTCCTATGTCTATGCTCAGATCCTGTGTAAAACACACAAAAGCTCTATGTGTGGAGGAAACCAGAGAAAACCAGAGAGAATTGGTGAGTGACATGTGTAGGTGGGTGGGGTAGATATTTTAGGATAACTTTGAGGTAAATAGTTCCTTCCTTTGAAACCGTATCTTGCACACTGATGCTTCCTGTCACATAAAAGATTAAAGCATAGTTTAAATGATTTAAAAATAGGGTAATATACCCTATTTTGTTCATTTTGCCAAAATGCAAAAGCTTAATATCGCAGTTGTTATCATTCTTTATCAGAGCCAGAATTATTTTCTCCAAAAATAATTTCCTGTGCTAACCAAATGTGAAGTGGCCCCTTCTCCAGCAGAAGGTCAATCACAAGGGTGGCCAGCTCAGGACCTTTCTTGCCTGTGATGAGAAAAACAGGTTTTCTCCTTTCAACAGGGGCTACTGCTGGAACAAAAGCTCTGGCTCAACTACTCTCTGGTGGTCTGCTGTTTGACAAAAATACATGTCAGTTGACAATATAAGTCAGTTATAAATAAATAAATAAATTTACGTCAAATATGACGGTTGTGTGATAACAGCATCCCACCTACAGTGTTTCAGTTCCTCTGAGACTTGCTTGCACATTGTTGACACTCTAGAGATGGGTTGCATTACATTCATCTGAAGTCTAACTTCAGGGTATTGCAATGATTTATGAGCCAGTATTAAATCTCTCAGTAAACCAGACAGCTGAGAAATGGTAGCGCAGCCTTACAGAGACTGAACTGTCCGAATTTATTACAACAAAGAAAAGTTCATCTGCATTCATGCAGTTATTATTATTGTTATATATTATTATTTTATTTTATTGTATTTTAATAGTTGACTTTTCATTAAGACCCTAAAGAATCATATCAACTTGTGGAAAATGGGCATCCGATGACCCCTTTAAGTGAAATGAATTCAGAAGAATATATATCCATGCTTGAAATGTGCTCTTATCGTGTTGTTTGTCTTGCATAAAAGTGATAGGAGTTGAAGGAGGTGTGCGAAACCCTTCAGACCTGATGAAAAGGATTTCACATACCATCCTTTAAATTATGTCTTTGACCCGGTCATATCTTAATTACAGCATTAAACTTCACTGCTTTTCTTCCTTGCCGGCTGACTTAAATTTATGCTTTGTTCAAGAGTTCAGTTTGTCTGTTGGAATATTTTCTCTGGCTGATGCTGGGATTTTCCGTGCCTCGGGCGGGATGTTGCAGAACGAACGAGGGAAGCAGAAATGGCTACTGTAGATTCGTTGCCGCCGTGAGCCAAATCTGGAATTGCTTAGACAGCTCTTCCCTTTTGAAAAATGCTTTACACTACACATATGTGACATATATTTATAGAGTAGTCATTTCATTCAAGCAATAGTGGCTAGATGCCAAAAAAAGCCTTGAGTGAAAGCACGAAAAGTCGAAATGCATTGCACATGCAGGTGCAAAATGAATGTGGAACATTTAAATTTGATTTGGTAGTCACATGCACACTCATGTTTTGGACTGAGGCATTACAAACAGATGGATGCTTAAAGAGACAGACATCCAGGCAGACATAGTACTGTACTACTGTGCAGTATGTATACTAAGCATTCTATTCAGGTTTTCTGTATGAATAGGATTACTGTCTATCTATTAAAATATGTTATGCCGTTCAATTAATCGCGTCTAGCAATATATGTAAATTAACTGTAAATATGCAGACCAAAATGTGCAGTATACAACAGAACGCACTGTACAGAACACTATATCCCACAATGCAATGTGCTTGTGCTTCCATTATTATTGTAACAAATGAATTGGAAATAATGTCCATAGCAGTTTTTGATCTTGTTCTTAACTTGTTATTTAATTGGGCTGCAAAGAGTTTACACAAAATGTGATATTTGATATACTGTATGTACATTACAGATTAAAAGATTTGAATTCGTTTTTTTAATACTTTTTTTTATGCCCACCAAGGCTGCATTTTTTTTTTTATTATAAATAGAGTAAAACATTTATATTGTGGAATGTTATTACAATTTAAAATAACTGTTTTCTATTTTGATATATTTTAAAATTAAAATTAAAATTTTTATTGTTGTAATGACAAACCTGAAATTTCAGCATCATTACTCTCAGTGTCACATGATCCTTCAGAAATCATTCTAATATATTAATTTGGTGCTCAAGAAACATTTCTTACTGTTATTAATGTTAAAAACAGGTGTTCTTCTTCAATATTTTTGTGGAGACTGTAAAGTAAGATTTTTTAAAAAAAGAAAAGAAATTAATGCTTTTATTCAGCAAGGATAGATTAAACTGATCAAACGTGACAGTAAGGATAATTATAATATTACTAAATATTTATTATTTCAAATAAACGCTGTTCAGTTAACTTTCCATTCATTAAAATCCATTCAAGCTGATTCAAATCTACTCATTCTTTATTTTTTTCAACAGTGTAGGGCTGGGTAAAAAAAATATAGATTTTAATTAATTTAATTAATTTAATTTTTATGATGCAATATTGATTCTTAAATTTCAAGAATCGATTAGTCTAGCCTGTTTTCAGTTTCATTAATATAGTAGAGCGGATCCCATCTAATAAATCGCAATAAGCTTTATGATTTGTTACTTTTGATATGAAACAAAGTTTCAGATTTCAAATTCTATCCTTTTTATTACAATATTCAAAGAATAAATGCCGTTTTGGTGCTGTTTAATGTGGAGTGACAGATCGCTGTAGCTCCTCAGTTCAGGAAAAGTGGCAGCGTGAACTGATCGTCTCCTCCACTATGATAACGTTTCAGCACGAAATAAACATGAATGAATTTCCCAAGGTATGTTAAAACAAAGAGTAGAACTTATAGAAATTGCTATCCTGTCTCATGTAATCACTCAAATAGTGGTTTAACCACGGAAAGAGGTAAATATAGCAGCTTGTAAACAATATGTCAGGTGAGGTCACATTTACCTCAGAAAGATCATATTCGGGGACCATAAATTTGTTAGTCAGGTATAAAAATGAACTCTAGTGAAGAGCATTTTGCTAAATATAAGCACCCCATAACACATGCATTAGCATTTTTACTGTACTTTAATACTTGGTAACACTTTATTTTGATAGTCCACTTTAGACATTCTACTAACAGTAAGTAATTTGCAACTAAATGTCAACTAGCAGTCATTAGAGTTTTAGCAGATTGTATGCTTATAGGAGAAGTCCACTTCCAAACAAAGATTAACATATAATGTACTCACCCACCCCTTGTCATCCAAGATGTTCATGTCTTTCTTTTTTCAGTTGTAAAGAAATTGTTTTTTGAGGAAAACATTTCAGGATTTTTCTCCATATAATAGACTGATATGGTGCCCTGATTTTGAATTTCCAAAATGTAGTTTAAATCCGGCTTCAAACGAACCCAAATTCGGTTGTAAACGATTCCAGCCGAGAAGGAAGGGTCTTATCTAGCATAACGATCGGTTATTTTCATAAAAATAATACAATTTATGTACTTTTTCATGTCAGACGCTCATCCTGTCTTACTCTGCCTGGACTGTTTTTTACTGGTTCATGACAGTTAGGGTGTGTCGAAAAACTCCCATCTCATGTTCTCCCTCAACTTCAAAATCGTCTAAATCATTGTTTTTTACCTTTTTGGTTAAGGGTGTTTGATCTTCTTTGCATGTTCACTTTGCAAAGACTGGGTCGGTACTTCTGCAGCGATGTAGGATGATTTTGAAATGATTTTTGAAAATACGATTGGAGTTTTTCGACATAGTTCAAAATCAAGGCATCATACCAGTCCATTATATAAAGAAAAATGCAGAAATGTTGTCTTCAAAAAACATAATTTCTTTACGACTGAAGAAAGAAAGACATGAACATCTTGGATGACAAGGGGGTGAGTACATTATATGTGAATCTTTGTTTTGGAAGTGGACTTTAATATCTTCTAGCACTTTATTTTGATGGGTCCACAACATGCAACATACAAGTAAATGTCAACTTACTATACAAACCCTAAACCTGACCTAACAGTCTACTCTGACAGTTAGCAGACATTTAGTAGCAAATGAATGAGAATTAGTTAAAAAATGTAGTTGCAAAGTTACTTATAGTTAGTAAAATGTCTAGTGGACCATCAAAATAAAGTCTAATTAAATATTTAAGTTTAAATAAATCTACCAAGTTTAATGACAGCCACCATTTAATGTTTATATTTCAAAAAACAAATTGGAGTAGAAAAATAATATTGTAATTTAAAATTAAAGTTAACTCATAGTTTAGTTTAATATTAGAATTTTAACCTTAAATATTATAGTAATAGTACCAACTGACTCTCATGCATATTTTACAGCATTAGTTGAGAGATTGTTTTTTGCCATGTACTGTACCTGATGTATATCCAAAATAATTTATATTAAATCATATTGAAATGCAAGCTTGTAAACCATAATTGAATCGAATTGTGAAATTTAGTTTCAAAATCCAGCCCTAATGATAATAATAAGAGCCATTATTAATAATTGAGCACCACATTGGAATGATTTCATCTTTGCCTAATAACTTTGCATAATAACTAGTCCCATTGCTGAAATAATAACAATGAGGTCATGTAACAACCATACATGAAAAAATTAGCGTTAATCATTGCATGATTTGTATTTGACATTACAAAGTAGGCGGTATACAGTGTATGCAATGCAGTTTGCTAGTATTCCCTTCCAAACAAAGCCAATTAGAGAGAAAGCAAGTTTCAGTCTGTGCAGCTGTATGATTGTTGTAGAGAACGGATAAGCGTTCAGAAGATAATAAGACAGCTTGCTGTTATCCAAGAGACTCAAAGTGATGATGCAACGCTGCACCCTGGATTCCTCCGCTTGAGAGCTCAAAGGCGGATTTGATCGGATCAGATATGTCTTCCTCTCCCTCCTTATATCCTCACTTCCGCCTGTTTTCTTGTAGACTCCATACTTTGCGTTACATCAAGCATTTAGGTCAAGCGCTTCCTTTTTCTGTTGAATGAAGAGCGTCATTAACCTTCCTTGTTTTTATTCTTACTTCTCCTTACGCAGAAGATTGATCTCATATTAAAAACCTCAAACATTTTCACTTTGAACTTTGAACAAGTAAAAGCTGAAAAATCACACATTAGTTATGAATCAGCTTGTCAGTAGTACATTTGCAAATGTTTATTTAATGAATGACCATCTGATTTAATTTTATGTTTGTACTGCAAGATGTGCTGCCACCAGTTTCAACCATTGTAATCAGAACACAGAACACAAAACTCTCCTAGAGTCAAGCTTCAGGAGGCACCCCTGCTTTTAATAAAATCCGCTTTGTACATTAGTGCACTGATTCTAACTTTAGATCTGGAAGGTCCATTGAGAGGATGTTTGTCTTCCAACTGTGAACTAATTCACCAGATACAGCTATTCCAAAGGCCAACTTATGAGTCATTAATTGAATCATGTGAGTAACATTGCTTGAAAGAAGTTCCCTAAACCTCAACTGCAAACCATATGCCTTATGAATAATCCTTTATTTTTGTATAAAGAACAAAAAAAAAAAGTCAGTGAGGTTAGTTGCTAATCTAGCAACTACAGAAAGCCCTCATTGCATTTTTATGATGAATCTTTCTTTCTGTCACAACAGAAAATGGAGTAAGCTATTAAAAACGTATTATTTTCCCTCTTTTTCCTCATAGGAAGCACTGAGAGAATTATCTGCTTCTGTGCTTAGTGGCCTCTTTCTCCACTTGGGCTGATTTGGAAAACACCCTCAGCAAATTGACTGTGGAGGTGAGTCACAGGACCTCGTCTTTTGCAAACACTGACCTCCTGGGCCGCTGAACGAGGTAGCACAATGTGCGAAAGTCCCTACGGACTACATCTCCTCTGGTCTACGGATGTGTTTAGAAAGTTACCCTGCCAACAGACTCTCACATGACATCAGCTACCATGGGCCTCTCTCTAGTGACATCACCCCCTACCCCCGGTTAACGGGCTCTTTCCTTCTGACCTGGGATCGACCCTAAAGCCATTATGGAGATTTTCCATCAGAGATTTTGGAGAGGAGACCCCTGCTTCCTCTAGACTGAAAGAATCATGTGGTGTCTATAAATCCTGTGCACACGTGAAAGAATAGCTGAACTGAGTTTGGATGGGTCCCTGTCATCATTTATATTTTACAGCACGTTTTCGTTTTGTTACTTTCAAATTTTAGTTGCAGTCATAAGCTCAGTAACTGACTTTCAGGATTCAGTATAATTTGTGATGAGAGGTAGCTTGGTGTTTAAGCTCATTTGCTTTCAACAGATCCAGTATCTTTGGGGATTTTGTAAGTTTATGCCCTACTCTCTGTTTTTGTACTTCCTAGGGAGGTAACAACTCCTGTAAGCCTCTAAAAGCTGTTTACGACAAGTCTTTGCCGATCACCATGGAACCTCCGAAACTCTTATCCAAGCGTCCAGGTATGAAGTGAGGTCATAAAGAAAGCCAGAAAAGACTTGAATTTGAAGTTTTTGTGATATAAGTTTAGATTCAAGAATATGTTAAAAAAAAAAAAAAAAAAAAAAAAAACAGTTTAGATTTTGTTTCTGAATTTTTAGAGGTAAAACTAGCTGTAAATATTCTAAGTATAAAATTTCCGCAAAAGTAAAATGTTTTAGAATGAAGAAATCCAAAAAAATACAAATTCAAGATTCTAATATTCAAAACTTCTCCAATTTATATATATACACTACCGTTCAAAAGTTTGGGGTCAGTAAGACTTGTAATAGTCTTTAAAGAAGTCTCTTATGCTCATCAAGGCTGCATTTATTTGATTAAAAATATAGAAAAAAAAACAGTAACATTGCAAAATGTTTTTACAATATACAATAATGTTTTTTATTTTAACATACTTTAAAATAGAATTTATTCCTGTGATGAAAAGCTGAATTTTTATCAGCTGTTACTCCAGTCTTAAGTGTCACATGATCCTTCAGAAATCATTCTAATATGCGGATTTATTATTAGAATGATCAGTGTTGGATAATATCAACAGTTGTGCTGCCAAATATTTTTTGGAACCTGTGATTTTTTTTTTTTTTTTTTTTTTCAGGATTCTTTCATGAATAACAAGTTTAAAAAGTACAGTGTTTATTCAAAATATAAATATTTTATAACAATGTAAATTATTTATTATGAACTTTTAATAAACTTTTAATTATTAACTTAATACATCCTTGGTGAGTAAAGGTATTAATTTCTTAAAAAAAAAAAAAAAAGAAACAAAAAAAATGTACTGACCCCAAACTTTTGAACGGTAGTGCATATATATATATAGCTCGCAATCCTGAAAAATTAAGTAAGAATTGCGCAGTATAAACTCACAATTGCAAATCACAATTCTGACTTTTTTTTTCTCAGAATTGCATGATATAGGCTAACAACTAAAAAAAAAGTCAGAATTCAGAACTGCAAGATACAAACTTGTAAATCTGAGAGAAAAAGTCAGAATTGTGAGTTTTTATCTTGCAATTTTTACTTTATTTCTCTCAGTTGTGAGTTTAGCCTGTATCATGCAATTCTGAGAAAAAAGTCAGAATTATGACTTTATATCTTGCAGTTGTGAGTTTATATCTCATATAAGTGAGTTATATCTCTTATATCTCACAATTCTGACTTTATTTATCACAATGGCAAGTTTATATCTCACAATGCTGACTTTATAACATGCAACTGCGAGTTTATATCTCACAATTTTGAAAAAAAAAAAAGTCAGAATTGTGAGAATAAAAGTCAAAACTCCAAGATACAAATTTGCAAGTATGAGAAAAAAAGTCTGAATTGTGAGTCAGATTCTGACTATATTTCTCGCAATTGTGAGTTTATCCTATATCACGGAATTCTTAGAATAAAGTCCGAATTGTGACTTTATATCTCGCAATTCTGACTTTATTTCTCAGGATTGCGAGTTCATTTCTTAGAATTGTGCATTTATTTCTCAGAATTGCGAGTTTATATCTCATAATTCTGAAAGAAAAAGTCTGAATTGTGAGTTTGTATCATGCAATTCTGAGAAAAATTCAGAATTGTGACAAAAAGTCACAATTACCTTTTTTTTAAATTAAGTGGCGGAAACGTACTTCCATATTTTATATATTTCTTTGATTAAAATACAGTAAAAACAATAAAACTGTAAAAAATGTAAAATATTAATTTCCTCCGTACAGATCTGGTTGTGTATTTAACCAAAAATGCGGTCTTGGGGAGAATGTGTGTCATAGTAATAGATGAATGTGTTCACAGGGTCATAAACACAGGAGAGGAGTTGAAGTGTGCTAATCAGATTATAACAATGAGCTAAGTATGTCTGTGGATGATCACTGTGTTTTCACAGGGCACGTCTAGTCTTGATGTGTTGCTATGATACAAGTGCACTTTTTAAATGATTGGCCTGAGTGGTCAAAACCAACACATATTTTAAAGGCTAAGCATTGGTTCTGCTAGTGGTTAATGCAGTGCTATGCATTAAAGCCTATGCAGGCAACTTCAACACATGCATTAGGGGGCTGCATTTATCCTCCATTCTCAAAATTATGCTGGCATCAGCCCCCGAGAAAGACAAAAAGCTTTTACATTTTCTCTCACATCAGCCAAGAGCCAATGAAATGCTGTGCCAGCAGATTTGTGTAAATGACAGTGAGACGTCTGCAGACTAGAGTATTGGTTGTTTATCAACAAATTCTGGCGAACTCTGCTGATCTCCCTGAATTAAACCTGATGAGAAAATCCGAAATTGCATTTGCAGTTTGCCAAAACCAACAGGAACTGTTTCATTGAAAGTTTACACACGTCATCATCATCTGTATTGCCTTACAAATGCAGTAACTACACATTTTGTTAATATTAAATAATCAAAACACTCTCATATGTTCACCAAGGGTGCATTTATTTAATCAAAATATAGTAAAATAGTAATATTGTGAAAATATTATTAAATTGTGAATTGTGCTATTTTAATATATTTTAAAATGTAATTTATTCCTGTTATGGTGAAACTGTTACACCATTACTACACCAAATTAGAATGATTTCAACTTTGCCATTACAGGAATAAATGAATTTTTGAAATATATTAAAATATTTTAAATTCTAATATTTCACGATATTACTGTTTTTACTGTTTTTTAATCAAATAAATGCAGCCATGGTAAGCATTGTGAGACTTCTTCAAAAAACATTAAAAAAGAAAGGTAAAAAGAGCAGCATTTATATGAAATAAAAATATTTTGTAACAAAATAAGTCTTTACAGTAACGTTTGATCAATTTATTGTATTTTTGCTGAAGAAAAATAAAAGTTTTGAATAGTAATTAAGGTGTTTGTTAAAAAATATAAACAAATATTTCCAGAAACTGCCTTGTGCAACATTTAAAACACAGCAAAATATATGTTAGTCTATAGAAGTTGTTTTCAATGCCAGTTTAGAAGATTTCACCTCAGTGCAACTCTCAAGCTGATTAATACCTTTTAAGCTGATTAAGAAATAAGTGAAACTGGGTTTGTAGGTGGTGAAAATTTGGCAGCAGGAAAAGTGCAGGCTATGTAAGGGGATGTGGATGTTCTCACTAAAGGATTAATAGCAGATAGGTAGGGAAATGAGAGTAAGAGGGGATTTACACACTAACACACTTCTGCCTTTAACTATCTAGTTATAGAGTTTATTGTCTGTGGAGTCACAAAGACATGTCTTGTCAATGGCAGGAGTCTGAGCATGATCCCAAGTTCCCTTTTTGAAGCAGTTGATGTCTGTGACTGCTTAGCATGACAGAATGCTGGAATCACAAGCGGGTGACGTCTAGTTAAAAGGCTGTAATTGCATAGACATGCATTGCATGTTAACGAACCGCAGTGTCTGGACTTGTGGGTCGTTGTTCAACATGGTTTGCAGCTACGTCAGGCTAATTATGCTGAATGAAACACTCTTAAAGGAACAGTTCAGCCAAAAATAAAAATGTGTTCACCCTCAGGTCTCCTTAAAGATTCTGAGAAATGTAGCATTTCCTCATTCGCTCCCCAGCGGATCCTCTGCAGTGAATGGGTGCCGTCAGAGTCCAAACAGCTAATAAAAACAACACAGTAATCCACAAGGAATCCACACAACTCCAGTCCATCAATTGTGAAGTAAAAAAACTGTGTTTATAATGTCTTTAGATTCAACAAACCCTTGCTCCAAGCTACAATGCCAGTCCTTGAAGGGATAGTTGACCCAAAAATGTAAATTACCCCATGATTTACTCACCCTCAAGCTTTATCCTAGGTGTATAAGTCTTTATTGTTTCAGACAAATACAATCAAAGTTATATTCAAAAAATGTCCTGGCTCTTTCAAGATTTATAAAGGCAGTGAATGGGTGTTGAGATTTTGAAGTCCAATAAAGTGCATCTATCCATCATAAAAAGTACTCCACATGGCTCTGAGGGACTCGTATTTTGGTCAGAAACAGTGGTTTATATTTAAAATTGATTGTTGTTTCAAACATGCAGCTTTTTACTTTACAAGATGTTAAATGACAGGCTGGAGACATTTGGATTACTTGTTTTATGTTTTTAATCAGCTGATTGAACGCACGTTCTGACGGCACCCATTCACTGCATAGGATCTATTGTGGAACAAATAGCTCGAGGATAAGTATATTTTCAGCAAATTTAAATTTTTGGGTGAACTATTCCTTTGATATCCGTCTGTACTCAGTTATAATGACAGTCACTTTGTGGTTTCAACCAGGCATACTGTATACAAAGCACTAGTTCTGCCCCTGGCGTGCAAGTGCCTCAAATCCTCAGCAAATATCACTTCCTTTAAAAAATGTTGCCACACAAACATGCTCAGAACTATCCAACATAACCAAAATAAGTTCTTCTGCTGAGATTTTATAAATACACCCTTAACCAGAGGCTGGTGTGCATGCCGTGGCAATCCAGCCTAGCATCTTTGCGTTTTATTACAGGGGCTCTCTGCGCCTAAAAAAACTGAAGCACGGTGAAATCATTCATTTTCTGGTCTGATGTCATCTCAGACTCTCCATAATTGCCGGAGTCCGGCGTCTTGTGTCTATAATTGGTAGAGACACCGCAAACTCTCTGAGAAGACACTGTAGGTGGGTACTGGTGGATTCATTATTTTGTCGTAAAATTGAAGCGGGAGGTCATCAAAAGGAAAACCATTTTTCAAGTCTCTTCTTTTTTTCTCTGTGGTTTGAAAACCAGGCCTTCCAGGCAAGTTCTACTTGTTGTCTGTCTGTTGCTGTTGAGAACCGGTTGCAGTTGCTGACTGATGTGGGGTGTTTGCAGAGGGTAATGATAGATCTGTTTTCCAAAAAACCTGCTGTAATTCAGCACATTTTAAATGTATGTTGATAATTTTATATAATTTATGCAACCATAGAAGCCATAGAGGTTATTTAGGGTGAAGGCATTGGAGGACGACCGGAAGTGCACACTTATAAAGGTAGTTAAAAGGAAGTGGTGAATATGTGTATATATACAAGTCCATGAAATGTTGCTGGTGTTAGAGTGAGGGTGCATTTTACGCACGTTTTGGTGGGAAAAATGCCACAACATACTTGCTTCCTTAGGGTTCCATTCATATGGAATGAACTTTAGCTTCTCAAACATGCTTTGCACATTTAAATGAATAACAATACAACCTCCAGGCCCCACAGTGTTCCTACAGAAAGAAAAGTGATAAAAAGTGTAGGAGGGTTCATAAAAATCCAATATCACCCTCCCACAAGCTAAAAAATAAAGCCAAATAGTCCATTTGGTTATTTACAACTTAATGCCTGTGAAAGTTCTCTGTATTACCACAGGAAATAAACATGTTAATTCTTCAAAAGGAGAGGAGTTTATAGTCTTTTTAACTGTATAGAAACAAACATGCAGTGAAAATTAATGGGTACCATGAATGTCAGTCCCCAACATTATGCAAAGTCATGAAATGACATGAGGGGGAGTAAATTATATATTAATTTCTTAATATATTTTGGGTATATTTTGAAAACCATTTTTAAGTAGCACAGGTACATTTGTAGCAATAGCCAAAAATACACTATGGGTTAAAATGATTGATTTTTCTTTTATGCCAAAATCAGAATATTAAGTAAAGATTATGTTCCATGAAGACATTTAGTACATTTTCTACCATAACTTAATTTTCTATTAGTAATATGCATTGCTAAGAACTTCATTTGGACAACTTTAAAGGCAATTTTCTCACTATTTTTGATTTTTTGCACCCTCAGATTCCAGATTTTCAAACTGTTGCATCTCGGTCAAATATTGTCATATCCTAATAAGCCATACATCTATGGAAAATGTATTTATTCAGCTTTTTAGATAATGTATAGAACTGACCCTTATGACTAGTTTTGTGTTCCTGGGTCACATATGACACAGTGCTGCCATCTGCTGCTGAACTCTTGAAACACATGTTGAGTTTTCTCCCCAAAACGCGGTTTGACGCTTTGAATAACGGAGCAAGTTTGCATGATGCTTGCAAATGTCCGCACAAATTTGAGTTGTGAAAAATCAACATTTAAATAACATTCAGTAAACATTTATGTAACAGACTACAATAGCTGTGAAACATGTAACGTCTTTTCAACAGTGTGTCCCATTTGGAAAATGATACGCATAAACAAAACACAACAGACCCAGTTACAAAGTTCATAGTATATGTCTGCTGCAAATGTGTTTCCTAAAAAACACTGAACTTTTGTCGCCCCCCGGTAACGTCTATATTTAGGAGTTGTCATAAATCCAGATGGATTGATTGACAGCTCCGACTGTCCCGAAGGCCCCGCCCCCTCTGCTCCGCTGACCGTGCAGGAGCAACTTATGCGTGGGAACAAAACTTCGTACATTTCGCTGAATTATTGCGATTTATGTGACATAACGTATTATAAACACATCACGTTTTCACTTAAAGCATATTAATGCGCACACAATGACGCGAGAGGAGGACCTGTTGCGGATTGCTAAAAAACTAGACAAGATGGTGTCTAGAAATAACATGGTGAGATCCTAATTTTGACGCAACGCTTCACGCTGTTTGTTTGTGCGATCTCTGTGCATGCTGCGTATGAATAACTCATGTAAACTTTTTTTGCATGTGTATTTATGCTGTTTTAGCCATGCTTCATTCAGATACAGGCGTGCACAAGCGTTGTTTAATTTGGTTGCAAGTATGAGAGAGACTGTAATGTGTGTGTAATAGGACTACAGAGACGCATATGTGACAACAGGTGTTGGTTGAGGATTGCGCAGATTTACTTTAGATTTATTCAGGGCAGCGAACGAGGACGAAAGTGTGATCAATAGACAGAGTTTTGTTGACATGTTTGTGTGTACGTTTTGTTAATACTTAACAGCATTGTATGTATTGGATTCCTCATAGTAAATGCACAAGGTCGAGGAGGCGGTGTGTGTTTTGGCCGACTCAAAATATTTTCAGGCGCACGGGCACAGAATTTAAAGGGACAGTTCATTCAAAAATGAAAATGAAACTTCTCTAGTAATTTACAAACTCTGATGTTTTTTCAGTATGCCTTACACACAGATGTGAAAGTGTAAATGTAAAAATGCCTAAGAGTTTTACAAGTGACACTAAGTTATTATAATGCAAAAATAAGTAAAATGCAATAAATAATATTAAGAACAACATTAATGCAATTATTATGTTATTAAATAATTGTTAAAATGCTAAAATAATTGTCTATCCCCTTGTCTGTATAGGACGGAGCTCTAGATGTTCTGAGAGAATTGAAAGATTTCAACATGACACTGAAGCTTCTTCAGGTTAGTCTGCTGGATCGGTTGTATTGACATACTTTATTGATTCCTTTAGGGGAATTATATAGCTGCAAAAAATAGATATTACAAACAGAATTCACACACAGTGTAATCAATATGGACAGTGCAAAACAAAATATTAAAAAGTAATACATTTGAAATGTAAAATTTTTTTGATTTGTAAGAAAGTAAAAGTGTAAGATTTTTAATGTTTTTAAATAAGTATCTTCTGCTCACCAAGCCTGCATTTATTTGATCCAAAGTAGCAAAGGAGCAAAAACAGTAAAAATACTGAAATATTAATCTATTTAAAATAACTGTTTTCTGTTTGAATATATTGTAAAATGTGATTTATTCCTGTGATTTCAAAACTGAATTTTTAGCATAGTTTTTTTTTAATGGTGTAGTGTATTTTACAAAAATAGCTTATTATTTCAGACAAATGCTGATCTTTGGATTTTTCTGTTCATTAAAAAATTCTGAAAAAATGTACTCAGCTGTTTTAAATATTGCTAATAACAATAATAATAAATGTTTCTTGAGCAGCAAATCAGCATATTAGAATGATTTCTGAAAGATCGTGTTGCACTAAATACTGGAGTAATGAAGCTGAAAAATTAGCTTTGATCACAGGAATAAATTACATTAAAAAATATATTAAAATAAAAAGCAGTTATTTTACATAGTAAAAATATTTCAGAATTTTACTGTTTTTGCTGTACTTCGGATCAAATAAATGCAGGCTTGGTGAGCAGAAGAGACTTTTTTAAAAAACATAAAAAATCTTATTGTTCAAAAACTTTTGACTGGGAGAGTAAATGCAGCTGCTCTTGTTAACATCACAGTAGGTATCTGATATCTTGTGCTTTTGTTTGTCTAACGTTCAAGATTTACTTTGTTCCAGGATACAAGAATTGGCATGTCTGTCAATGGAATAAGAAAACATTGCACAGACGAGGATGTTGTCAACTTGGCAAAGATTCTTATCAAAAACTGGAAGAAGCTTTTGGGTAGGGCAGTGTTTTAAAGAAATAATAAATATATAGTTTTTACATATATAGTTTTTTATTCTAGGCTTTATAAAATTATTAAAAGTTCAAAAAGGTTCATTCGAGACATGTGTCATTCACACATGTAGGATAATATAGTCAGGCTTAAAATGTAATGTTTTAATGTATTTATTCCTTTTTGTCTCAGAATCAGCTCAAAACCAAAAGTCTGAGAGGTCGAATGAGGTGAAGAATGGCAATCATGCAAGCAAGCCACCAGGGTCACCAAACAGAACCTCTCCTGAGAGACAGCCCAGGTATGTTTGCTGATAACAGAGTAAAACATGGAAGTATTCCAGACATAGCTTTTGTAAAACGTAATTGAAAGCACTGGAAATCTCTTCCTACAAACATACCAGAGGGCGGCCTATTTGTTACACTAACATTGATATATGCAAAAGGGGAAGTAAGCAAAGACTTGTTGTTTGCGTTATGAAGTATAACCTGTTTATCTCGTCAGTCCACGAAGGTCAACAACGGAAATTAAACCAGACTTAGACTCTAACAAGAAACTCGATGAAAAACACAGAAGAGAGAAGCGCGATGCAGAGCTCAGGAACGAAAAACGAGAAAGTGAGCAGAAAAAAGAAAAACAGCCTATTAACAATAAAAAGGAGCGAGAGAGGTGAGAAGACCCTGTGCTGTATAAAGCCCCTCTGACACTGCAAAACCATGCCATTGGATTGAGGAGTTTTATTTGCATTCTGTTTAGGAAAGATGCATTGAACAGTGGTCATATTCCTTCTCCAATGACGCATTCATCTCCGCCCCCCAAGTGTCCTCCGGCTGGGGAAGTGAAGAGGGAGAGGTTAGGGCTTGTTGCATGCGGTTGAAGCATGTGACTGTGGTTAGGAGGAAGCACTTACACCACATAACAAAACATGCAGCCATTCTGATTATCTAGAAAAAAATCAGTTTTTAAAGGTGACAGCAGATGCTCGTTTTTGACAAGTTGGTATGATTCTTTAAGGTCTTCATGAAATGTATGTAACATACTTTGGTTTTTTACCTTGTCAAAAACAACAATGTTCACAGCGACCCATTTCAGTGCATGTCTCTTTAAATGATAATGAGCTGCTGCTCACTCCACCCATCTTTTCCGTTTTTTGTGTATTTGGTGGTGTATTACCATCAAAAACAAAACTAATTCACTGCGTCTTTAGTGGCTCTGATGTTGGGAAAAAATGAAGACTCTTATGTTCACTTTTACGTCCAAATACAAAACATCTGCGTTGCTTACGAGACGTTGTCACTACAGCTGCTCAAACAAGAAGAAAATGGCGGACAGTGTACAACTGGCTGAGGGTGGAAATATGCTAATACAAGACAGTCCGTCAGCGGACGTGGGCGGGGCCTGAACAGTATGACATCATACTGCTCAGAAAATTAAAACAGCTGTGACTGTTTAGGTTTTTGGGGGATTAAAAAAAAGGGGTAAATGGATTTTTATCATTGTAGGATGGTTGTGTCCACACTGGAAAATCGCAACTTTTCATTTTCCGTCAGTCTTAGTACACAATGTAACTACAGAAGAGTTAAGTTTCAAATAGGAAAAATAGTTGGAAGTTGGAAAATGAGCCTATTTTCAAAAAAAGTGGAGTGTTCCTTAAGAATTTGACTTTTCAATTCATGTCCAACAGGATGTTGAATTAAATTTTAATTGAACATGAAGAGGAATCTACTGAATTAAAAAAAAAAATCAACACAGTCACAGAGGAATTTCATTGGTGACACAGCAAAACAAAAATAATTGCATGATTAATTTGTGACTAATTATGTCTGTTTTTTTTCACTGAATTGTAAAATACATGTTTACGCTAACTGATTAAGACATTCACTGCACTTCAGAAGTTTGGGGTGAGTAAGAGTCTCTTATGCTCAGGATTTGATTATTTATTTTAAATATATATTTTTTGTGACATTATAAATGTCTTTACTGTCATCTGATTAATTTAATGCATCCTTTCTGATTAAAACTATTAATTTCTTAAAAAAAATAAATGACTGACCCCAAAGTTTGAAAGGTAGTGCATCTCTATAGCTTAATATGTGAAACAACAAAGCAATTAACTAATGTCTTAACTAACTTAAGTCTTCGTTAAATTTGAATGTGCATCCTGTTTGCTAAATCAGTTCAAATTCAGGAATAAACTGAAAAAGTTGTACTCAGTTCTAAAAGGGATAGTTCTGATAAAATTCTGTCATGATTACTCACCCTCGTGTCATTTTTCAAACCCGTAAGACCTTCGTTCATCTGCAGAACACAAATTAAAATATTTTTGATGAAATCCGAGAGCTTTCCGTCCCTGCATAGACAGCAACGCAACTGACACGTTCAAGGCCCAGAAAGGTAGTAAGGACATTTTTAAAATAGTCCATGTGATGTCAGTGGTTCAACTGTAATTTTACAAAGCTATGAAAATACTTTTTGTGCACAAAGAAAACAAAAATAACGACAATTCAACAGTTTCTTCTTTTCCACATCACCGTCCTCTGCCATTATTGAGAGTACTACCTTTCTGTGCCTGGAAACATTTCAGTTCACTTGCTGTCTATGCAGGGTCAGAAAGCTGTCGGGTTTCATCAAAAATACCTTAATTTGTGTTCTGAAGATGAACGAAGTTCAGAATTTTCATTTTTGGGTGAACTATCCCTTGAATGGTGCATGACCATGTTTTTTTTTTTGCTTCTCTGGTTGTCCAGCGTACAAGTGGATACATGTAAGATGAATTTTCACTTTTGTTTAGGAAAGATGCTCCTGTTGATTTTTTCCCTCCTGCTTCGATCAATTCTCACCCTCCTCTAAGACGCTCATCAATAGATGTAAAGAGAGAGAGGTCAGAGCTTTTTGCATGCTTAGACATGTGTCAGTTAAGAAAATGTTATTAAAGTGCAAAAATCATGTGACATTGAAACCTGAAGTACTGGCTGCTGAAAATTCAGCTTTGCCATCGCAATAATAAATTACATTTTTTAAATATATTAAAATAGAATAGTTATTTTAAATTGTAATATTATTTGACAGTTTAACAGTTTATACTGTATTTTTGACTATTTTCAAAAATCTTACCAATGTCAAACTTTTGAACAGTAATTATATCAAGTTTAAATGTTAAATTTGAATGTTTGCATCTCTTGTACAGAAAAGACACTCAGGGTTCTTTACAGTCCCCTTCTCTTCAGTCTCATCCTCCTCATAAACGTCCCTTCATAGATGGAAAGAAAGAAAGGTCAGACATTGTGTTAGAAGCGCATGCAGTGTGTGACACTGCATTTGCTTTTATATACGCCGTCTCCATGTTGAATCAATATTGCAATCAGACTTTGCTTGTTGTCATGCAGGAGAGATGCACCTCATCCTCTTTTCCCTCTTCATCATCACCTTCATCCTCCACTTCCACTTCATCCTCCTCCTATTCCTATCCCTAAGCGTTCATCAGAGGTGAAGAAAGAAAGGTCAGGGATTGAACTCGAGAATGTGTTCAGAATTTATAATAATTGTATTAAATAGGGAGTCACCACCAAATATCTATCTTCACAGGAAAGATCCTCCTGAAACTTTACCTCCTCCTGCTCCTATACTTTCTTCTCCTCCTCCTCCTCTTCCTCCTCCTCCCAAACGTCCATCACTAGAAGAGCCCAAAGAAAGGTCTGAGCATCTTTCAGTTCAAGTCCTCTTTTGTGATAGTCATAAAAACCAGTCATAAGGGAGATTTATACATCATCTGAAAGCTGAATAAATAATAAATATGGTTTGTTAGCATAGAACAATATTTGGACGAGATACAACTATTTGAAAATCTGGAATCTGAAGGTGCAAAAAAAAATTTATATTGAGGAATTGCCTTCAGAGGTGTCCAAATGAAGTTCTTAGCAATGCATATTACTAATCAAAAATTAAGGTATATTTACAGTAGGAAATTTACAAAGTATCGTCATGGAATCTTTACTTAATATCCTAATGATTTTTGGCTTTTTAAAATCAGTAACTTTGACCCAAACAATGTATAGTTGGTTATTGCTACAAATATACCTGTGCTACTTAAAACTGGTCCAGGGTCACAAATAGCAGTTTTTGTTCTGAATTACTGATAAATTGAAAATTGTAAATTATAATTTGTAGTTCACTAGATGACCTAGTATGACACGGGCTCTTCAAGTTTCTCTTTGTAATGCCACATTTGAATTGTATATTTGTTGCCTAGGGCAAAAAAAGCACCTGATCCGAATGCCCCGCTTCCTCCTTTACCTTTTCATCTACATCCTCCTCAGAAACGCGAGATGAAAAAAGAGAGGTCAGGGCTTGGTGTGTTGTCTTTTTGAGTAAACAAAGTGCTGCCAGTCTTTCAGTCGCTGCAGCATCATTTTAGCATAACACCGTGTTCTAACCAAGCACGATGTTCCTTGTCTCATAAATAATCAGTGACTTTCTTTGCTTAGAAAAGAAACAGCTGAACCCAGCACTCCTCTTCCTCCTGTTCCCCTTCATCTTCAGCCTCCTACACCTACAAAGCGTCCCTCATTAGACACAAAGAAAGACAAAGAGAAAGAAAGGTTAGGGTCAGGCGAACTGAAAAGCACGTTGATATTAAAAGCTGTGCAGCTGTGTTTGTAATTAATGAAGAGTAACTAAAGCTGTTTTGCTATAGAAAAGACCCAGCAGACCCGAAGCGACGGACTTCTGAACACAATGAGAAAGATAGGTCAGAAGCATGATGAATACTAACCCTTGAACAAGACCATTGTTAAGTGAAATTAAGCTTGAGGTTGCAGTGTTCCGTGTTAACGTGTCAATGTTATTTATTTAAAGAGATAGTCCACCCAAAAATAATTTGGTTTTGACATCATTTACTCACCCTCATGTTGTTTCAAACCTGTATGACTCACTTTCTTCTGTGGAACATAAAGGGAACATCTTGAACAATGCAGAGAAGCTCATATAGGTTTGGAATGGGGTGATGACAGAACATTTTTGAGTGAACTATCCTCAAATTTATTTTGAGTTAAGTTCTTACATGGCTTGTGGTGAATGGTCACCATCCGATAGTGCTGAGACAATGCTTCTTTTTCAGAAAAGACACAAGAGACAGTAAACCACTCAAAAGGCCATCAATGAAGATCAAGATTGAGAGGTTCGAACAGATGTTTTGCAACAGAGTGAAGGCAGAGGGCAGCAGAAGTGCATGCATTGTTCCCGTTTTGTCTTGGGTGTTTGAGGATGGTGGTGATTTGCAAGATTTTGTGTTCATTAAAACAAAACAAATTGTCACCTTTATTCCACATTCTACTTTTGATTCTAGAAAAGACTCCACAGATTCCAAAAAGCTCCATTCTAGAAAACTCAGCCTGGATGGACGGAGAGACAGGTCTGCTTATGCATCACTCATCATTAAATATGCTTGAAGTGTGACATTCTCAGGTCAAAGAAAATCAGACATTTGTTTTACTTTTTTTACTGTAGTAGGGACTCTACTGACTCCAAGTCAAGCCATCATGTTTTGAAACGACAATCAAGTGAGCCGAAAATGGAGAGGTAACCTGTTACAGTTATGCAGCTGGTTTTGTAATGCAGCAGTAAAGTAGCTTATTGTTCTTTTTACAAAGGTAAATGCATCTCATTTATGCTTTGCACAGGTTGTTTACTGTAAACTCTCATGTCTTATTTCTCCAGGAGAGATTCTACCAACTCAAGGTCTGGCAGCTCACCTCAGGCCAAGAAATCGAGTGAAAGGCAAGAACTATTTTTACAGTAGCCACATTTAGCTGTGACCATCATGCCATATGGCTTTATTATTGTTCAGGGAGTTCTCTGCCAATGGTGACATTATGTTCTTGGTCTCATTCTTTTGGATGGGCTTAGATATACTTAAAATTCTGCCTGCTTCGTGTCCCAATTGTGAGTCACCATAAGATACATTCAAATGATCAACAAAATGTCTGAATTGCAAGATATAAACTTGAAATTCTGACTTTTTTTCTCAGAATTGCGTGATATAAACTCACAACTGCGAGAAAATGTCAGACTTGCAACTTTTTTCTTGGAACTATGAGTTTACATCTCAAAATTCTGACTTTTGTTTTGCAATTGTAAGGTTATATTTCGCAGTCCTGACTTTTTTCTCAGAATTGCATGACAGACTCGCAATTTTGAGTTATAAAACAAGAATTGCGATATATAAACTTGCAGTTGTTTTTTTTTTCTCAGAACTGCGTGATATAAATTCAGTTGTGAGAAATAAAGTCAGAATTGTGACCTTTTTTCACAAATGCAGTTTGTATCTCACAATTCTGACTTTTTTCTTGCAATTGCGAGTTTATATTTCACAATTCAAACTTTTTCTCACAGTACTGACATTTTTTTCGCAGATTTATGAGATATAGTCACAATTGCGAGTTATAAAGTGTAAAAAAAATGACTGATATGTTCTCAGAATTGTGAGTTTATGTCTCACAATTCTGACTTAATAACTCACAATTGCGTGTTATAAAATCATAATTGTGAGATATAAAATCGCAGTTGTAAGGGAAAAAGTCACAATGGCAAGCTATAAAGTTTATGTTGCAGTTCTCACTTTATTTCTCAGAAATGTGATTTTATATCTCCCAATTATGACTTTCTTATGAGTTTATATCTCGCAGTTCTGACTTTTTAACTCACTATTGCGAGTTTATATCTCACAATTCTAACTTACTAACTTGCAATTCTGAGAAAAAAGTCAGAATTGTGAGTTTATATCTTGCAATTCTGACTTTTTAACTCGCAACTGCCGGTTTATCCCCAGTTTCATAATCAAGGCTTAAGCCTAGTCCTAGCCTAAAATGTAAGTCTGAGCTGTTTCAACTGAAAGAAACTTGCACTGACTGATATTAAAATATATCAGTGCCTTTGTTTTGTCTTTAGATGCACACCAGTAATGTTTTTTTCTAAGGTTCATTTCTAAATGAATACAATTTCGCTAAATATCGAATATGTTTAATTATCCGCCAACTGGATGTTGTCTGAAGCTAAAAAAATAAGAGTCTGTGTCCATCATATATGACTTGATTTTCTGTAATCTGTCATCTCCAACTGAGCAAAATCTGCAGACTTTGGCATCTGGAGTTCACTCTTCCAGACTGTAAATCAGACATACACTACCGTTCAAAAGTTTGGGGTCAGTACATTTTTATTGTTTCTTTTTTTTTTTTAAGAAATTAGTACTTTTATTCACCAAGGATGTATTAAGTTAATAATTAAAAGTTTATTAAAAGTTAATAATAAATAATTTACATTGTTATAAAATATTTATATTTTGAATAAACACTGTACTTTTTAAACTTGTTATTCATGAAAGAATCCTGAAAAAAAAATCACAGGTTCCAAAAAATATTTGGCAGCACAACTGTTGATATTATCCAACACTGATCATTCTAATAATAAATCCGCATATTAGAATGATTTCTGAAGGATCATGTGACACTTAAGACTGGAGTAACAGCTGATAAAAATTCAGCTTTTCATCACAGGAATAAATTCTATTTTAAAGTATGTTAAAATAAAAAACATTATTTTATATTGTAAAAACGTTTTGCAATATTACTGTTTTTTTTTCTATATTTTTAATTAAATAAATGCAGCCTTGATGAGCATAAGAGACTTCTTTAAAGACTATTACAAGTCTTACTGACCCCAAACTTTTGAACGGTAGTGTATATCTGCTCAAAAGTCATGCAGTGTTATCCAGCTTTGTGTATAAATGAAATATAATTCTCAGTTCCTGTTTTAACTGAAAGCCCATTTGTCACATGGCATTAGAGAACTAAAGACTCCTTCTTGTTTTCCCCATACAGCAAGAGTAAACCAGAGACCCCAAAGACACCCACAACACCCACAAGCCCCCTCTCCCCATCGTTTAGCTCCAGTGTGGGTCCTTTATCTCCTCGCCTGCAAACCGGGGATTCCATCAGGGACAAATGCATCGAAATGCTGGCCGCTGCACTACGTACAGATGGTACGCAAAAACAAACAATGACAAACATTTCACACCCACACAGACATGCTGACATGCATCGTTTGGATGCTGATTATTGTGCAAATGATACTCACAATATGCTTTTCCTCTTTAGATGACTACAAAGACTATGGGACAAACTGCGAGGGCATGGCGGCAGAAATCGAGGATTATATCCTTAGTAAACATATGTGTTGACTAAGTGCAAAATCCTCTTGAAAATATTGTTTAATATTCGCAAGTTGATCTCCTTAACTGTTTTTCTCTGGCCACATATCTACCAGGAGATAAAAGCCACAGACATGAAATACAAGAACAGAGTCCGCAGTCGCATAAGTAACCTCAAAGATCCCAAAAATCCCAATCTGCGTAAAAATGTCTTAGCTGGAGCCATCGAGTTGAGCCGCATCGCCATCATGTCTGCTGAGGTAGACTGCATATTTTGGACCACTTAAATAATTTAATAAAAAAATAAACAAATATGTATTACAAGTTTAAATGTGGTGTTTAGCGAAAAGAGAAAAAAAAATCTGTAAAATCTTTTTAATCAGTAAAAAAAAAAAAAATAATGGCTTTAAAGATTTTTAAATCAATATTTGTCTTGTTTTCCAGTAAAAACATTTAAACTTCCTTAAAAAATGGTCAAATATAATAATAATTATAAAATATAAACATACTTTTGTAAGAATTGTTTTCATAGATTATACACTACATGTTTGTTATTTTTGCTAAGTCACTTATGCTTACCAAAGCTGCATTCATTTTTTTTTTTTTAAATACAGTAAAAACAATACATTTTACATTAATAACATACATCCTGTGATGGCTAAGCTGAATTTTCAGCAGCCATTACTCACGTTATTCTTAAAACCTATTACTTAATCTTAAGTGATCTTTCAGAAATCATTTAAATATGCTTATTTGTGACTCTGGAACACAAAACCAGTCATAAGAGTCAATTTTTTAGATCAATTGAGATTTATACATCATCTGAAAGTTGAATAAATAAGCTTGCCATTGATGTATGGTTTGTTAGGACAACATTTGGCCGAGATACAACTATTTGAAAATCTGGAATCTGAGGGTGCAAATAAATATCAGAATATTGAGAAAATTGCCTCTAAAGTTTTCCAAATGAAGTTCTTAGCAATGCATATTACTAATCAAAAGTTCTGTTTTGATATATTTACAGTAGAACATTTACAAAATATGGAACATGATCTTTACTTAATGTCCTAAAGATTTTTGGCATAAAAGAAAAATCAATCATTTTGACCCATACAGTGTGTTTTTGGCTGTTGCTACAAATATTCCTATGCTACTTAAGACTGGTTTTGGATTTTTATTGGGAATGAAGACAACTATTTGTTTGCAGTGCAATGTTGCAAAAGTCAGCTTTTGAAATTGTGTTGTCAAACAGACATCTTTCATCCAAGAGGATGATATATCTGAATCCAGTGCAGTATACAAATGAACACTATGTTCTTGCTGTTGTAGGAGATGGCTAGTGATGAGCTGAAACAGTTGAGGAACGTGTTGACCCAGGAGGCCATCCGAGAACATCAGATGGCAAAGACTGGAGGAACCACCACTGACCTGCTGCAGTGTGGCAAGTGCAAGAAGAAAAACTGCACCTACAACCAGGTACATCAATGAAACTTATGCATTCTAAATATGTAGAGCTAATAATCATAAGAACCTAGAAGAGTGACTAATCACAGTCTGAGTAATGCATTCTTTAAAAAGGTCTTTCAGGTTGTTCCCTTTGGAAGAAAAACTTTGAAAGAGTCCTCTTGAGCAGATTTTGCAAAGAACCCTCTTGAACCATTAAATGAACCTGTGGTCATTTAAAGAAAATTCTTGCAAAAAAGTTTGTAACAAGAACTGTTTCTTATCAAAAGGAAATGAAATGTGCTTATGAACTAATACCTACTTCCATTTTTTTGTTTTGCTTGTCATTCTTTCATTTGTTGTGAAAATATACTGATGAATACTTGTACTTTCACAGGTGCAAACCCGCAGTGCTGATGAACCAATGACCACCTTTGTGTTGTGCAATGAATGCGGTAATCGCTGGAAGGTTAGAAAAATATATTTTATCTTATTATGTATTTGCTATGTACACTGCCGTTTAAAAGTTTGGGATCAGTGTGATTTTTAATGTTTTTAAAGAGGTCTCTTATGCTCATCAAGGCTGCATTTATTTGATTAAAAATACAGAAAAAACAGTACTATTGTGAAATATTATTACAATTTAAAATAACAGTGTTCTATTTTAGTATACTTTAAAATATAATTTATTCCTGTCGTCAACCTGAATTTTCATCAGCCAGTACTCCAGTCTTCAGTGTCACATGATCTTTCAGAAATCATTCTAATTTATGATTAGATTGAAAACTGTTTTTGCTGCAGTAGAATCTTTTTGGAACCTGTGGAATCAGCATATTTGTGTTTGCACTGAGGGGAGCTTCAAAGATATCTGACGAATCCATCCATAAACAAAGTGTAGAGAGAGTGTAAATAAGAGATTCATTGTGCAGTGTAGAAAGCTTTGTTGATTATAATGGAACTTGTGAGAGTTGACAGCTTTTAATAATTTTTAAGGGACTTTGTAAATAAGATATTGATTAAATACAACAGTTAAATAAACAAGAAGTTAATATTAAGTGACTTACATTGTCTGACTATAACACTGTTGCTTGATTTTGAAATCTCCATTCAAACAAAGCGGTGTTTCGTTTATGAACGAACGTGCGTTTTAAATGAATCTAGTGAGTCAATGATTCAATTTCCCATTCATAGAGACATAAAAAGATTCTTTATTCCTGAATGAATCAGCTGTTTGAACGAATCAAATGAACTAGATGATTCAGCAATTAAATCGGTGACTTGCCGCCACCTACTGGCAAATTTTGTTTCATTTTTAAAGTATCTTTTCAGTTATTTAAATCAGTTAATATTTCTGTATTCAAAATTTTATATTAAAACATTAATCTCAACATGAATTTCTTAATTTAATTGCACTCATGCCACCTCTGAGCCTCATTAAACATAAAAATAAACCTACAAGCCACTTTTGTGTTCTTCTATGCCACCTCGGTAGTACAAATTAATTTTGTTAATACTGATTTCATTTGATTGGTAACTTATTCTTATTCTACTTGTTCTTATTCTGTTGTTTTAATTAAAAATTTTAAAAAGCTTAAAAAATGTAATTAAAAAAAATGACAAAAGATAACATACTTTTAATAAAGTTTAAAAAAATGTCATTACAAGGGTAAAAACAAAATTCCCTGTAAATCATTTTAAGGAGTCAAATGTCACCTCAAATGTAAAGGCTAATTTTTCATCAGATTTTTTGATTATTGATTAGAAGTGCTCCTAAGATTTTGACTGTGTTCCTAAAAAAAAGGTAAGCATAGATGCTGATAAATGCTGTTCTTTTTTAACTATTTACTTATCAAAGAATCCTGAAAAAGGTATCACAGGTTCCAAAAAAATATTAAGTAGCACTGTTTCCAAAATTGATAACTGATTATCAAATCAGTATATTAGAATGATTTTTGAAGGATTGTATGATACTGAAGACTGCAGTAATGTCTGATTAAAATGCATTAGTTTTTATGTATGGGAATTTTTTCCCTTGCATGAAAGGAAAAAAAATAATTATAAATAGTATTAAAACAGAAAAGCGTTACTTTAAATTATAATAATATTTCACAATTATACTGTTTTTTTGAACAAAGAAATGCAGCCTTGGTGAACTTGATTCCAAACTTTTGAACGGCAGTGTATTTATAATAGCAACACAAGTAAGTAACACTATAATATTTATTTTTCTAGTTCTGCTAACCTGAAGCTGGAACTCCAAGAATAATGACCATATTGGCTTCCTCATCTTTTATTATTTTTTTTTTTTAAATTTGGAAGAGAAAGTAATGTAATGTCCTATTCTTTCAGCAAATGGCCCTGAATTTATAATATGTAAATTAAATCTTTAACTTTTACAGAGGAACACAACATAGCAAAGTGTGTGTTCTGTTTCTTCATAATTGAAGTGAAATTAATTACCTAGGTAAATGTAAATCTGTTTCAATTGTACGCTTTTATACTGTTTTATGAAATGCCAGAATTAATTTTTTTACTTGATTAATCATGCAGAATCTTATTAAGGGTCAGATGTTAAAAAATAAAGAATGACATTTAAATTAAAAAATTTTAAATGTAATATATGAAGAGAAATCTAATACTTTTATTTTCAATAATTCTTTTAAATGGATCTAAACTTTTTTTTTTATTAAGGTGACAAAATATTGTAGAGAAAAAATGCAAAAACTTGGTTTAATTCAAATAATAAATGTAATGTTGATTTGAATAAATTGCAACATTGACTTTTTTGCAGTATTTTCTGCAGTGTTCAGGCACAGCCACTGCTGTCCAAAGCTCGTCAAATATGCTTGGCCTCTGTTCAGTCAGGTGTGACTGCGCTTGTCAACCTGCCAACCCTGTGAAAGCAGAAAATCCCACACATGTAGACAACACACTTTCTCACACACACACCTGCACACAAACAAACACTCAGAGAAGTAATGAGATGCAGAACTGCAGTGCTGATTGAATCAACAGCTCCACATCATGCTGTGAAATTCTCAAAAATACAGAGCGATTTAGTGTTGGATTAAATTGTCCGTCTTTATTATTCTGTAGACAGTTATACTGCCGACATATGTAAATCAAATACATTTCTGATGGAATCCACTGGCGCAGTTGCTCACGTTATTCTTAAAACCTAAATTATAGTCCCTATTGTTTTACAACAGAAATAAATTATTGTTGTACCCTCTGACTCACATAAATGAAGACTAACAGTTTGAGTGAGAGCCATTTTTCCTTGTCTTGTGGGAAATTTATTTCATTGGTATGTCAGTCCGCCCCGTGCGTCGTTATTCATGGGCATTTCCTACTGACGCACTTCTAGCCGAGCTAATGATGCCCCTGTCACTATATTTTGGGTTTAATAAGTACCCTGTTCGCTGCTTTCCTCAATGCACCGTGTTTGAAACGAGATGAGTAACTCTGTGTGAAATTATCCCTTTTAGCTGTGAATCTTCACTCAAGTTTCATTACTCAGTTTACCAGGGTGCCCACTCATTACAAGGGAATGGAATTAAAGGCTGTTAATGGATGTTCCGCTTCTGACAGCATTTCCTGTGGTAAAAAGGAAATGCCATTGAGTGGATGGCATGAAGCAGTGGATAACTATGCCAGCGCTGTGCGGTGTTCAGCTTCTCAGAAAGCTGAAGTTATTTCTCTCAGGCTTGAGCAGATAATTGGATGCCCTGCAGGTAAGAGAGCTCCTTAGTCATTTTGATGCTTTGATTCATATTACAGTTTTGGTATACACGGAGAGCCATGGGTATTGCTGTATAAGCACCAGGAACTAAAAATGCAAATGAATACAAAAACAGATCAAGGGAAGATTAAAAAATGCAAATTGACATTGACACCTCACGTGCGCACACAAAAATTGGTGTTGGATTTACTGGTGTATAATTTTCACGCAGTTTTCACTACAATTTTCAACTACAGAAAATTACGGAGATACAAGTAACTCAATGAATTAAACATGAAATTTTGAAGTAGGAAAAATTTAAACAGTTTTTTAGAACAATAATCTTTATTTTGTTTACAACTGAGAGTTAATTATTTATTTTCTATTTTTTCTCATGCATGTTTTTTCGTTCAAAGGCAACAACTGTAGTGGTAATTACCTAATAAAAAATTATACAATTAAAAATTATAATACTGTAACAGAGTGTTTTCACGACGCGCCATCAATCAGCCATATTGGCAGCACTGAACGTAAACAGTGCCACTGAACTAAACGTAACTTGCATGTTTTGCTGATTATTGCTGCTGAAAATGATCAATTATTGTCATGTCTTGGGCTGTATTAATTGGTCAGACAAGGAAAAATATTTGGAGTACTATAGACTACCAAAAGTTATATAAAAAAAAATCGAGGAGAAGAGTGCAAAAAAGGGTTGAGAAACAAAAGGTGTTTGTGGTTGGCCAAACTGAACCAGGATTTCCAGGGCAAGAATCTTTAATACATTTGTGTTCGTTTTTATCATTTACCTGAATGTGAAATATTAGGCTAATATCTTAATTAATACTGCTTGTACGTATCTTTACCACCTATTAATTTAAGTTTGTCAAAATATCGGACACTTTCCTGCAAAGTCCTTCTCTATATAATTTAGCAGCTTCCATGCATATTTTTCTGTGGTTTAGACAGCATAAATGGGCAAAACAATGTACACTGCCCTCCAAAAGTTTGGAAACACCCCTGGCAAGTGTGTGGTTTTGGATGATATCAGCATAAATCCTTATCATTTTTTGGTGCAAATACATTAAAGTAACGTGACATTTTCATTAAAGACCAGCAATAATAATTTTCATTTTGCTTACATAATAATGGCAATACATACATGTCAAAGTCAGACATGTCCCTTTGCCAGCTGTGATGCCTGGTTACTGGTTTAAACTTGGCCCAGGCTTTTAAAAGATGTTTGGGTCAGCACACCTTAATAGCTTCAACAGTTGATTGCAATTAAGTTTAGAATACAATGAATTTAGGCCCAGATTATGCAGAGCCGTAATAGCTGCTAATGGTGGATATTTTGATGATTCGAAAATTTAAGGTTTTTCTATGTATACACTGTTTATGTAATAAAATATGTTTTTGTAGTTTGTGTTGTCCCTTATCAGTGCAAAATTATCACAAATTAAAAAGGATTTGTGCCAATATCGCCCAAAACCCCACTTTTCTAGGGCGTTTCCAAACTTTTGGAGGGCAGTGTATTCAGTAGTACATTAGCCATAAAATCCCCACTATTGTTTACATCCGAGTATCTCCAGTATGGCCGTAACTGTCCAAACCATGACATAAGTGCAAACCTTCTTTATTGTTTTTTGCCTTGTTTCTAGCCAGATTGTTTTCCTACATTGTAATGAACTGTAATGAACTTTAAAAATCAGAGCTGTCACAATTCCTCAGTTCAGTTTTTTAAAAATCCTCGATTGCATTTTGCCCATGTCAAGTAAACGGCACCTGATGTGGTGCATTCCACGTGCTGGAATCCATGCAACGCATTATTAGACTGTTTTTAAAGGTTGCATAATATATATCAAACTTGTTTAAAAATTATAATAAAGCATAATGCTATTGTGAACTCACAAATGCTCCTATTCAATTAGATAAATATATGCAATGCAGGCTTTATATATGCACTTAATTATTTGCATGTACACTCAGAGCAGTGTTGCCAAGACCACGATTTTACTGTGGCTATTTTAACACTATTGCCGCTGGTTGTTTTCATGTCCGCAGTTTGAAGCGACCCCTAAAACATGATGTTTAGCCCCTGAAATGCTCATTTTACCAGGGGAACCATGCCAAAAAGTCTATTTCTCCCCCAAGAACAGTATTGCCAAGTTTTGCCAAAATTGGGCTATTTTAACACTGTTGCCACGGTTTTTTTTCATGTCCACAAGTTGAAGCGACCTCAATATTTAGCCCCTGAAATGCTAATTTTACCAGGGGAACCCCGCCAAAAAAAGTGTATTTCACCCCTCAGAATAGTGTTGCCAAGTCCGCAATTTTACAGTGGAATTGGGCTATTTTAAAATTGTTGCCGATGCTAATTTTGAAATGCTAATTTTACCAGGGGAACCCCATCAAAAACTTGTATTTCATCCCCCAGAACCGGGGGACCCCCCTTTGAAACAACTGGGCTAGTTTGGAGTAGCAATTGTGCAGGTTTTGCTGTGAAAACCTGGCAACCCTGCCCCAGAGCATGATTCATACTGGGGAAACCCCCTTCGAAACTAGTGGGCTAGTTTTGGGTTAGTTTTGAGTAGCAATTGGGCGTTTTTTGTAAAAAAAACCTGGCAACCCTGGCTCAGAGCGGCTCCATTCACAATAAATGCTGCTCCACACAAATTGTTAACATCTACATGTGTAGAGCGTCTTAAACGCTATCTTTGCATATGCTGTGAGTTTAGGTTTATTATAACATTCATCTGGGAACAAAGTGTGCAATTTCATCAGATTTGTAAGGTAAATCATTTATAAACTTAATATGCTAACTGTTTATCCAGATTTCAAAATAAAAGATTAAACCTTCACTCTGAGTTTACATGTTTTGATGTCCACATATTACATATACATATTACATACATATTACAGTGGCTGTAGCATTTCTGTTGTAGAGAAATGGCCAAATATTAAAAATTAAGTGGACATTTGTATTAAATGTTGTTTAGTCACTATTAAACAAGGATTAGATTGTGCACTAAAGTATAAAAAGAATCATCAGGCCGTTGACGCCTTTTGCAGTCATGTTATAATGTGTAATGTATATTAGCCCTGTTGTTTATAATACATTATGTATTTTAATAATTTTGTTCAATAAAACCATATGATTACTTGCTTTTGATACTTTGATATTATTGCCTCTTTGCTATATGTATTTTAATTCATTTTAAAGATTGTTGTTCACTTAGGTCTATTTTATTATCACAAAAAATTAATTACAATTACAGAATGCTCGACCGACTTGATTACTAAAATAATAATTTGTGACGGCCCTAATTCAAATTAATATAGAATATGTACATTTTATTTTTTGTTGAAAAGCTGTGCAATAAGTAGGACCGACAGTTAGTCAAAACACTGTTAAAAAAAATCCTGTTGTTTTTACAGAATAAAACTGGCAGCTGTGGTTGCCAGAATACTTATAAAATGTAAATAACTTTACAGGACAATCTGTAAATTTTGCATAAAACTTATAAAACCAAAAAGTAAATCCAACAGCCAATTTCTGCTGAATTAGCATATGTACATGATACTAATACTAAAATCTTGATACTTTAACATACTGACAACCACCATAAAAAACACAGATGGTAAAGAGAAAGACACACCATGAATCAAATTTTATCACGAGTAGCTATTCCCCAAGGTTCTTTAGCCTTGTGGCAATGAAATAAACAAACGATAAAAAGCATTTACAAAAATATGTCCAAAAATCCCCATAGCGCACACACAACCTATCCTAGCTGTAGAGCTCTAGCCCCCTTGCTGAGGATGAAGTGAGTCAGCTGTTCCCATGACAACCACATTTCACTGAGAGAATCCATTAGGACCTCTTGGATCATTTTTGCAGAGGTATCAAAGGACTAAGGCTCATTCTATCAAACATCTAATGTGTTCCATTAGACTTTAGCCATCATGACTTTAGAAGATGGATGATTGCTCTTAGTGCCCACTCATCTTTATGAAATATTAAAACCTGATTTGCTGAATCCACCCTATAAAAATGGTTCCCTGGACGCATCCCAGATCGAAAATAAATACATTTGTGCTACTCAGAATCAGTTAAGGGATTTAATTACTATAAATCATTGGCGCAAACTGTCAGAGTTTGACTGTCAAGGCATAAACTACGACTAGACTGAAGTCTGGCAGGAGAGAGGCGACACTATCTCAAGTGTGAAGATGAAAGGCAATTAAATACAAGCCAGATGTTCTGAATTTACTGCTATTTAAAGATTCAAATCATTAAATTGCAAGTTTCTCCTGGAGGAACTAAAAAACAGTACGATTTAGCCATCTGTCCAAGACTTGATGATGCTCATAGCCACCACATCTCTGATGAATGAGTTCCCAGGCAGACAAAACCATAACTGGCTAATCCCTGAACTTTCATAGCATGAAAAGCATTACAGCAACATCAACATGCCTTTACGGAGGCACTTTAGTGACTTAGAAGGACACCTGCGATTGTGTGACTATAAGACGATTGTAATAGTATGACTAAACGATGAGTCACGATTGTATCGCAAACATGTGCAAAAGAGGCAAACAAAGAGAAGCACTATAGTGATTCTAAGCTGATGCTGGTCATGAGTTGACGTCCCCCTGAACAGAGAAATACGTCAGAGCCATGAATGCTTTCTGAAATGCATATTGCTAGATCCATCTAAGATGCATAACAACAGAACAATATACTGTTGCTATGTTACGTTCAGAGATAGCAAAGAATTCAGAAGTTTGGATGCTGTTATCATCTCAAAGCTATTTTCTCTTTTACCAAATGCGATACTTCATTCTGACTGTTTTGGAACTGCTTGGAAAAATTGGTGCTAAATTGACGTTGAGTTTCACTCCTGTTTATCAGAACAGAAAACTAAGCAATGAAAGACAGTAGCTCACAACGTTGTTTTGATGAAATGCAAGCAATTTAAGGTTTTGTCCTTGGAACTTTTAAAAGAATACATTGCCTTGCAAAAGTATTCATACCCCTTCATTTTTTTTTTCCCATGTTTTATGTTGCAGCCTTATGTTAAACTGCTTTAAATTACTTTACACATTCACATCAATCTACACTCCATACACCATAATGACAAAGCATAAAACGGGTTTGTAACCACTTTGCAAATTTATTAGAAATAAAAAACTGAAATTATTCCATTGCATAAGTATTCATACCCTTTTCTGGGACACTTAAAAATTTAGCTCAGGAGCATTCATATTGGTTGTAGATGTTACTACACTTTGAATGGAGTTCAACTGTGGCAAATGCATTTGAATGAGTATGATTTGGAAAGGCACACACCTGTCAAAAACGGTCTAACAGCTGAAAGTGCATGTCAGAACAAAAAAAGCCCTGAGGTCAAAATAACTACCTGCAGAAACAGGTTTCCGTCAAGGCACAGATCTGTGTAAGAGTTAAGAACAAAATTCTGCAGCATTGAAGGTTCACAGAAGCATGTAGCCTCCATTATCCATAACGGAAGACGCTTGGAACAACTAGGACTCTTCCTAGAGCTGGCCTCCTGGCCAAACTGAACAACTGATGGAGAAGGGGCTTAGTTATACTGTTGACCAATAAGCTGATGGTCACTTGAGCTCCATGATCATACATGCAGATATAAGAAACTTACTGAAGGACAAACATCACTGCAACACCCCACCAATCTTGTCTTTATGGCGGTGTGGCCAAACTCAATCCTCTCCTCAGTGAAGACACATGAAAGCCCACTTGAAATTTGCAAAAAAGCACCTAAAAGACCCTCAGACTGTGAGAAACAAGATTCTCTGGTCTGATGAACCTCAATTCCAAGCATCATGTTTGAAGGAAACCAAGCACTGCTCATCACCTGCAGAGTACCATCCTAACAGTAAAGTGTGGTGGTATCAGCCTCATGCTGTGGGGCTGTTTTTCAGCGGCAGGGACGAGGCAAGCACAGTGCACCAAAATATTGAGCCTTGAAAACCATGAAAACCCAGTCCACAGCATTCGGAACCTCGGACTGGGCAGAAGGTTCACCGTTCCAACAGGAGACAACTCTGTGATTGTCCATGAGTGGTCCAGCCACAGCCTTAATTGGCTTGAACACAATCAAATATTTCTGGAGAAAACTAAAAATGTCTGCCAGCCCCCATCCAAGATGACAGAGCTTGAGAGGTGAAGAATGGCAGATAATTGCCAAATGCAGATGTGCAAAGCTTGTCGCATCATACCCAAAAAGACTTGAGGCTGTTAAAGTACTTCAGGTTTTGAATACTTATGCAATGTACTTATTTTATTAGTTTATTTTTAATAAATTTGCAAAGTTGTCACAAATGTGTTTTTTGCTTTGTCATTATGGTGTATGAAGTGTAAATTAATGTGGAGAAAAAGTAATTTTCAACACAACAAAATGTGAAAAAATGAAGGGGTATGAATACTTTCGCAAGGCAAAAAGTATTGTAGATGAGTTTCTTCATCGAAAACAAATTTGGGCAAATTTACTTGCTCACCAATCAATCTTCTACAGTAAATGGGTGCCATCAGAATGTGAGTTCAAATCACTGACTAAACATCACAATAATCCACATGTAATCCGAATGACCATTAACATTAGTTAACTAAATATTGTTAAATGAAAAGATAATCCATAATAATGCTTTATCCTTTGGAAAAGATAATTTCCTGTTGTCCTCTCTTATTAAAAATCCAACAATTTATTTAAGAACTGTTTTTAACTGTTTTGTAAAAAGTTCCTGATCTGTGCATAGAACTCGTATTTTAAATAAAAGCAATAGTTTGATGATAGAAACACCCTTTTCTCACTTCACAAGACATTATTGATTGATTGGAGTTGTGTGGATTACTTGTGGATTATCCACCTTTTTTCTGAGTAACGGTTAACCGATGAATGCCGCCATGATGGATTCTAACTTCCGTTTGGGTGCTCTCGTTTTGGTCTCCTTAGAAATACATGTTAAAGCGGGGTAAAAAGATCAACTGAATTATTTAAATATAAACTTTTTCACTATAACTAAATATAAAAATGTGCGCAGGTTTAAGCTTTGCTGACAGTAACAGCAATTATCTTATGGAATTCCTGTAAAGTACTTGTTTTGCTTACCAGCAAATCCATTCATGTCCGGCGCTGTATGCCTTGTGTACACGATGACAAAAGAAAACAATCATGGCTCAAGTTAAAATACTGTTTGTGAAATAATAAAATAATGTGGTAAAATGAAATAATGTGCAACCATTCACTGCTGCGTATCTGTGTGGTGTAAAGCTTCGTTTGTCCTAATCTGCTCAGATGAAGAAAACATCTTGAATGGCCTGAGGGTAAGGTTTCATCTTTGAGTGAACTATTCATTTAGTAGCCTAACTATTCTCATGGCAGTGTGTGGTGTATATTCCATTAGTATTGTAAAGACCTATTTATTTTACCACTCTTCGAAAAATCAGGGCAAGTAAGTGTATTTCTACAGAAGCTCACCCCTGGTGTGAGAGACTGGATGGTCAGATCTAGATGAAAATGAGAGGCGATAGACAGATTTCTCAGTCTCAAAGTGTTGATGGCTGCCAGATGATCTGTTCCAATATGTGGGCAGAAGGCTAGTTAGTGCCCGCTGGCCAGTCTCATAAATTTAATGCACCAGTCACCCATGATCTAATCCACCAGCCCTTCCAAAAAAAGAGGAATCATCAAACTTTATATGATACGTATTTTATATGGAAATTTAATTCAGAAGGAACAAAGCCAAATGAATAAACTTGCGTAATAGACAGAGTGGAGAGTCCATGATGCAAATAAAAACTGAAAGAACAAAATGGGCCTACATATTAGATACATATTTATTGACATGCAAGCATTGCAGCCTTGTAAACTATAAATGCAAAAACGGCTAACAACAGACATCTGCCTTTTAGTTACAGTTGTTGTTATTGTGACAAAACAAAACAAAACAATGAAGTCAGTCAATCACTCAGTAAAGAGAACAATTAGGTGGGGGTTTCATATTTGATGGCTATGGGGAAACAATATAAAAATGTTGCATTTCCAGTAAACGTAGCAGAAATGTTTCACTCTAGCACTCCCACTAGCCTGAATTTATCAGTTCTGCTAATGACAAGAGGCAGAAACACTGATTAGATGCTAATGGAATTCGTGGCTTGATCTGTCCCTCGCATTAATGATAATTAAGCTAACCCACCATCTTATCAAGCACTGAACCTTGGGCGAAATATGGCTTCATAACAATCCAATACATAATATTTGAGCATTATGCATTCACTTAATGAAAATATAACAACATTTGCCAGCATATATCACTACACAGTAGAATGAAATCTATGGTGTTTACTTATTATTCAATGCTTGATGTTCTTTCTGCACTCAAGATGCATGATTTAATGAGGCCTTTAAGGAAAGAATGATCAATCAGGTCATTCACGTCAAGTGTAATCTATATAAAACCACTTTACTTACCTGGCATTCAAACCAGTGATAAATATAGCTGCAATTACAAATTTGTTCCCAGGTTGAGACCCTGCATTAACCATTTCCTGCAGATTTGCATACATTTTATTATAAAGCTGTAGAAATAGCTGGGCTATGATTGTTATGATAATTATTTGATTTTGTTCTGTATGTATCATTTGATCTTAATTGTTTCTTGGTGGCACACTTGGTGTGATATTTTTTTGGCAAGGCTTCAGTGATTATAGCTACACACCAAAAGCATGCGAACAGTCAGAAGATTGAAAAATATTTCTTATACTGCCATCAATTATTTGAAATATTGTTTAAATATGATTCAAAAAATGCTCAAGATTTTATTTAGCCAATATTCAATCATTTTTCTGTCTGAATGGCATATGGTCAGTTCATTCACAATTAAAGAACGCTTTGGCTTGCGGTCAGATGGTTTAATGGGTGCATCTGGCGCCTGGACTTGTCAGACTAAAGCAGACTTTAGTCTGTTAGTGGCCAAGCTCAGCATCTGGTCTCTGACAAACCTACCATAACAGGAATAACTAAATAGTTAAATTGAAAAAAGAAGTCTGTGTCCTTAAAATTATCTTTAAAAAACTAGTACTGAGAACGTCCAGAAAGAAGAAATAGAATAGTTTACATGAGTTAATGATCCAATCTCGCTCATCAAGGCATATTTAGTAGAGCCATCTGTAACAACAGATGCTGTCTCAGTTTAGATTTCTACTGGCCAGCTAAAATGGTGACCTATGGGGCATTAAGCAAAACAGCCTGAGTCGAGATCAAAGCTTGTGGTTGTTGTGAAATTCAATGTCTAACAACCATAATATAGTGTCATTCATTATACTAATGTCATGCGAGTCAAATGTAATTTCGGTCTCATTGAAAATTGCCAGGATGTGCTCATATGGAACAGAACAATTCACTCTGAATTAATCTTATAGCACATCATAGAAGAAATCATTGCAGAATGTTTAATCATAAAAACAATCTATGTTTATCTCTGTTTGTTTTTCTGTTCTTTTAAGAGACTCCATAAATAATCTTGTATCCTGAGTGTGTACAATGCTTAAAAGGTAACTTTAATATTTATCCTATAATGAAGTTTGGATAAAATGTACAATGTTGCAACAGCAGAGAGCCATTAGAGCCATCCGGAAGGATACTGTCAAGTGCTTGAGTCTGATTCTCCTCTGTTATGTAATTTCATTTCCGCACAACCCGTGCGATTAGAAGCCATGGAATAGCAAAGATTGAACTGATCATGTAATCACTTGAACAGGATTTCATTATCAAACTGTGTGCTAGTGTTCTTCTCCTAAGTGGCATCTCAGTGGGGAATTAACTTATAGATATTATGCCTCTGAGCACCTGATAATCATTAGTGCTTTATCAAGTCAGTATGAGGAATGTGACTGATGTAGACAATGTATTGAATAAGCATAGAATATATAGAAGAATGCCGGCCAACTATAAGTTGAATGAACTCAATAATGTCTTGAAAGAAATCAAAACAACATGCAGTAACAGCTTGCTACTATGACTTAAATACAAAGCCTCCAGATGGTGTCCTGTTTTTCAGGAAATTAAGCCAAGAGCAGTGCTGGACAAAATCACTATCTTCACAAATCTGCCACCTTAAAGCAGCAAGGTCAAAACTTATAAACCCTCAGATGCAAAAACATCAAAGGTTAAGCATGGGTCACATACATTAATTATTATAATGATGGCAATTTGCAACATCACTGATTTATGCGTGTTTTGGTCATTTTCTCTTTCAGGCTGGTGATGAGACCTACAGCAGTGCAATTCTGGATTGAGAAAACTAATTTAGGATAGATAGATAGATAGATAGATAGATAGATAGATAGATAGATAGATAGATAGATAGATAGATAGATAGATAGATAGATAGATAGATAGATAGACAGATTGATATTTTTTTAGGCTTCATGTTGCATAGATTTCCACAGGATTTATTTATTTTTTTTTTTTTCAGGTAAACTGTGTTTTACCTGTACTATGTAGACATGAAAAAGAAAATATAACAAATGCACCTACACTACCAGTCAAAATTTTTGAACAGTAAGATATGTTAATGTTTTTTAAATAAGTCTCTTCTGCTCGCCTGCATTTATTTGATCAAAAACAGCAAAAACAGTACAATTCTGAAATATTTTTACTATTTAAAATAACTGTTTTCTATATGAACATATTTTAAAATGTAATTTATTCATGTGATTTCAAAGCTGGATTTTATCAACATTATTCCAGTCACATGATCCTTCAGAAATCATAATATTCTGATTTGCTGTTAAAAACATTATTATTATGTTGAAAACAACTGAGTAGAATGTTTTCAGGTTTCTTTGATATATAGAGAGTTCAGAAGAACAGCATTTATCTTAACATTATAAATGTCATTATAAATGTCTTTATAATCACTTTTGATCAATTTCAAGCATCCTTCTTTAAAAAAAAAAAAAAAAAATATATATATATATATATATATATATATACATATATATACTGACTTCAGACTTTTTTAATGTTGTAGTGTATAATGTTACAAAAGCTTTTTATTTCAGATAAATGCTGATCTTTGAATCTTTCTTTTCACTGAAGAATCCTGAAAAAAATTTACTACTCAACTGTTTTAAATATTGACAATAATAATAATAATAATATAAAATGTTTCTAGCAAATCGTCATATTAGAATGGTTTCTGAAGCTTCATGTGACAAGACTGGAGTAATGATTTGATCACAGGAATAAATTACATTTTATATATTCAAATAGAAAGCGGTTTTGTTGTATTTTGGATCAAATAAATGCAGGTTTGGTGGGCAGAAGAGACTTGTTTAAAAACATTAAAAAACTTACTGTTCAAAAACTTTTGACTGGTAGTGTACAATAGCAAAATAGTATGGCTAGTACACATTTACAGTGACACTTTTGAGTGCTGGCGCAGTAGTTGCCATGTGTTCCACTAGACTAGTCTTCATTGTACTTCGAGAGAAAGTGGGAGCGCATGCACAGCAGCACACGCAGTTGGAAGTCGAGTGCGCTCCCGAGGAGAGGAGAGGAGAAAAGAAAAGCAGGGAGCTGCGTAAAGTGACCAGTGGAGCTGATGTACTCACATCTGCTGTTCTATATCATTCTCGGTCTTTAAGATTAAATATATAGCCTACGTTTATAATCTTTCCGTTTTACTTAATTAGAAGGCGTTTGGCACTATACCGGGGAAGCGCATAATGGAGCCTCCAACAGTGACTGTCAGTGATTTTACCGAGCACTATCCTTTAATTCAGCAAAACTCGAGTTTTATGGAGGAACCAGCGGGACTTCTGTCCAACTGGAGCGGAGGCAACGAGCCGAAGGCGGTGAAAGGCAGCACGGCGGTCGCTATCGCTGTGTGCATCACCGCGCTGTACTCTGTCATCTGTGTGGTGGGACTGTTTGGAAATATTCTCGTTATGTACGGTGTGGTCAGGTAAGAAAAAATAGTTTATTTAGCGAATGCGTACTTTAGAAGTCTCTGGAAGCGGGATGATCATTAATTATTTAATTTACCACATTTTGACATTAGTAAGCGCAGATATGACCCACTTTGCCCTAACTTTGCTGGTTTAAGTGCATAAAGTCTGAAGAGAAAGACATGCAAATATGTCTCTTTGATATATTCAAAACTGTGATGGAAATGGAGTTTTGTTTGGAATCTAAGCAAGTGGTGGAAGATGAAAAACAGGGCTGAGGAGGATTTTGTGATGTATAACCTACTCATCTGAGGGTGGCTGTGAGAACCTTCCACTCAGCACCGGTGAAACAGAAAACAGAACCAGAAATTATATCCCACAGATGCCAGTTTAGCTCAGGGGTAGTTTTTGGAGGAAGAACAATTTTCACAGCATGCACAATTCAAAGCTCACTTGTGAAAGCAGCTGGTGTCATCAGATCTCATGTCCTTTTTCTGCACCTTACAGTGCTGGGTAGTAACTCATTATATGTAATCAGATTACTTGTAAATAGTTTATATTACTTTTTAAAATACTCATAATCAAACCACAGTTACTGTTTTTATTGATTGTGCATTTTAATCATATTTTAAAAGTGGCAGTAAATAATTAATCATTTATTGATCCTCTCTATATTGCTTTTTATCACCTGTTGAATTGCACACAGACCAGACACTGTTAGGTGGCTATATAATTACACAGACAGTTGAGAGGCCTCACAGTGTAAACAAATAAAATACTTTTACAGTTTAATTATTGGCTTTTCATCAGTTTACAAGCCGCCTGCAGTTCCTTACAAACCCTAATTGTAATATTTATTGCACTTTGTGTTGTTGATAACAAAGAATGGGATACATTTTCTTTCTCTTTGTATTTTATATCAATATGGAACAATATTATCTTAAAATTAATGTGATAAACAAGGAGAGCTGGGTAGTAACTGATTACATGTAATGTGGATTACGTAATTAGATTTAAAAAATTAAGTACTTGTAATTAAATTAAATTAAATTTGACAATACTCGTAATAAATTACATAATTACATTTTATTTAATAGCACTATCCATAATTTACTGATTCTCCCTAATTTCTCTTTTTCCTCTTTAACATTTTTTTTCTAGAATAGCTACTGCTTACATACATTTAGAAAGTCTTGAAGTTTTGTGGACATAAAACAGTGTACTAAACTGGTATACTTATTTTGTACTTAATGCACTTTAATTTTAAAGAAGTAGTGCTGAAATCCATCTAAAGATATAATTAAGTATATCTGATTATGCTAAAGTGGAACTATTGGAAATATACTTTAGGTAAACTTTAAATATCTTGCATTTAAAGACCGATATTGTTCAAAGATCATACAGTTCTCATCAGTATTGACATTAAAACACATTTTAGGCTTAATATTAAAAAATTTATTTTTATATCACTAAGTGTCAAACAATATGTCAGTAAATATGTAAATAGATTTGAACTATACTTAGTATAAAATACATTTTAAATATATAACTTTTTTACAAGGGTAGTTTTTCATTAAACTCATAAACCCTCTGCAGTTCCTTTATAAACACCAGTTTGGAAAACCTTGTAATGGATTACGTTACTAACTAAAATTTTTGTCATGTAATTTGGAAGCAGTAACGGATTACAATTTGTAAGTAATCTACCCAGCTCTGTAAACGGGTTAGGTCAAAAGTAATCCAAAAGCAATCAGATTACATTACCTAAAATGCAATTTTTCTCATGCAAATGAGCACTGTATATATACACTCTTAAAAATAAAGGTGCTTTAAAAGGTTCTTCACAGCGATGCCATAGAAGAACCATTTTTGGTTCCACAAAGAACCATTCAGTCAAAGGTTCTTTAAAGAACTATCTCTTTCTTACCTTTTTTATAATCTGAAGAACCTTCATTCGCCACAAATAACCATTTGTGAAACAGGAGGTCCTTGAGATGTTAAAGGTTCTTTATGGAACCATTTAGACAAAAAAGGTTCTTCTTTGGCATTGTAAGGCGCTTTATTTTTAAGAGTATATATAGCCTATAGAGAGAGAGAGAGAAGAGATATTCATATATTGTTTCTATACACAAATCCACAAAGCCAAAAGGTTTTCTTATAAAAAGAAAACATATTTGGCACAAAAGTCTTCATTAGGGTAAAACATTATTCACATGAAGTAATTAATATCAAATATGTTATGTGATAAAAACCAAAACTCAATTTCTAATTATTGTTAACACTGTAAAAAATGTAAAGATACTTGAAGCACCATTTGGGGATTCTCAGAAACCTTCTTTAAGAAACTATTTTAAACACAACCCGTAAGTTCCTGCAAGAACCCTAAAGATGGTCAAAAGTTCCTCCACAAACTAAACCAAAACTTATAAAGCATTCTGTATTTGGTGCTCCAAATTTGAAATGAGCATTAAAACACTTGAAAAAATGAAAATAACTTTAAGCACAAATAGCACACAGTGCGAGTATAATCAATCCCATGAAAATGATGTTAGTAAGCTTATAGATAATTATTCGTAAAAAAGCAAAGTGCTGTGTTTATTTTAGGTTGTATAGCTTTAAAATAAACTATGGAAGTGTACATACATAGTTTACAGCTTTAGAAACCTGTGCATTTTGCCTGTTCAGGCAAAAGAGAATAGGAGGGAGCAGAAACCCAAAACCAAAAAGACCTTGCCTTAAATTCAGATCAGATCAGAACTATTACAATTCAGCTAGATCACATCTTTCTAATCTATTCACAGCACATATCCTTAGGAGTGCAAAGAGGAACAGTCTGAATGGACTAATCATATTCGCGACGTCTGGATTGCCTGTCTTTCACAGAAGCCTTTTCCCATTTGGAAACATAAAAAAATGTATCAGAAGAGAGTATTAAAGCATATCAGCCACCACAGCCTGGAAGGCAGAAAATGTACAATAGAAAGTCTGCTCTGAAAAGAACTCATTAATAATTCCTCCTAAAGTTTAAATTGCAGACAGATAACTCGATATAGATGCATTTTAGATTGCAACCACATCAAAGCCTACCCTCAATTTAATCCAGAAGTTCTCACACTGCACAAAAAAGACATTTTTTAAAGTAAAATCACAGTTGAAGTAAAAAGTTTGCATACACCTAGCAGAATCTGCAAAATGTTATTTATTTTATCAAAGAGGGATAATACAAAATGCATGTTATTTTCTTATTTGGTACTGACCTGAATAAGATATTTCACATAAAAGACATTTACATAGTCCACAAGAGAAAATAATAGTTAAAATTATAAAAATGACCCGTTTATAGAAGTTTACATTACACTTGATTCTTAATACGTTTTTTTTTTTTTTGAGTCCCTGAGTCCCTTGTTTGTCCTGAACAGATAAACTGCCTGCTGTTCTTTAGAAAAAATCCTTTAGGTCTTACAAATTCTTTGGTTTTTCAGCATTTTTGTGTATCTGAACCCTTTTTCAAAAATGACTGTATGATTTTGAGATCCATCTTTTCACACTGAGAACAAGTGAGGGACTTATATGTTCATAAAAACTTGTTTTTGAAGATTAGGCTAAATCTTACTTATTTTGTCTGCTGGGAAACATGTAAGTATCTTCTGTAACTTCTGAAGAGTATTCGACATTCTGTTCAAAAGTTTACACCCCTGGCTTTTAACGCATTGTGTTTCCTCCTAAAGCATCAGTGAGTGTTTGAACCTTCTGTAATAGTTGCATATGAGTCCCTCAGTTGTCTCAGTTGAGATCAGATGGATCTCAAAATCATACAGTCATTGCTGGAAAGGGTTCAAATACACAAAAAAATGCTGAAACACCAAAGAATTTGTGGAAACAGCAGGCAGTTTAACTGTTGAGGACGAAAAAGGGATTCACAAACAACTATCACAACAAAAAGCTGTGACTCATTCGGGTAACAACACGGTATTAAGAATCAAGTGTATGTAAACTTTTGAACAGGGTCATTTTTATAAATTCAACTTGTGGACTATATGCAAATGTCTTTTATGTGAAATATCTTATTCAGGTCAGCACTAAATAAAAAATAACATGCATTTTGTATGATCCCTCTTATTTTGGTAAAATAATTAACATTTTGCAGATTCTGCAAGGTGTATGTAAACTTTTGACTTCAACTATTTAAACATCCCAAAAAAGGAAACAGAAACATGATTGTGAGAACTCATTTTCAAATTTTTTTTCTTGTTTTAAGCATAAACCTAACAAAATTTAGTTAAGTTTCTGCTTAAAATGACAAAAAACTGTTAGCAACTATATATGTGTTCAGCAGGCCTTTTATCAACAACACAAAAATGTATACAAAACACACAATCATGTGAAAATTATGCCCACACACCATTCAGAGGTCAATAAAATGGTACTACCTCTAAACATTTTTTATTATTAAGTCCCCCAATACAATGAATTAGCGTGAAACATGAATCATGGCAGTGCTAAATAAGAATACAACTGGACAAAACATAGCAAACCAGTATTTCCCTATGAATGTGGGGCTAGTGTAAAATTAGAGATGCAAACATGAGTCATGGATATACAACAAAACATCTTATGCACTCGGTACAAAAGACCTAATGGAACTTATAATAATGGATTTATTCATCTCGCCACACGTGTAGCCACATTGTACAAAGAGAGGAATAAACTGTAGTGCCACTAATGGATGTGCTGTCTTCTCTCTTCTTCTCTGTGAGACTTCAAATGTCAAGTCCTCAAAAGAGATCACAGTGTGTGGGCACCAGACAAATCTCAAAGAGACAATAATCAATGGATTACAATTTATGCCTTTGGCTTTGGGCTTTTCTTTAACTATGGTTAATCCATCATTTCAAAGGATACCCCATCATTCATCAACCCACTACTAATCTGAAAAAAAAAAATGAGCTGATTATTGTATGATATCACAGAGACTCTTGAGATGGCTTCATTTATTGAAAGCATGTTGTTAGCACCTACTGGTAGATTTTGTAACTACACTTTCTCATAATTTCTGCATTGACATCCATTTTTGTTTTCTAAAAAATGGAAAACATTAAGTGCAACTAGGATAACAAACCAAGTTCTGAAAAAAATTGTGATCACCAGAATATAAAAAATGATAAATGTGTCAATTCATGGCATCATTTTCATAGGTTAACATTTTAATTTTTAAAATACAAGTCGTTTACAGGGTGTTAAAAGAGCACATTTGGTTCTTTTTCACCAGTTTTTGAGTTGATCATCATGTTAATCATATCTGATATTTATAATGAAAAGGGCAAAGAAGAACCACAAATCATGCACAATCAGTGCATCCCATTCATCTGCATCTGTATTCATCAATGTTCCTATCGTCATTGTAAGCCCAGGTGCAGCGGATCGACATCGGAAAATTAAAAAAAGCGCTCATCTTGCTGAATCTCTCAGACTGACTCTTACTCTTTTTCTTCTTTAGGTACACAAAGATGAAGACAGCTACCAACATTTACATCTTTAACCTGGCTTTAGCCGATGCATTAGCCACCAGTACTTTACCCTTCCAGAGTGCCAAATACCTCATGAGCACCTGGCCATTCGGAGAGCTGCTGTGTAAACTGATCATTGCTATTGACTACTACAACATGTTTACCAGTATTTTCACACTGACGATGATGAGTGTAGACCGTTACATTGCCGTGTGCCATCCGGTGAGAGCCCTGGATTTCCGCACACCCGTCAAAGCAAAGATCATCAACATCTGCATATGGATTCTCTCCTCTGCTGTCGGCTTCCCAGTCATGGTTATGGCCGTTACTAAAGTGACAGAAACAGGTGAGGGCAAAATTAGTGAAAAAAAGCACAAGTATTGCACTGCACGTAATTATATGTGACCCTGGACCACAAAACCAGTCTTAAGTCGCTGGGGTATATTTTTAGCAATAGCCAAAAATACATTGTATGGGTCAAAATTATAGATTTTTCTTTTATGCCAAAAATCATTAGGAAATTAAGTAAAGATCATGTTCCATGGAGATATTTTGCAAATTTCCTACTGTAAATTTATAAAAACTTAATTTTTGATTAGTAATATGCATTGCAAAGAACTTAATTTGGACAACTTTAAAGGCGATTTTCTCAATATTTTGATTTTTTTGCACCCTCAGATTCCATATACTGAAATAGTTGTATCTCGACCAAATATTGTTCTATCCTAACAAACCATATATCAATGGAGAGCTTATTTATTCAGCTTTCAGATGATGTATTAAGCTCAGTTTTGGAAAATTGACACTTATGACTGGTTTTGTGGTCCATGGTCACATATCTGTGCATGAGTGTAATACGACTTTTTTTTAGCTCAGTTAACCACATGTTAATATTGAGTAGGGCTGTTTAAAAAATATTGATTTACTGATTTTATTCGATTCTCATTTTTACTAAATAATATTGATTCTTAAATCTCAAGAATCAATTAGTGTAGCCTGTTTTCAGTTAATGAACGTAATAGTAGTGCCTACCATCAAATAAATCGCAATAAGCTATTTGATTTGTTACTTTTGATATGAAGCAAAGTCTCAGATTTTAAATTCTGTTAATTTTATTACAATAAATACCATTTTGGCACTGTTTAATGTGGAGTGACTGATCACCATAGCGTTTCAGTTCAAGAAAATTGGCAGCGCAAAGCGCTCGTGAACTGATTGTCTCCTCTGCTTTAATACCAGTTTCAGCACAAAATAAACATGAATGAACATCCGAAGGTATGTTAAAAGAAAAAGTACAACTTACCGAAATCTGTATCCTGTCTCATGTTATGGCTCAATCAGTGTTTCAACTGCGGACAGATGTCAGTATAACAGCTTGTAAACAATGTCATGTAACGTCATATTTACCTTATAAAAAACATATTTGGTGACTATAAACTCCTTTAACCTTCACTATTATATAGTACCAACTGACTCTCATGTATATTTTAGAGCATTAGTTGAGATGTTTTTCCGTGAGAAAATTAGCCATATACTGTACCTGATATATATCCAAAGTAATTGATTTTGAATCTAACAGAAATCGAATTGCACGCTTGAGAAGCATAATTGAATAAAATCATGAAATTTTGTGTCAAAACCTATCCCTGATATTGAGTACTATTTTAGATAAATAGTTAAAAACAAAATCACACTGAATTGAATTATTTCCTGGATCATTCTTTTTGAACAAATCGGTTAAATGAATAATTCAATGACTCATTAGGACAGTCACTTGTCTTGGGTGAACTGTTTTGTTTTTGTTTTCTTTTTTTAAATGAATTATTTGATTGACATTAAAGGAGTAGTTCACATTCAGAACAAAAATTTACAGATAATGTACTCACCCCCTGTCATCCAAGATGTTCATGTCTTTTTTTCTTCAGTCGTAAAGAAATTATGTTTTTTGAGGGAAATGTTTCAGGATATTTCTCCATATTCTATGGTGCCCACATGTTTGAACTTTCAAAATGCAGTTTAAATGCAGTTTCAAAGGGCTCTAAACCATCTCAGCTGAGGCATAAGGGTCTTATATAGCGAAACAAATGGTAATTTTCTTTAAAAAAAAAAAAATGTATATACTTTTGACCTCATATGCTCTGCCATGTGCATACATACTCTTGTGTAATCCAGGTAAATACAGTTAGGGTAGGTCAAAAAACTCCCATCTCATTTTCTCCAACTTAAAAATCATCCTGCATCGCTGTTTTACCTTTTTTGTGCAGGGCATTTGACATTCTTTGCATGTTCACTTTGTAAACACTGGGTCTGCAATGTAGGACGATTTTGAAGTTGAAGTTCCATTTTACACACGCGGAAAAAATGGAGGACCGCATACAACCAAAGAAAACTTGCTGAGGGCGGAAACTATAGCAATGCAGGACTGTCAGTCAGCGACTGTGGGCAGGGGCTAAACAATGTGACTTCACACTGCTTTGAGAATCAAAACCGCATGCCTAATGAGACTGGTTTGGTTTAATGAAGATTAAAAAATAAGGAGTAGGTGGATTTTTTTCATTGTAGGGTGGTTGTGTTCTCACACTGCCAACACATTTATGTCCAAACATAGGTGCATAATAGATGCCTTTCAGAACTGATTAGTAAATTAAATTAAGAAACTCTAGATTCATCTTCCTATCTTCTTTCTTGCATATATTCTCCACAGGCAAAACAGTCTGCATGTTAAAATTTCCTGACCCAGACTGGTACTGGGATACTGTGACCAAGATCTGTGTTTTCATTTTCGCCTTCGTGGTTCCCGTCTTGGTCATCACCATCTGTTACGGCCTGATGATTCTTCGCCTCAAGAGTGTGCGCTTGCTGTCCGGCTCCAAAGAGAAGGACAGGAACCTCCGACGGATCACCCGCATGGTTTTGGTGGTGGTGGCGGCCTTCATCATCTGCTGGACCCCCATCCATATCTTCATCATCATCAAAACCGTGGTGGAGATCAACCAGAAGAATCTGCTCGTGGTCGCCTGCTGGCATCTGTGTATTGCTCTGGGCTACATGAACAGCAGCCTCAACCCGGTCCTGTACGCGTTTCTGGATGAGAACTTCAAAAGGTGCTTCAGAGAATTCTGTTTGCCCTTTCGTTCCCGCATGGAGCAGAGCAGCTTTTCCAGAGCCCGTAGCGGCACAAGAGAGCCCATCTCGGTGTGCGCCAAGTCTGAATCCATAAAGCAGCCCACATGACTAGACCTGGAGCAGATACCTCCTGCCACACAACCAGGGACACAGAAAGATCTGCAGTCTGAGGTCACCCAGATCTCTACCACTGAGTTTTAAGCTCCTTTGAGGTAAATACAACTTGACAAGTCCATATACTAAAGGCAAAACCTAATTTTTTTATACCTTTCTTAACTTCACTGAGTGAAGTTAGTCTGCAGAATTTTCCTAAGTGAGAAAATTAGATGATTTGGACCATCAAGATTATAATCATGCTTTGGAAAAGACATTAAAAATGCGGTCTTAAATGGTCAGGAAATCTACATTCATTAGTGGTATATGAGCCATCCAAATGGATTCCCATAGTCAGATTTTTAAATTAAAGTGAATGCATTTCCTTGGGAACTTTGGGAACTAAAACACAAGCAGCTAAACAAGGCACTGAACACACAAATTCAGTTTCTCAAAACAACAAAACAAGCTGTAAGATTTTCATTCAAAGAGACAAGCTGTCATTTCACAGAACAATGAAAATCTACAGTGGTCTTTCCCACTCCACAATAAAAGGATTTCATTAAACTTGAGGATAAAGCTACTGTCGGATACAGAGACTGGACCAAAATCTTCATATTAGCATGGATGACAGGGTTACTTTCCTCTGTTAAAACACACTGTTATATAAACTTGACACATTATTCATGTCATGGTGCTTAATAAGGTGTAATCTTGTAAATGTTTGCTAGTAGTGAAGATGTTTGATGACCTTTGACTATGAAGTATACAGTGTTCATGCTAGGAACATAACAGTATGTGTAGACGTGCTCTGAGACTATCACAGAGGGGCTTTTAGATATTTTCATCTTATTTCTATGTAATGAAGTATTTAGTGCAACCATTCTTGCATTTCATTGCCATTAGCACAGAATGGCTGTTTTTTAACCTTCTTCAAATTCCAGGGTTGAAATGACATTTAATGAATCATTTTCTGATATTAGCGTTTGATTCTAAATGTCAGCTTTGGTGTAAAAGTAGAGAGAGTTTAGTTTCTTGAACTGTTAGACAAACTTTCTCTAGTCAAGGATGTTTATGTATTAGAAGTATTAGAAGTGAGTATTGCTTTGCTGTAGAACCTGTATACTTATGTGCAACTGTTGGATATTTCCTCTCATGATTATATTTTTAATGGATGCACTGGAATTAGACATCACAGATTATCTTAACTGTCAGTGTTTATATTGTGAAAGCTAAAAAACAATTAAAACTGTTCTGTAGATTGAATAGACGTTGGGAGAAAGATATCTCAATTTTTTTTTTACTCCCCACATGATGAGCAAGATTTATTATCTAAGATATGTATTTAATGATGAATAAGCCTGTCGCCCATTATGCAGTTGTAAAGATTTAACTTTTGTTTGGTAAGAATATAACACAAAAGCCTTACAAAGACAGAAATGAAAAACTACTATGCTAATTTTCTGCAGGTACTTGCAAAGGTTGGAGACTCAAGCACTGTTACATAATCTCTTCAGCAGACAACCTATAGACGCCCTATTATGAAATATACTGGATATTTCATATCTATATTTCATATATACTGTGCTTTTGAATCAGGATAAAAATTAAAAAAGAGGCTGTTGTATATTGACTGTTGCATAAAGACAATTTGTTTTGTATTTTTGCTGACTTTTGTTTTTTTTTTCTAGTCATAAGAAACAAAACGTAATTTTAACCTGGCCAGTTTGCTTATAATACCCGAGTAATGTTTTGTTTCCAGCATCTGAACATTACAGATGTTACAGAAGGCGCAGCTATTTGTAATTTTTATGAGTTTGGCTTTCGGTCTCATCCACGTCCAGCTATTTCTAGATGTACAAAAGAGCTTGTTTTGCTGCTTGATATTGCAAATTGGTGTGTCTTACCATATTATTTTAATGTAAGACACACCAGTTTGCAATATCAAGCGGCAAAACAAGCTGTTTTCTACAGCTAAAAAGAGCTGGAAGCTGGAAGCCTTGCAAATGCCCATGCCCGCTCTTACGGGAAAAATAGGGTGGTGTTTTAATGCAGTGAAAAATAGAGTGTGAAACAAAGAGGAAACTGACAACATGCCAACAGACAAGACAGAGCAGGTTACTTCTGGTATGAAGCAAGGTCTCCGCTTTAAAATGTTGGCATTTTTTAATAAATTCAAACAATAAATACCATTTGTGGCTCTTCAATTTGTCGTGACAAATCAGTGTATTGCCTTATTAGATCAATGACCTGAACCAATCGTCTTTTCTTCTTTACTTAAAGCACGAAAAAACATGAATGAACATCAGAAGATATTTTATTTCAACCGTGGAAACATGTCAATACACACGTTTCAAGTTTAAGTCGACCAAAGTTATCGCTATCTGATTTGTTTGTCAGACAGAATGGCGAATTCAGTGTTATGATCGCCTGTCAATCAAGCTGTTTGCGAAAGGTCAATTAGGACAGTGTATATTTACGGCACTGAATTGTACTTAACTGTAAGGGGCTCTGAAGTCACAAAATTCACAACATCACCAACTGTTGAGTTAATCATCTTTGTTCATTGTATATTTAATTATATTGTTCATTTGGTCAAATTAAATAATTACCCTATTTTATTTGTCACAATGGAAAGATCCAGAAATAAGGTATGGAAATCAAAAGAATCCCTGCACTTTTTATAAACAGAGTAAAAAAATAGATCCTGAAACTCTTAAATGTTGATTGTTAACTACAGAAAGTCAAATCAAGAGTTTAACTATGCCATTAATCCTGTTTATTGTGGCTTTCTACATGCACGAGGAGCAGAAGCAGTCCACGTGTTATTTTTGAAAGCAGCACCCTGATTTAAAGCAATAGTGTACAGTACACCTTGTACCATAGTAGGGATAATGGACTCTGGAAATGGCTATGTAGGGATACAGCATCTCAACTGGCTAGCAGACACAAATACAGAATCTTAGATTAACAAATGGCCTGAATAACAAAACATCATGGTCAGCAAATGTCGTTTATATGCTTCTCCAGTTCTTTGTAATTGTGGTTTGGAGTGTCAGTTACATAATGGTATAAACAGCAGATCAGAGAGCATCGCTGTTTACGGTGGGTGGAGGGAAGCATCACGAGGCACAGTAATGACAAGAGACAGCGTGTCAGCTAGATTGATCAGGAGTATCACACTCTGCACAAAATTGCGCTCAACCCAATTCAGTGTCCTTATATGATGCGCTGTTAACAAGCTGCGGGCTAAATCACAGAATCAGTGTTGATTTTACACTCAACTCACATTTTTGTACATAATACAATAGGTAAGTGATGTTCAACATGTCTAAAATGCTAAAATCTAAACTGGGGAAAATGCTTAAGATCCTCTTCAGTTTGACTATTTAGCATTATTTTTATTTGACTGTCACAAGCCTAAATAATAAATAAATGATATATTAGGTCAGTCATGCTCAAAGCTTAGCAGTTCCCATATAATTTATCTCAGGGGAATATGGTGAAAATCATAATCATACCTATTTCCAGTAAGACCAAGCTTCCATTATGGGCTGTTCTGTTCAGTTTCCATGGCAACATGTGGTTGTTTACCCATCAGGATGAGATGCTATACAATAATGACTGGTGTAATGGTTTAAAGGCATGCTGATATTATAAACATACAATGCACATTACATGCCAGAAAGAACAGAAAATATCATATCTAACCCCAACAATTACAGGCATGCCAGTTTTCACTTATGAAAACAGAAACACTTAAGTCAACAGTTTTATCAGTTATGGAGCACTCTGTAATTTTGTTATTGGGAAAAGACAATATGATGATGAACAACGCCATTCTGCCGTGACTTATTCACAATACAGTATGCCTCGAGTACCTTACTGCTTTTATAAAACGGTTACCACACAATAAAAAACTAAACTAAACGTTTTATAATAATCAAGATAATACATTAAAATAATTATTTTAATGTATTATCTTGATTATTATGGTAAGACACAACAGTTCGCAATATCAAACTGCTTTTCAGAACTAAAAATAGCCGGAAGCAAATAACACTGCAAAGCCAGACCCATTTAACTTACAAATGTCCATTCTTACGAAAGAAAAAAAAAAGTTCTTCTCATGAACACAAATATGACCCTGGACCACAAAACCAGTCATGAGGATCAGTTTTTCGAAATTGAGCTTTATACATCATCTAAAAGCTAAATGAACAAGCTTTTCATTGATGTATGGTTTGTTAGGATAGGACAATATTTGCCCGGGATGAGGGTCTGAGGGTGCAAAAAAATCTAAACGTTGAGAAAATCACCTTTAAAGTTGTCCAAATGAAGCTCTTACTAATTGCATATTACTAATCAAAAATTACGTTTTGATATATTTACAGTAGGAAATTTACTAAATATCTTCATGAAATGTAATTTCCTAATGATTTTGGACATAAAAGAAAAATCAATAATTTTGACCAATACAATGTATTTTTGGCTACTGCTACAAATATACCCCAGCGACTTAAGACTGGTTTTGTGGTCCAGGATCACAAATGTTGTTTTCAAGACTGTTAGCAAAAAAATTGCTAGTAGTCATTGACTTTCATAATACAGAAAAAATGGAAGGAAGGCTACCAGCAAATGTTTGGCAGAAACTTGGTCAACGTGGCAAACCACGTGAACAACTTGAACTTGTGAAAGCAACTTGTGAAATCTGTGTGAGGAAATACTTACCCTGCACAAAATTCCCAATCGCATGGCCTCCTATTGAAATGACATTTTACCATCAAAAATTCACTGCTAATTTGATCTTATTATTTATGAGTGAAACATTCTCCAGCTGGTTTTGTGATGTGTAGCTACATAATTTCAAACATTTGAAAGCGTTTACATAACGTAAAACTTTTTAATTAATAAAAAATACTGAGTGCACCTTTAACGAGCTGTAGAAAATCCTTGTGCTTTTAAACAATTCATGAACTGCCTGCTGTGAAACTTCTTATTTTCATGACGTTTTTGGAACTGCATGATAGAAATGAGTCAACGAGTCATTTATACTTTTGCAAATAAGGACGTTCCTCTGAAACACATTTAATGAAACTTGCTGGCATTAAAAACAATAACATTTAAAGCCAGTGCCCTGTCCACTTCTCAGAGCAGCTACCTCATGCTGCCTCACACCCTGCATAAAACCCCCCCACTGATGACAGCATTAAATGATGGTGGTCAATTAAGTGCTTGCAGAAGAGGCTGTTAGCATTTCAAAGCTTTCAGAGAAAGTGGGCCTTGAAGGGCTTTTCAACTGAAATGCCCCATAAAGTCTCTCAGCATGACTCACTGCTGGCTGGAACATAAAGAGCAGACCAGGAGCACAATACCATTTCCCCTTCATGGATGCTGAAGTGCTGCTTTGATCTGCAAATTTTATCAATAGTGACCAAACCATTTCCAGCCTCAAGTGTTTTCAACAATTTAGGAACTACTTATGTAAGCATCAACTCTGATATATATCTAACAGAGTATTCATTTCTTCTGGTTGCACAAGGATTTGTATTTTTTTTGATACAGGCTAATTAAAAAAAAAAACATTGACCATGCTTCTAAATCCAAACAATTTGTAAGAAATGTACTAAAATACAAGCAATTAAACTGAAGAACGTCACTTTAATTTTGAGCACATTGTTGCCATCCAGTGGACAAACCACACAAATACAAAGAAACATTCAGCACTTCTATAAGTGAAACGTTATGTGACCCTGGACCACAAAACCAGTTATAAGCAGCACAGGTATATTTGAAGCAATAGCCAACAATACATTGTATGGGTCAAAATAATAATAATAAAATGTATGCCAAAAATCATTAGGATAAAGTAAATTCCATGAAAATATTTTTAATATTTTTCACATTACCTCCTACCGTAAATATATCGAAACTTAATTTCTGATTAACAATATGCATTACTAAGAACTTGATTTTCTCTCTCTCTCTCTATATATATTCCAGATTTATAAATAGTTGTATCTCACCCAAATATTGCCCTATCCTAACAAACCATATACATCAATGGGAAGCTTATTTATTAATCTTTCATATATTCATATGTATAAATCAACTTTAAAAGTTTTAAAAGTTAAAGGTATTCAGTTTTAAACTTAAAGCTAAAACCAGTCAATCTATAATATTCGGCTAAACAACCCCCAGCTGAAACCAGTTGATTCAGGAAAAAAAACAAAACAAAAAAACAAAACAAAACAAAAAAAAACACAACAAAAAACAACCGAAACCAACTGATTTAGCAAAAAACAGCTAAAACCAGTTGATTTAGCATTATTGGGCTTTAAAAAAAAAAAAAAAAAAAAAAAGCTAAAACTAGTTTATTTACAATAAAAAAAAACAGCCAAAACCAACTAAAACCACCTGATTTAGCAAAAAAACAAAACAAAAAAAAGCTAAAAGCACCAAAAAAAAAAAAAAAAAAAAAAAAAACGAAAAACTTTTTTTCCCAAAACAAGTTAACGAGCAAAAAACATCTAAATACCAACTAAAACTATTTGATAAAACAAAAAAAAAAACAAAACTAAAACCAGTTTAATTAGCATTATTTGGATAAAAATATATATATATATATATATATATATATATATATATATATATACCCAAAAACCAGTTGACTTGGGGGAAAAAAAACCCCTGCTAAAACCAGTTTATTTAGTGAAAAACAGCTAAAACTGTTGATGTAGTGAGAAAAAAAAAAAAAAAAAAAAAAAAAAAAAAAAAAAAGGCTACAAACCAACTAAAAGCTAAAGCTATCTGGTTTAGGGAAAAACGACAAAACAGTTGATTTAGCAGTTGATATTATTGGGCTAATAAAACAGCTTAAAACCAGTTAATTTAGGGAAAAAAACAACAACAACAACAACAACAACAACAACTAAAAGCAGCTGATTTAGCAAAAAAAAAACAGCTAAAAGCAGTAAAAAAAAAAAAAAGTAACTGTAAAAAGTAACCATACATCACTTTCTGTAAAGACTCATTTTTATTAAGTGTCCACAAGGCCAGCAATGCATGGATACAATAATATTTTCAATTACGAAATTAGGAAAACAGTTTAACACTGCAAAGTACAGCAATACCAAATCTGTTTTTTTGTGTGTGAGTGATACAGATTAGACCTGCTATCGTAACCTTTTATTGCTCGGACCAAAACGTGGAATTTAAAAAAGGTTTTCGGGACTTATCTAAAAGACTTATTAAATCACTTTCCAGCTCATACATGCATACAATCACTCACGACAGGCGGTCTCCAGGAGGCATACTAAAGATCTTTGTTAAAAAGAATTAAGAAGATAAAGCAAAGAAAAAAAAAGTCCATAAAAAAAGATCTCTTTGATCATCTACCGGACCATATCCAGTGAATGTTTGGGCTCCCCATAAAGTGGGATAAAAGGTTTAATTAGATGATACTCATCCTACTCTCTCCCTCATTGGCTGGCTTAGCTCAGCACAGGAAGCATTACCGACCCCAGACTCCCCCGATCTTGATCAAGCTATTGGTTACAGATACCACTGATACAGTAGTTTGGCTCAGCTGTCTTTAGTCAAGGAGTTAAAGATCAGCTCTCCTGCTTGTCTTTGACCAGCAAGACTGTGTGCTGCCCTCCACTGGACACTGACAGAACTACACGGTTCTCCAGCTGCTTGCCCATCATCTCCACTGGGCTCCATTCATCATCCTCCTCTCCTGTACCCAACTGCAGATTGGTGCCCATGCCCCAGGAAAACACAGAGCCTAGCCAACAGATAGCAATGTTAGAAAACTAAAACACAGCTTTGATGATCAAAACAAACCAACAGTACAGTTTGGTGTTATTTTGGTAATGTTCTAAAAATAAACTGCTCTGACTGGTACAATTAATGTAATTAGAGGTCGAAGATACAGTCGTGAACACACACTTTGCGTCATTTGAGGCATTTGCCATTTAAAAACCAATTTAAAATTACATTTACTCCGCTCTTTTAAAGTTATGATAAGGCTTTTTTAAAAGAAATAAACACTTATTTAATTAAGAAGCATTAAATTTATCATCAAAATGACAATAGACATTTACAATGTTACAAAAGATTTCCATTTTAGATAAAGGTTCTATTAACCTTTCTTTTAAATCGAAGAATCCTGAAAAGCAAAAATATTAAGCAGCACAACTCTTTTCAACATTGATAAATGTTTGAGCACCAAATCAGTGTATCAGAATGACTTCTGAATGATTGTGTTATTTTACATTGTAACATTTCACAATATTACCGGTTTACTGTATTATTTCTTTTTTTTTTAAACACACTGCCGTTCAAAAGTTTGAAATGAGTAAGATTTTTTTATTTATTTTTTTATTTTTTTAAAGTCTTTTCTGCTCATCAAGGCTGCATACATTTAATTAAAAATACAGGGGAAAAAAAACAAAAAAAACAAAACAAAACCGTAATATCGTGAAATTTTATTGCAATTTAAAAAAGTGGTTTTCTATTTTAATACACTTTAAATTCAAATTTATTCCTGTGATGCAAAGCTGAATTTTCAGCATAATTTCTCCAGTCTTTAGTCACATAATGACTAAACCTTCAGAAACCATACTAAAATGCTGATCCATTGTGGAAATTGTGGAAACAGTTGTGCAGATTAATATTTATTTGAAACCTGGAAATTTCAGGATTTTTTGATGAATAAAACATTAAAAAGAACATTTATTTAAAATAGAAATCTTAATAGATACACTACCGTTCAAAATGTAAAGCCAGTAAATTTTTCTTTTCATTCCGAAAGAATGTGTTAAGTTGATAAAGAGTGATAGTAAAGACGTCTATTGCTTGAATAAATCTAAAAACTAAATAAATAAAAAAATACTCCCAAAGATTCCAAACTTTTGAATGGAAGTGTAAATGCAGCCTTGGTGTGCACAAGAAATTTACTTCAAAAACAAAGCCAAAAAAAAAAAAACAACAACAACTTGCCTACCCCAAACTTTTGAATGGTACAGTTATTATAGGTACTTTCCTGTTGTCTGAGAGGAGGGACCTCTCAAATACAGGTTGATGACCATCTGATTTTATACAGAATTTGTATACACTCTGAAATGGTTTACAATGCATTTCCAAGTTTTGCACAATAACTTGTAGTGGCTAAAATATTTAAGATTAGCCAAAATAAACCCAAAGCCAAAAAGGATCTGTTTGGGTTAAAGTGGTCAGAAATCACTAGGCCTTCATTCATAAAACATGAGCAGAATACACTGCGCAAATAGTTTCGTAAAGCCATTCTGACAAACATTTGAATACATAAAGTTTTGATTTTCAAACCATTTGTTGGTATGAAACAAACGTACACCTGCTCCCTACTAAGCATAAATAGTGCATAAAATGTTCTGGGTTGTTTTTTTGGCAAACTGATGACATTGAATTTTGATGCACTTTTTAATTCTTACCCTGTTTAGTTACAGCGTAGCTCACAGAAGCACCACAGGCAACCATCTGAACATCACTGATCCCAGTAACAGGTGTGGGCTCACTCTTCTCCCCCGCATCCTTCCCCAGGCCCAGACGGCCATACTCGGCCCGACCAAGACTGTGTACTTGTCCTGTGGATGAAGACAGCAACTGAACATCTATTGATCCACTGATGGAACACATGATTTTACAAGAAAATTTGATTTTAATGTATGAGCATAACAAATGAGGTTCGTGGATGAATTACCTTCTGAATTCAGGCACAGTGTGTGATGCTGCCCCCCCAGAGAAACCCACCCAGGAGGTGGTGGAGTTCTTGAAAGAACTGAGTTTCACAGGAACAAAGCAGGTGTTTGTGCTTTGGGTGCCTGCAAAAAGTGACAAGAAAAAAAAATCTCTAAAAATTGTGCAACAGAACATTTCATCTTAAAGACTGAATGAGCTAGGAATCGTACCAAGCTGGTGGTAATTGGAAAGGCCAAATCCATAGACGTGTCCCTCTTTAGACACAGCAAAGGTGAAGTACGCTCCACAGAAGACATCCGTGAAGACGACCTTCCCCCGTGGCTTAATGATAACCATCTGCGGCTCCAGCAGCCTCACTGAGGAAGAAAAAAATTTTTTAAATTATATAAACACTGCAAGATGCACTACCCTTCAAAAGTTTTGGGTCGGTGAGACTTTTTGAAAGAAATACTTCTATACAGCAGATGCATTACATTGAATAGTGGTGTAAAACGATTAATTGCTTCCAAAATAAACATTTTTGTTTAAGTAATGTATGCATGTACTATGTATACTTATGTATATATAAATGCACACACATGCATGGATATATTTAAGAAAAATATATGTTAATATATTTAATCTAGATATAATATTAATTATATGAATAAAAATCTTTACATGTAAATATTTTCAAAATATACACTGTGAGTGCATTTATTTATACATAAGTATACACAGTACACACACATTATGTAAACAAAAACCTTAACTACTAAACCAACACTAAAATTGATCAATATATTGAAAATACAGACATTTATTATGTCATAAAAGATTACACATTTAAATTCTGTACTATTGAATTTTCTACTCAAAGACTCAAAAGTTTCTAAAGGATCATGTGACACTGAACACTATAGTAATGGCTAAAAATTCAGCGTTGCAATTAAAATTAAAGTAGAAAAAAAAAAAAAAAAAAAAAAAAAAAAAAAAGATATTTCACAGTATTGCTGTTTTACTATCATTTAGATCAAATAAACAGCCTATATTAGCAATACAGCCTTAAAAAAATAATAAATTAAAAGCTGGAACAATAAGAATTTTTAGAGTATATTATATAACTCATTCAAATTCCAGAAGTGACAGTTCAAACAAATGGAGATACATACTCAACCCCTTTCTGCCTCCGCGGTTAGCAAAGTGCTCAGCCACACGGCCCAGCTGTCCTTGCTCTCCACATCCTGAGGTGTACAGCTCTCCATTCACAGTCAGCATCACCAGGTGGTCATTTCCTTTACGTTATAATCAAAATATTACTACTCAGATTAAATTACATAACCAATGATGTAAAGCTACAGCTTGAATTCTTATGACCCACCTGAGACTATTTTAACCACGGGCTTGTCTATAGGAACTTTGACGGGCAATGTGCATTTTTTCATGGGCTCAAGGAGTCCAATGACACCATTATTGTCCTGCAACAGAAAAGATAGGTCAACCAAAACTGGTAGCATGATTCTAATCCGCTGCAGGATATAAAAAGCTATACTCACTCTAAAAGAGCCCCAGACATAGACGGCCCCCTCCTCCGTGAGGGCAGCTGTGTGACTGTCCCCTGCAGAAACCTGCACCACTTTTTCACCAAGGTCCACTTTGCCTGGCACCATCTCTGAACCTTCCTCAGATGTGTCGCGGCCCAGCGCGCCTTCATCGTTACAGCCAAATGTATAAATCTACACAGGGATGAGAAAACAAACAGGGAGGACGTCAGAAAGACGTGATTAAAAAAACATTAGCAGGGTTTTGAGGTCAGTATAAAGCTTGTGATTATTGTTGTGTACTCAGCTTACATTTCCTGTGTCGCTGAGGCAGACTGTGTGCATGCCTCCAGCCACAGCCTGCACAATACCCTCAGGAAGAGTCACCAGAGCTGGTCTCTTCCTTTCCAGCACATCCTCTCCCAGGCCAAGCTGCCCGACATCACCCTGCCCCAGAACAAGCACCAGGCCCTTCTCCTGCCCATGACTGCTGTGAGAGACTACAAACAACCACACAAAAGTAATGCATAAGTGTTCAGATACAGACATTACAAAAAGCAGCGATTACCAGGGTTCAAGCGCTTTTTGACATTTAAGCACATATGAAAAAAGACATTATGTAGCAAGCCTGTAACCACCTAAATCAATGATTCAAAAAAGCATTTTTGGCAAATCCAGGTAATTTACCATTGAAATATTAAGTTCTTTAACATTTATGACTTACAGCATCAGCTGTGGTGCGATTAAAACTTTGGATGCTTCTTTAGAATCACCGGTCTCATGTGCTCACCGGTTTCCTGACGTTTTAAGTTTTCCTTTAGACTTTGTAGGATTTGGGGTAAATTTGGACACACCGCTTTTCTAAAGGATCCCATTACAGCTTTCCAAAGGGTAAATTTCTACATTTTTTTTTTGATAATTATTGACCTAGAGCAGGGGTGGCAAACATCAGTCCTGGAGAGCCACAGCCCTGCATAGTTTTGCTTCAACCCTAATTAAACACACCTGAACAAGCTACTCAAGGTCTGAAGGGTTACTAGAAAGCAACAGGTAGGTGAGTTCTAATTAGGGTTTGAAGCTGAACTCTGCAGGGCTGCGGCTCTCCAGGACCGGAGTTCGCCACCCCTGACATAGAGAGTCCAGAGAATTGTACTGCAGTGTTTTTTTTGCCAGACTGAGCAAAAACCTAGGACTAGTTCACAGAAGTAGATTTTTTAAACCCTCTCAATCATTTAACAAATGATTTGATTGACAACAGTGGTTCTAGAGGCAAAGTTGCCTAGAATGAGGAGTTCTATCATATGATACGGATATTGCGTGTATGTGTGAAAAACTGTGCAATGCACAATCGTTTACGCCCTTGAAAATGTGATATCATTTTTGCTGGGGTTCCTCTGGTAAAATTAGCATTTCAGGGGCCAAATATCATGTTATTGGGGTCACTTCAACCAGCAGGCATGAAAAACAACAACCTGCGGCAACAGTGTTAAAATAGCCCAATTGCACAGTAAAATTGTGGAATTGGCAACCCTGGTTCAGATGCTATGGAAACATGTTAAGTTAATAGCAGGTTAACTATATATCCATGGAAAGATGCGTCTTTACAGCCATTTCTAAAGACTGATGGTTTGTGTTTAACGTAGCTTATTTAAGAAAATCTCAACGAAATGTGACAAAAACAATATTTTTAGGACGAAAACAACTACAATGTGGGTCAGTTTTAATTAAAGCTCTGACTATAAGAAAATACAGACAGGACAATTTACCTTTTTGTTTTTTAACAACCGTTGAGTCCTCAGGTGCTGCAATTGTTTGTCTCTTTACAGCTTTTTTTGCAGGCATGGTGACTAAACTCTTGACAGAACCTAAAACTAGAAAAAAAAAAAAGTCATGTAAGCAATAAAAGCAACTTTCTGTATACATATAAACAGAAGGAAAAGCATACATAAAAACTAAACAGCATTTAAGGCCTACACGTAAAACAGGCCTGGACTGCTATAATGTACAGGAAAAGGTGAAAATTTCTAACTCTTAAGCAACAAACAAGGCTTTCCAGGACCTGTACTGCTGCACAGGGCTCTTAATACTGGCTATATATTCTCTCAGCCTCTTTGGGCATCAATAGTTAAAATGTTGCCAAGTTAGGCAACTGGCTAGGTTTCTGAGACACAGCCATCCTGTTTTCTGGCGGTGACTTCACGGTCTCTGACTGACAGCGGCAAATGCTTGATGGCGGTTTATCGGCCAAACATGGCACTGGAAAACACAGGCTCTTACTTTTTTAGCTTTTATACATCATTTAACCACATGAAATTGTTTAGATATGGCGGAACAAGATTTGAGTTCAAGTTCAACGTCTTAAAGGAACAACCCGCTAAAAGTTTAACCAGCTCAAGGCTTATGCAATGACACTTTGGAGTCAATGACTAACTTACATGGTTTAACCTTGTACTATTTGCCTTGACGATTAGTTATTTCAGAGATCACGTCGCACAAAATCATATACCGTTTAAATAAGACTAAGATCATTGAATGAATTAAACCCGGTCAAACATGCTTGTTCCGTACACAGCTCACTTGCGGTTGCAGTCCAAAGCCCTGTTTGTATTACATTTCCTGGGCTTCTGAGAGACTTATACTTATTATCTTACCGTCGGAAGGCAGATGAGATGAAAACCTACACTTATGAGTGAAAATTGCCCAAGTTCAACGCTTTTGCTTGTTCGAGGAGGTTTGTGAACATTAGTAACTCCTTCGGAGACTGTAACGCACGCGTGTCTCACTCCCGCACTACTTCACGTATTTCACCAGAATCGCGCTAATAAACAAAAGCGCAAGCGCCACCTATTGGTAAGGCGGGATTGAAATATTTCTTGATGAAGAAAGTGCTTGATTTATAATCGTCACTTCACGTTAAAGTTAAGTGTTGGTTTGTGTATTTAAATACTACATGATCTTTTATCAAGGGATATTTTACAAGTATGCCTATAGTAGCATTTTAAGATAATTTAAATGCAATATACACACGATTACGGTTAATCATTATTCAGAATTTTCGTAATGATTTAGAATAATACAAGCACATATGTCACAAAAACAGAATAAAATCCAAAGACCGTTTCTAATTATGTGGAGGGGTTTTTAAAATCTTTATGCAAAATGTGTGAACAATATTCTAATTTTAGTTTAGGTTTTTGTAATTGCGTTATGTGCTGTCATTTTATGAATTATTATTATTTTAAAAACATACAAAACATATAAAATATTTCTATTCAGCTTTTTTGTTTGTTTTTAAAAATGCTTTTAGAAGCTTTAAATAAAACAGAATACTGATTATTTTTTACAAGAAAATACTATTTCAGTCTTTCTACTTCAAGGTTTCATTCAGTGTTTAATTCAACGTATATGCCGTTTTTTTGCGATTATTTGTGAAATTTACTAGAACTTTCTAAGTGAAAATTCAAAAGTAAAACGTTTTTCAGTGTAGCTGCCAAGGCAAAATTTCTTATTTCCATTCAAATTTACCTTTGCTCACCAAGCCTGTATTTATTTGATCCAAAGTACAGTAGAATTAATTTGACTATTTAAAATAACTGTTTTTAATTTTAATATATTGTAAAATGTAATTTATTCCTGTGATTTCAAAGCTCAATTTTTAGCATCATTACTCCAGTCACATAATCCTTCAGGAATCATTCTAGTATTCTGATTTGCTGCTCAGACAAACATTTAGTATTATTATAATGTTGAAAACAGCTGAGTAGAATTTTTTTCAGGTTTCTTTGACTAATAGAAAGTCCAGAAGAACAGCATTTATCTGAAAAAATAAATCTTTTGTAATATTATAAATGCATTTATCATCACTTTTGGTCCTTGCTAACTAAAAGTATTAATTTCTATAACTACAAAGAGCCCTGAAAAAATGTACATAACTGTTTTAAATATTGATGATAATAATAATAATAATAATAATAAAGTTTCTTGAACAGCAAATCAGCATATTAGAATGATTTCTGATGGATCATGTGACACTGAAGACTGGACTAATGATGCTGAAAATTCAGCTTTGATCAAAGGAATAAATTACATTTTAAAACATATTCAAATAATAAGCAGTTATTTTAAATATTAAAAATATTTTGGATCAAATACATGCAGGCTTGGTGAACAGAAGAGAATGCTTAAAAAAAAAAAATGTGTGACTGTTAGTATATAATATTATATTAATAATTATTCTCAGCTTTATTTTAATTAACAACATCAGGAAGCTTCCACAGGTGTAAAATGAACAGACACCATGGCAGAAATTAGTAATATTACCTGTTCCCAACACTTCCTCTCTAAAACCTCGACACACTTTTGATGTCATGCGTTAGTTGTGGCACATTGTTCTCTCTTTTGCAATGTATTACGCACATAGTGTGTTCATTTTTGTTTTCAACTGTGATTTCTCATATTTGCAATGTAATTTCTCATTATTTGGACATTGCATATCAGAACTGTGAAAAGAAGGGCCTACAAAGACCATCATTTGTCATTGCATCATATCTTTATTTCTGAATTCTGAACCCCAGCATATGTTAAATGTAAACCATTATTGTTTAGGTTCTCTGCACAAAATAACAGTCAATATGTCAGAAGAAAGCATTAACAAGAAAAAAAAAAAAATGACAGCGACACAACAAACATTATTGGTAAGCATTTTAATTTAGATTTAGAGGTGTTTACATCTAAACAGCAATTTTACTGTCAGTTTCTAAAAGTTCACATAGAATTAAAAAGCAAGAATATACAACGCTACATTACATTGTAGTGTCGAATAATACACTAATAATTTTGTGCTTAAAAAAATAGTAACCTATATGAGTTTCAATATATTTAAAATATTTTTCAAATAAAAGGAAGACAAGATATACACAAACAGTCAGGTTCATCTACAGAATGGATCTGTACAGCAGAGCAATTCCTATTATCCTACTGGCCAAAAAAACAACATTATGATAAAATAATTGGAAAAAAAAAAAATGAAGAAGAGTTCCTGCCGCAATAACCTCCCTGTCAACAATACTTCACAAAAACTTCATTTTTAGAGCTGTATCAGTGCGTGTCCGGACTAAATTCATTCTCCATTTAAATGGGCAATAAATAATCAGGAAATCCTTTTTATTTAGAAATAAAATATTTTGTAAACATGACTCGGACACTTAAAACTGAAATAGCTGGACCTCACTTTTACAGAAGGCGATATGATTAAAATAAGATAAAAAAAGATCACAGTTTTGCTGTAGATCCATAGTGAAATGCTTACATTCTAACTAAAAACTGATCCTAACTTCTTCTATTCTTCTCAAACAGTCAGGACCACAAAGTAAGGGGGAACCTGTAACCCTGTTTTGAATAAAGAGGGCCAAAGCCAAAATAATGAGTAAAAAAAAAAAAGTTGTGCCTTAAAGGTTCTAACATTATAAACATTCCAAAGAGTCAAACTAAGAGGAAAAATTACAGCAGCCTATACAAACATACACAAATACACAATAACGTCCAGGTTCAGGCCTTATTCTTGCAGCTCTTTCTTTCTGCCCCGCTATGCTCAGTAACTAACACTTACTGTAGTATTACTGTATTTATTATTGTCACATCATTATTATTACTATTATTTTGAACTTTGTTACACTTCCCTGAAAGGAAATAAAGTTATCATATGAAGTAAAAGCAGAAAAAAGGCCATTCAGAGAGTAGAGAGAGGAATATCTGCCATTGGCACAAGTAACATCCTCTAATAAGTCTTTCATCGCCTCTCTGTCTTGGCACATGGGTCCCCTAAAGTCCAGGAGAAATACTGCATCTGTCCCCCAGAGGTCACCCGTCCCACACCATAGAGGGTGGACAACTGAGAAACGGTCTGTTTTGTTTGTTTTGATGTTTTTGAATGCTCCAGGCGTCCCTGTGCATCTGAAGAAGTACATTCATAGTAAAAGCAGTCTGAAGGGAGCTCTGGCACCCTGAGGCTCCTCAAAAAAAAAAAAAAAAAAAAAAAAAAAAATATCCACAAGCCTTTAAGTGCTTCATTTCCAGTTAAAAGACGGCATTACGGACGATGGAATCTATACACAAAACCAGATAAAAATAACACAAGGTTAGATGCTTTGCACAAGACGTTTTCGGTATTTTTCTATGTTGAAAGTAACAACACACTTGCCTTGTGTAAATTCTGCTTTCCTCATGCACTTCCATCTCAGAGCTTTTAAACTCGTTGAGCTCTTTACGAATAGCAGCCTAAACACAGATATAGATCAATAAGTGAGACATTTAAAAGAAATCACTGTCTTTTAAGACTATTTATAATCTTAAGTACTTAAGTCAAATCATATATAAAGATCCCTAGATCTTTATATAGACACAAATGTGTGCGTCGCAGCAATTAGTATTTTTATTTCTGGATGTACCTTGTCTGCGGGAGTGAGTTTGGTCCATGGCTTGTCAGCACGGCGGTCGTAGTCCTGAGCGCATGTGACCTCCACGTACTCGTGGAAACGTAATATTTTTCGAGCTTGTAGTTCGGCAACAGTCGGTCGTTGACTCAACTAAAAAAGAAAACAGACAAACGCATGTCAGAAATGCTGTCAGTTAAGTAAGAACCAACATTAATATTATATTCTAGGTGAAATGCAATGCAAGCAAACCCAAATCGCACCTTTCTGGTGAGTCTGCGCTTGATCTCCCTGACCTCTGCTTGTCTGTCTGCTTCATTTTTGGCTGGAGAGAAATAACGTCAGTGTCAATTAGGATGATTCAAATCTAATTTCACTGAAAAATTATGTGGAGTATGATAAACTGTTAGCACATTAAAGCACAAAATAAAAGCATTTTGGATCTAATTTCAAACATCACAAACTAAAACTCATAAGCTCATTTGAGAGACACAAAAGCAAGGACTTCACTCTATTTAGCATAAAGTATCAGTAATGTCTGCCGGCATATGAAACCAATAGAGACAGAGAGTAAAATATATGTGGGTCAGTGTCAATCCTTCAGTGAACACTGAGGGAATAAATGAATAGGAATAAATGAGTAACTAATGAAACGAGGAAAAAGGGACAGAAGAGAACGGAAGCAGGAGATAAATCACAATACAATAACTAGACTGAGTATAAAGAGGTAATTTACGCTGGAGAATGTTTCTCTGTTCCAATTCCTCAGCAGTAGGTCTCTGGCTCAATCGCCTACAGAAAAAAAAAAAAAAAACAAAAAACTCATTATTCATATATTCTCTTTGGACATTATGCAATATTGTAATACGAATTCATAAAAAACTTTAATTTAAATAATTGTAATGAATTTAAAGGAGAAGTTTACTTCCAGTACAAATGTACTCACCCCGTTGTCATCCAAGATGTTCATGTCTTTCGTAAAGAAATTGTTTTTTGACTAAAACATTTCAGGAATTACCTCCATATAGTGGACTTTAAATGGTGTCCGCGAGTTTGAACGTCCAAAATGCAGCTTCAAAGGGCTCTAAACGATCCCAGCCGTGGAATAGCAAAATGATGTCATTTTCACACATTTTCACAAAAAAATAAAAATAATTTTTTTTTATAATTTTTCAAAAAATGCATCACTGCAGAAGTTTTTTGTTGGAAAATGACTGAAAATCATTTTTACAAAAACAAAAGTAAAACAGCAATAAGACCCTTATTCCTTGGCTGAGATGGCAGAGCTAGAGCCCTTTTTTTTTTTTTTTGAAAATGCTGCAGTTAAAGACTTATTCCTTGGCAGATCATTTAGAGCCCTTACGTTCAAACTCACGGGCACCATTGAAGTCCACTATATGGATAAAAATCCTGAAATGTTTTCCTCAAAAAACAATTTCTTTATGACTGAATAAAGACATGAACATCTTGGATGACAAGGGGTTGAGTACATTATCTGTAAATTTTTGTTCTGGAAGTGAACCAATCCTTCAATTATAACAATAAATTATACTAATAATAGATTTAAATACAACATTTTAATGTAAATTAATATTTATATACATATGTGACCCTGGACCACAAACCAGTCATAAGGGTCATTTTTTAAAAATTGAGATGTATACATCATCTGAAGGATGAATAAATAAGTTTTCAATTGATGTATGGTTTGTTAGGATAGGACAATATTTGGCTGACTATTTGAATATCTGGAATCTGAGGGTGCAAAAAGAAAATCACCTTTAAAGTTGTCCAAATAAAGTTCTTAGCAATGCATATAACTAGAGTTGGATATAAGACTGGTTTTGTGGTCCAGGGTCACATATATGTGGGTATATATACACACAGTATACATGCACATTTATACATCTATGGGGGAAAATATATACATAAAAATGATTTTAAATTATTATATAATAATTATTAAAATATTGGATCAGAGAAAAAAAAAAAAAAAAAAAATAATATATATACACACACACACACACACACACACACACACACACACACACACACACACACACACACACACGTAAGTTTGTTTTTGTGAATTGTGGGGACTTTCCATAGACTATAGATTGTATACTGACCACACGATATTGTCTATCCCCTAAACCAACCCTAACCCTAGCCCTAGCCCTCACAGAAAACATGTTTGCATCGTTATACTTTTAGAAAAACGTCATTTACTATTTTTAATCATTTTTTTTTTTAACATTGTGGGGACTGCAGGCCAAAAATTTCAGGTTTTACTATCCTTGTGGGGACATTTGGTCCCCACAATGTAGCAAAAACAAGTACACACACACACACAGAGCCACATTTTAGCAATTCCAGACTAACTTCTTGTTTCTTGTTGGTTCTTCTTGCACTGACTGTCAGCCTACAAAACTATATTCACAGCTGTGTACATATCCAGTACAACAGTTTTTCACTGTAATCTACATTTATGTGGGTGTGTGTGGCTGAGAGGGCTATTACCGTGTGAGTGCGGTACCAATCTGTGTGCGGATGGCCTCCCACTGCTCCTTGCTCTGCCACGACAGACCCGTGTGCTCTACTTTGGCCTGCCTCTCAGGAGCCTGCCTGTCTGGGGCAGAGGGCCGACTGCTCAACTTCAGCGCCAACGTGTCCTTCCTTTTCACCCTGCTGGCCAGAGCACCTGCAGCGAGCAAACACACATGCACACACGCATGAAGTCAGAAGTTCTGGCTCCCTTTTATATGGACAGATGTCTGAGTATACGATCATACTGAAAAAAACTGAAATTAATATGGATAGCAGAAGGCACTTTCTAAACGCAAAGATAAATGTGTTTAAAATATAATATACAAATGTTATTTGAAACTTTATATTTATGTAAAAAAAAATAATACAAATAACCAAAACATTAAGCAGTACACTGGTTTTCAACATCAATAATGTTTTGCATGTATCATCCGCTGGAAGGCCGCTCTCTCGTGAATGTGTGTACGCCAGCTAGTGGAAGCTAGAGATTGTGGTTTATAAAATTTTAGATATGGATATTTTTCATACACAAACGCATCTATTTACTTCAGAAGGCCTTTATTAACCCCCTGGAGCCATGTGGAGTACTTGTTATGATGGATGGATGCACTTTATCGGACTTCAAAATCTCAACACCCATTCACAGCCATTCTAAAGCTTGAAAGAGCCAAGACATTTTTTAATATATATCGGATTGTATTCGTCTGACAGAAGAAAGTCATATACACCTAGGATGGCTTGAGGGTGAGTAAATCATGGGGTAATCTATCCCTTCAAAAAATGTTTCTTGAGCACTAAAATCAGCACATTAGAATGATTTCCAAAGGATCATGTAAATGAAGACTGGACAGTAAAAGCTGGACAGCTGAAAATTATGCTTTGCTACAACAGGAATAAATTACATTTTAAAATATATTCAAATAGTCAGCTAAAGTTCACACCATTAATCTATGTACTGTGTTTTTTACTGAACATAATAGACTTACAAGCAATATATAGTAAAAAAAAAGCCTTTCACATACTTGGTGGGCTGTCGTCATCCTCATCTTCATCTGATTCATCGTCCTTGTACAGCACGGGCCCGTCCGAGTCACTCTCTTCCGGCTGTTGATCTTCCTCATCTTCCTCCTCCTCGCTGCTGTTGTTTCCTTCAGGGATGATGCTGACGCTCAGATCCCCGACCAGGCATCTGCGGCTACGAGGCTCAAGTTCTGGCTGGGACTGAGGGGACGGGAGGTGATCAGGTGGAGGTTCCTCATCATCATCGTCATCATCCTCTTCCTCCTCCTCTTCATCTGAGTAGTCATCCTCATCCCTGCGCAAATAAAAATCTATTTCATACGGGATCCAAATGCATATATACAAGTGAAGTCAAAAGTTTAGAATTTGCTAAATGTTAATTAACTTTTCAAAATAAGAACGATCATACAAATGCATGTTTTATTTAGTACTATAAAATGTTATAAAAATTACCCTGTTTAATACTGTGTTGTTACCTGAATCATCCATAGCTGTGTGTTTTTTTTGTTTTTTTTTTAGGTGATAGTTGTTCATGAGTCCCTTGTTTGTCCTGAACAGTTAAACTGCCTGCTGTTCTTCAGAAAAATCCTTCAGGTCCCACAAATTATTTGTTTTTTCAGCAATTTTGTGTCATTTTAACTCTTTCCAACAATGACAGTATGATTTTAAGATCCATCTTTTCGCACTGAGGACAACTGAGGGACATGCAACTATTACAGAAGTTTCAAATGCTCACTGATGCTTCAGAAGGCAACGCGATGCATTAAGAGGTGAGGGGGGTGAAAACTTTTTTAATTTGAAGATCAGAGTAAATGTAACTTATTTTGTCTTCTGAGAAACACATACATATCTTCTGTAGCTTCTGAAGGGCAGTACTAAATGAAAAAAAAAAAGATATTCAAGGAAAATAAGAAATGTACACATCTTCATTCTGTTCAAAAGTTCTCACCCCCAGCTCTTAATGCACAGTGTTTCCTTCTGAAGCATCAGTGAGCGTTTGAACCTTCTGTAACAGCTGCATATGAGTCCCTCAGTTGTCCTCAGTGTAAAAAGATGGATCTCAAAAGCATATAGTCTCTTTTGGAAAGGGTTCAAATACACAGAAATGCTGAAAAAACAAGAATTTATGGGATTTTTCTGAAGAACAGCAGGCATTTTAACTGTTCAGGACAAACAAGGAACTCATGAATAACGATAAAAAAAAAAAAAAAAAAAAAAAACTACAGGTATTAAGAATCAAATGTATGTAAACTTTTGAACGGGGTCATTTTTATAACTATTATTTTTTTGTGGACTACATGTAAACGTCTTTTATGTAAAATATCTTATGCAGGCCAGTACTAAATAAAACATAACATGCATTTTGTATGATCCCTCTTATTTTGGTAAAATAATTAACACTTTGCAGATTCTGCATAGTGTATGTAAACTTTTGAGTTCAACTCTACATACTGATTTTGCAACTTTTTAACTTTCAGAATCAAGAAAGACACCCCTTATATAGTACTTTAGTGCTGTTCTAATAAATGTTTAGCATTTATTTTTATTCATAATTATATTTTTGATTGACAGCTCTATTAATAAGTATAAAAAGTGCCCAGATTTCACTCACAGTTTGAGAGGCTGGATGGTGACTGGCAGTGGGCGGCTGCCCTGGTACTCCGGCGGCGTCTCAAACAGCAGTGAGTGGGCACGCTGGGAGCCATCTGGGTGTGGGAGAGTGGGTCCTGGGCTACTGAGCGCCCTCTGGATCATGATGTGTAAGGGAACAGGGGCTTGACGGGCTGGCGGTTCCTCTGGCGGGCTGGGAGGGTCAAAGTGGACAGGAAGTGGCTGGGGCAGGGGATAGGGGTAGGAGTGCTGGTGGAGGAGATGATGGGTGTGGGCCCGTGGTGGGGAAGGGGGGATGTGTGTGGGGAGAGGTGGGGATGGGGGAGGTGGGGGCAGCTGGTAGCCCCCAGGGATGTTGGCCCTCATGTCCTCGGACAGAATGGAGGGAAGGGAGGAAATGGTCAGAGGGGAGTCCTCTGAATTGCGTTTGGTGACAGGCGTGGTTCGTTTCGGGGGCATTGGGGGTGAGGGCTTGGCCGGTACTAGGTTGGTGCCTCCTTGTGTGAGCTCAGCTGTAGTATATAATGCACAAAAAACATTGTAAATATAAGTAACAGTTTTCAAACATATCGTGTTTGTTTTTCAAAGGAGTAGTTCAGATAAAATGTACAATTCTGTCATCATTTACACATCCTCATGCCATTCCAAACCTGTATGCTTTTCTTCCAAGGAAGACAAAAGAGGAGTTTGTTTGTTTGTTTGTTTTATGAATCTTGTTAATGAAATGAATCGATCCAGTTCTCAAAAGCAGTCAAAATAATTTGTTCTTAAGTTTAACTCCTTGATTCATTGATTCTGCTCCAATGACTAGTATTGTTAGTTTGGTAACACTTTACAATAAGGTTTCATTAGTTAACTACTTCAGTTAACATGAACTAAAAATGAACAATACTTGTACAGCATTCATTAATCTTAGTTAGCATTAATTTCAACATCTACTAAAGCATAATATTGACAATGAACAACTGTATTTTTATTAACTAACGTTAGCAAAGATTAATAAATACTGTAATAAATGTATTGTTTATCGATTGTTTACATTAGTTAATACATAACTAACAAAATGTTAACAAATGACACCTAACTAAAGTCTTACCAATATTTTTAACAAACTAAAATTACACATATATAAAAAAATCATTTTTATTAACTGAATTATTAACTGAAATAAAGATAAAACAAGTATAAATATCAGATGGAAAACTTAAATAGAAATTAGAAATGTTGCGTAAGTTAAAAAAAAAAAAAAAAAACTAAAAACTAAAACTGAAGTAAAAAGTAGATTTTGTAAAAACTAAAACTAAAAACTGAAAATATAAATAAAGCTAATTTATAAATATAAATTTATAAATATAAATATTAGATGGAAACATTTCAATGGAAATTTGAAATGTTGCACAGGTTAAAAATAAATAAATAAAAACTAAAAATTTAAACTGAAAATATAAAAATAAAAGCTAATTCAAATATCACTAAATATTATAATGTATAAATAACACAAAAATAACAGCACAATAGAGCGTCAGTGAAAAATTGCTTAAATTTGCCTGTTACATAAAGTTTTCATATAATTTTAGAAGTCATTCTAAAAAATATGTGTTTGACAGAATAAGTAAAAATCACATGCTTTTGGAATGGCATGAAGGGGTGAGTAATTCCATTTCTGATAAACACACAAAGTTTTCACATTTCAGATTAGTGATATCACATTAGTACAATCAAACAGCTTCCATCGCGACCCGTTAGTAGCGTTGCCGAAGACCAAGTAATTCTTGCAGAGCACATTCTAAGCAAGCAAGTTCATTGACAAAAAGCCATGTGACTGCTAAACGCATTCCGAAGCCCGTGTCACATGACTTACAAATGATTTGTTCTACACGCAACTGTCAAAGATATGGTGTAAGTATAATGAAGAACAGTGGCCAAACGTTATTTTAAGAAGCATAAATTAAGCTAAACATGCTTTGGGTTAGCCTAGCTGCCTCTCTACGAATCAAATGCATGAATTTCAGCCCTAAATCGAAGCAACCCGCAGGCTTTCAGCATGTGATGAGGTGGACTGGATTCATTCCTTGTTCTCTAATCTCACAGCTGCTTGTGGAGCAACTGTTGCCTGGAGTAGCTTATATGAACATATGCTAGCATCTGCTTTGGCATGACGGGGCATTTCCAGCAGCGGTGGCTCAGATCGGCTCAATTCCACAGGGGGTCTTCTAGCCGTTTAAACACCTGTTATTAATGCGCCAACGTGCTGCACGCTTGTGACAGCTTTAATGCCCAAAACATGCACTTTAGAATGTGAGTGAGAGAGAAAGAGTAGAGGAGAAGCAGCAAGGGGGAAGCGCGTTAGTCCCACACTCAGGTGGTGCGCTGAAGGCATGCTTTGCTGAGAGTGAGAAAGATGAGGCTAGCGCACACGGCAGCAGATGAAGGACGCAGCTTTGGCGACAGGCCCGGCCTCGACGTTTACCTGTGCGCATGCCTCCTGCCCGCCGGCAGAGGTAGACAGGCAGGGACAGGTAGACGTCATGGTCACCCTCACGCTTCCAACAGGACCAGTAGAGGGGGAAATCGCTGCCGTCACCCCCATGCAGGGTGGAGGCTGGCGGGGGACAAAAACACACAGTCCCCGGGCGTCAAACAACACATATCTTTACAAAGCAGGGACGACTTATTCCTCTAAATGACTGTAAACATCCCGCCAGTGTGCATGACAGTGACACCACACACAGAAGGTTTTTAAAGTCAACGTGAAATCAAAATCGACCCCATTTATTTTCATAATGCACATTCCTGGTCTTATTGTCAATCATCAGTACAGGTTACTCTTCAGTAATATAAATTGGATTATTTTTATTAAAATAACCAATCGCTTCACTAGATAAGACCCTTCTTCCAGCTGGGATCGTTTACAACAGCATTTGGGATCGTTTGAAGCCGCATTTAAACTGCATTTTGGAAGTTCAAACTCGGGGCACCATAGAAGTCCACTATACGGAGAAAAATGCTGAAATGTTTTCCTCAAAAAACAATTTCTTTAAGACTTAAGAAAGAAAGACATGAACATCTTGGATGACAAGGGGGTGAGTACATTATCTGTAAATTTTTGTTCTGGAAGTGAACTTCTCCTTTAAAACCGCCAGCAGGTGGCAGCAAGTCACTGTTAAGTAAGTCACTGCGATTGAACAGAGTCATTTAAACGGTTGATTCATTCAGGACAAAACACTGTCAAGTTGCTCAACGATGCAAAACAATGCTGTGGCTGCGTCTGAAATTATTTTGTTGGCAAAATTGAGCAAAAACAGGAAATATGTTGTCTACAACATAAGTCAGTGAATCTCTTAATATTAACTTCTTGTGTATTGAACTGTTGTACAAAATCAATCCATGTAGTTACAGAAATGACATGCCGTTGTGTAAAAAATGATAAATAACATAAGGCTATTTATTTTGTTTAATAAAAGAACAAAGTATGCACCTGTTCTATAGGAAAGGTAACCTTAAATGACTTCTGTTGTGATTCTGTTGTGTCCCTTTAAAACGGAATACACAGATGCAATGTACTGATACGCATCCGATATTCTCCTAACCGTTTACGTTCACCTAAGACATAACCTAGTGTGTTTGTGAATACTTGACAAAACTGATAATTCAATATTATTTTGTGTGTTTTTAAGAGTAAGAGTATTCGTGTGCTGTGTGAGAGGCACTGCTTCGGTGTCTGTGCTCAGAAAACAGGACCAAATTGAGTTCTGTTTTGCATCGTCAAATTTGTCCACATGCTCTTCTCTTACTCCCAGATATTGACAATTTTGAACGTTTTATGAGACGTGCAGCAAGTGTATGCTAGCTTATGTCCCGCTGGAAAAATAAAAAGGCTATGTTACAGTTCAAATGTATGCATCTAACCTCCTAATCACGCCACAGATTTTGTTCTGAATGAATCTCTTCACAAATTGTCCCTCCTTAACAGTTTCATTTCATTTTCATTTGCTGACAGACGCATGCGTTGTAATACTCTTGTGAACGCATGTCGAAGACTGACACGGAAAAGAAGAAATTGTTGAAATGAAGTCGTTATTTTGGTTTTCTTTGGTTGCTGTAGGGTTAGAAAGAGTCTCAGATTTCATCAAAAATATCTTAATTTGTGTTCTGAAGACGAACGAAAGTCTTAAAGGTTTGGAACGACATGAGGATGAGTAATTAATGGCAGAATTTTTATTTTTGGCTGAACTATCCCTTTTAGCCATTAGCCAAATAGATAGATCTTTGTTTTAGGCATCCATCAATCTTTTAGGCATTTAACAAAAATGTTAAAATTGAACCAAATCCTGTTTTCTTATTTGAATTTTTCTTGATGACAAAAAAAAAGGAAACGCATCACATTATGAAAGTAAAATGGGTTGCAAATGCCAATTCACGTTGACTTTAAATGCATATATGAGATAGGCTTAAACAACCAGCTAAGCCATAGATATGAATACTTAGATGATCCAAATTACATCAACAGCACCACTACCTTCAACGTCTTAGGTTGAGCTACCAAACAACTGTCATTATACCAACAAAAATGCATCCAACCATGTTATAGTTACTAACACAAATGGTGTCAGCGAGACTCATATACATTATCTACTCTCATAATGCAGCAGAGCTACAGTCTGGTGGCTGCGGTTCAACAAAGATCTGGACCGTTCCATTGTACTGTGACTCAGCACATTGTTTATAAGCAGTAAAACAATGCACAAGTGAGATGTACAGCTCTGCCTTTCAGAAGTACTGACTGACATGCTTATTGACTGCTTTCCAAATGGACAGCAGGAGGCAGTGTGGAGATTTAATGTTTGAGACATTTCAAACCATAAAAAACTTGATGCTTTGGCTTAAATAAAAATACAAAATAATATGCCTGCAGACAAATCACAGCCGTGCTGATTTTCAGTTGAGCAGGACTGTTGTGCTATACTGCTTAAATATACCATGCCCAATATAAAACTGAATATATAGATTACATTCAACATATAGTTTTGTCTAAATAGTTGCCTAATAATATTTCAAGCACTGACAAATTCAAAAAGTGGACATCAGATATTTATATCAGTGGAACGTGAGAAGTTCTCATATGATTTAACAAAAAGATTTGATAAATTCTCCCAAATAAGAAAGAGTTCCCATTAAATTGGAACAAACATGCCTATTGTTTTTCTGCAATCAGGGACAAATGACAAATCCAAGCTTACAGCACAAATGAAAACATTGTTTTTAGTAATAACTCGGTATATCTCGTAATCAAGTTGATCAGCTTAAGGGTCAGAGCCCCAAAAATTGGCTCAGCAAGCAGAAAACAGCAAAAACGATAAAAAACATGGCTGAGTTCTTATGACGTATGGCATGGTATACATGTACATGGATTTAATGCAATTAACACTACAAATCATGTTTATTTCTGGCACCACTGCATGTCACACATGCTTAGAAAATATATTAAAGTAAAAACAGACATAGAAGTCTTGGCAAAAACGTTCAAACAAACATATAAGCTTCTGTGTGGTCTATTTATGAGATGCTGTAGTGTGTGCCTGTGAGCAAACGCAGTAGATTTGCTTTGAATATTAGTTTTTTAATATTTTAAAATCTCTCAAACTATACTAATACAGAGTTACAAACTCAGGCAAAAATTATTAATACTGCAATCTTTATGTATTAAAGGATTTCCTTGCTATATATGTGAGTTGTCAGAGTATCTAACAGCTGTGAAACTGAAGTGTGAAAGTATCTAAAAATTACTGAAATTTCCCATTTTAATTCTAAGCTGTTTTGACTTCCCTCACTGAGTATTTTACTCATTTCCTCATTTGCACCATTACGGGTTTGACTAAAACAACTGCACAGCACTTTCACCGCCATGTAAAATACCAGCCGAATGCTTCTGCAGTTGATCAGTTGTTCCTGTTTAGAAAAGGGATTTTTTCTATAACTTTTATACACTTACACTACCAGTCAAAAGTTTTTGAACACCACAGGTGACTCATCTTTAAGCATTAAAATTTATGTATTTTTGTTACTACTTATGATATTATACTTAGATAATATAAAAACAAGTATTATGATATAATACTTTTTATAATACTTAGCATTTATTTGATCTAAAGTACAGCAAAAACAGTAACATTTTAAAATATTTTTTAATAATATATTTTTTAATATTTTAAAATAACTTTTCTATTTTAATTTTTTTTGTGTGAATTTTAGCATCATTACCTCAGTCACATGATCCTTCAGAAATCATTCTAATATTCAGATTTGCTGCTCAAATAACGTTTATTATTATTATTGTGTTGAAAACAGCAGAGTAGAATATTTTCAGAGGATTTAACTGAAATAGAAATCTTTTGTAAAATTTTAAAAGTCTTTATCGTCACTTTTGATCAATTTAAAGCATCTTTGCTAAAAAAAAAAAAAAAAATATCTAAAAAAAAAATGATATTGACTCCAAGCTTTTGAATGGTATAGTGTATAATGTTACAAAAGCTTTTTATTTAGGATAAATGCTGATCTTTGGATCTTTCTATTTGTCAAAGAATCCTGAAAAAAAAAAGTACTCAACTGTTTTAAATATTATTAAATGCTGTTTCTTGAACAGCAAATCAGCATATTAGAATGATTTGAAGACTGGAGTAATGATGTTGAAAAATCAGCTTTGATCACAGGAATAAATTACATTTTAAAATATATTCAAATAGAAAACAGTCATTTTAAATCGAAATTTTACTGTTTTTGCTGTACTTTGGATCAAATTAATGCACACTTGGTGAGCAGAAGAGACTTCTTTAAAAAACATTAAAAATCTTACTGTTCAAAAACTTTTGACTGGTAGTGTAAATATTTTAAAATATATATACTGTCAAAAACATATAAATAAACATCAGAAATCTAAGTATTATATTATATAGTAATAAAAATACATAAATTTTAATCCTTTAAGATGAGTCATCTGTGGTGATTAGCAGCACAGTATGTTTGTAGAGAGATGTCCTTACCATCCATATCCAAATCTACACGCATGCTTGTGCATTTAACTGTGAATTTTATCATTGAGCTGGCATTAGGAAGCAAATAAATTGTCTAGTAATTTCACTGACTTTTATAGGGGTCATGTTATATTTTGTAAGACATATTTGTGGCCACTCACCCATTATGGCGGGGTTGTTGCTACGGTTGATTGGCTTGGGTGGAGGGAGAGGGGGGTGTTTGTTGGGCTGGGCTGGGACATTGCCCATAGATGATGGTGCTGAAGAGGTGGTAAGGGGAGCGCTGCTGGGGGCCTGTGTGTTGGCGCCAGCCGAGGATACGTTTCGTAGCGGTTTTCCAGCCGTGCTGACAGCTGAGGAGGAGGAGGAGGAGTTGGAGGAGGCAGAGGAAGAGGAGAAAGCAGCTGCGGGGTTGTGGACAGGAGTGCGGGGCAAGCTGTCAGCACCAGACTCCGGGGTGGAAGTCATCAACCATTTTGGCGGCATGACGGACTGTTTGGGGGGCAAAGGCTCCCGTAGTGTGTCCCTCAAAATCTCAGAGTTAGGAACGTACTGATTGCTGTCAGACTCTGTATAGGAAAAAAGAGTGTTCAGTTACTTGAAAAACAAATTAAAATGTAAAGCTTATTTTGTGTTATGTTTAGTTTGCGCCTCATAATAACTAATCTGAAATTAGTGATAAATGTAATATTTCACAGTAGAACTGCTTCATTGCGCCAAATGAAAAATCCGATTTAGTGATTTATTACGTCACAGTGTTATTGCAAACTATTGCAAAATAGTTTTAGCTTATTAAAATAAAGTAGGACATTTAAACACTTAAAAACTTCAAAAGAAACCCCTGAAAATTAGTAGTGTTGCCTTGGCAATGAACTGGAATTAAATAAGTGTAAACTTTAAAATGACTAAAATTAAAAATTAAAAATACAAATAAATCAAAACAGAAATATTTAAAAACAAAAATCTAATAAAAATGATAAAAGAACATAAGAAAATTACTTTTCTTATTACTAATTAACTAATATTAAAAACTTAAAATTATGTAAAGATAAAACAGTGCAGCACAGATCATCTTGATTATTTACTAACACAAAAAACAAAAACATAACATTAAAACATGATTTTTGAAAAAAAAAAAAAAATTCAGAAACTCTTCATATATATATTCATATATAGCAGAGCAACATTGGAGTAGTATATACAGTATATATATATATATATATATATATATATATATATATATATATATATATATATATATATATAAAGATAAAAGATACTTTGCTCTAAGCAGAGCAACATTTGAGTAGAGACTGAGTAATTTAAATTAAAACTGTATCACCAGTCCTAGTGGAGGGACAAATTTGTCTCTAAAGCACTAAATGATAATGTTCACTTTGATGAGGATTGAGGTGGCTGTGGTTTATTAATTAGGAAAGAACAGGAGAATTCAGCTTAGCTGTGCTCAGTTCCTAAATAAGAACCTTAGCTGGAGCAGAACCCATGGGAACACAGACACTCGTCTCACTCCAGTTGGCCCAACAGAAGGTGAGGAAGTGATGGCAGAAGTGTAGAGAACAAAGAAGAGGAAGGTACAAAGGGAACTAGAGAAAAATGATTAGAATTGGTCCTACAAACCTCGTCTTCCTCTTCCCTCTTCGACAGACGAGTGGCGAGGAAGTGTCGGCTTCCAGTCCGATTCTGGGCGAGTTCTGCGCCCGTCCTCGGATGGGGCTTTCATTAGCCCAGGCCTCTTGTCCATTTCAGCATGTAGTCGTCCTCCATGTCGGATATCATCTCCCTGCCAGGCCAGATTAGATTTCCAGTCCTCTGTCCCAACTGACCAACCGCCTCTCCTGCCGTCATCCTGATTGGAGGCCCGGGGGCCCAATGCTCCGCGATGATCCCCGTCAGAAGGGGCACGACCTCTGCGGTCATCGGGCTGCGGCAGCCAGACAGGGTTGACTCTAAATTCAGATTCAGAGGGCGAGTGAATCTGCTCTAGCCCCACACCTCCACCAACTCCTACAGGCAGTGTGTGACCATTCTTCACATAAGGTGGCTTGTGGCCATGGGCCTCACCTAATTCTGAAAACAAAGGGGGGAAAATTATATGTAAATTTCTTACATTTTTAAATGTATTTGTTTTACTGTATTGGGAGTCAGTGCCTCCTCAAAATATTGGATGAGAAAAAAAAAAAATCATAATACAACAATAAATATAAAACATTATAACATTAAAAAGTGTATAAATCACTTGTTTTTCTAAAGAAACATTGTCCAACAGTGATACCAGCAGGTAAATTTACAATGGGAGTCCATGTCTCTCTTGACTCCGCTGAGCCCACTGAGTTTTAACAGACTCCCTAAAGCGTGCCGTGAGTTTGGTGGGGGGGGGAACTGAGAATGAATGGGGGAAAGTCTCGTGAGAGGACGCAATACCTCCACTGTGATATGATTGGATATGACTGGTTATGATCGACTGTGACTGGTTCATGTGATAAATCCTGCCTCTCGTGTTCGGAAATCAGTCTGAATTAACAATATAAATGTTATTAATGGAAAGTCTGATTTAAAAAAGAAAGTAAACACCTCACATACTTAGATGTAACCACTTTGTTACGTCAAAATAAAATGTGGGAATTTTTAGTGAGTAATCAGCTTGGTGAAATTGAAAGTAAATCTCTGCGTCTGAGACTAATATTTACCAAACTTCGATGACTAAGTTTTGTGCTAAATTACGTAACGTTTTCTGAAATCAAACAATATCCTTGCATCAGAAAAGACTGGAAAATACCATTATTTTCTTCTCTGCTATGTGTTTTTGATATCTCATTCACATCACTTATGCTGTGTCAAGATGCGTCACACCAGGTGTGACATTGGATTGTATGTCTCATGACCAGTTTGAACAGCACAAATGAGATTTAAGACTTAAAGGGAAGGTTTCCAACACAAAACAACAAAACTGCTGTAATTTATGACTTCACAAAAATTGGAATATAGTACAAAATCCATATGAATCTCCGTTATGGTGCATTTTGGTGTTTGACAGCAGCAGGTCACCATTCACTTTCATTTGAAGGAAAAGAGCAGCATGAACATCTTGCTTTACATCTATTGAGTTGCATGACATTATTTCCACCATATAAGTAGGGCTGGGTGATTTGGCAAAAAAATAAAATCTCGTTTGACTGATTTTCGAATTTTTATGATTTTTAGCTAGTCAACTTGAAAATGTAACTACAACGTGATGTAAATGTTAAACAAATCACTTTGCAGAAACTTTGCATGAACTACAACTACATCTTGTACGAAACTTGTCTTATACATATTATATGTTAAGAAAAAATACAAGCAAAATGCTTTAAAAAAAAATAAATAAATAAAAAAAATCTCAAGTCAAGGTAATTCAAATTCAAAATGACTGAAGTTGTAACACCTATACACTATTGGTGAACATTATTGACCATAAATGTTCTGTAAAAACAATAAAAAGCAGCTTTCAGCCTGTCACCATGATGCAAACATGAAATATCAGACATACAGTAGTAATTCTTAATAGGTTTTTTTTTTTTATTCGATTGCACTGCTTTTCCATAATTTGTTTTCTATGTAAACATGGACGCATTTGACTGTTTGCACTTGCGTCTCTTAAAGCATCTAATGCATGAAATGTCATTCTAAAATGTGTCCCTCAAATCTTCTTGCATGTTCTTCCTTTTCCATTGCCCATGTCGCATCTTTGTCAAAACAAAAGTACGTTCTGTGTGAACAGCGCCTAGCGACAGGGTTGCCAGGTTTTGACAACAAAACCCGCCCAATTCAAAACTAGCCCAAAACTAGCCTAATCACATTAAAATTATGTTCTGTAGGGTAAAATACAAGTTTTTGGCAGGGTTCCCCTGGTAAAATTCGCATTCCCAGGAGAGAAATATCACATTACTGGGGTCACTTTAAGTAGCCCATTCCGTGGGAAAACAGTGGATTTGGCAACACTGCCTAGCGATATGAGTGTGTCACATGTGAGCAGTTAATCATGTGCCCCAATATGCGGTGTGGATAATTCTTTTCTCTTTACTGTTATCACTGGCATATTGCGCACCGGCATAGAAAAGCATAGGAAAGTATTGAAATGTATTGTCAATATACACAAAAGAACACATGACGTGCACGATCAGAAACGCAACAGTTCGCTTTTAAGTTCTGATTTCACTGAACAAATATTTATGCTTCTCTAGAAGCAACAGCCCTGTGAAAATTCAAAAGGATTTGCATTTTTATTTCTAACAGAGATCAGGTTTACGAAATCCTTTCAAATCGGGTTAGAGACTAACGTGGTTTGCGTCTGAAGTTCGACACGAGCCTGTAGCTCTGATTAGCTCTAAAGTACAGGTTGCGTCTCCTCACACATCTCTCAGAGGTTACACGAGCAGCTCTGAAATAAATAGGCCTCTAAAGCAGCCGGTTCACAGCGCATGACTTTCAAAGCTTTTTGCTGCAGGGCACAATTTGCTCCACTTTCTTGTCTTAAGAAAAACTGCATGTCATATCCTTCCCAAAATATGAAGAGTCAAAAAAAGCTATCAAATTGAAATTTCCACCCTTCGTCTGCCTCAAAAACTGCAGAATTTGTCTCAGCTCCCCTGACTGCTACCACATTAACGAGGGCTGAAATGATATACAACCTCACTGAGCTGTCTATCGTTCTCTGCTGGGAAGAGAGATGATGCGCTGAAATTAATGTATAGCACATGTCTCAAAATAGCTCTGAGGCACAATACTGTGATTCAGCAGTAACGTATGCCGCACATCTGTAAACGGGGGGGAAAATCATTCCTAATGTTTATTTTCCTTTTGAGTCCAAGTCCATTTTTCATTTGGTATGTTCAGCATCCTCAAAGATCACAATGCCAGGAATGTAAGAAATACAGTGAGCCCACTCAAAAATTAAAAGACATACTACAAATTTAGACTTTTAGAAACAGATTCTCTAAAAACACAATGGTCATACTATTGTCAATATACTTAATGTCTAACAATAGTATCCAACAGTTAGTCACATACATTTCTCTCAGGAGAATAGTGTCATTTTAATAATTCTTCCTGAACCAACAAATGTCTTTTCCCATCTTTTGCAAATTATGCGTTTTGTTTGACAACATTCTATGGTGTAAACAACATTTTTGGAAAATTGGAAAATTGGAAAATTGCTGACTCCTTAAAGTTGTGTTTTGGGCCATTATGCTTTGTCACAGTATCTGTCAAACGGACTAAAACCAAAAGCACAATATGGTTTCAAAGCAAAGCACACACATTGTTCAGGTGATCACCTTGTCATCCGGTGTTTTCCATGCCCTAAAACAGCTCCATTCACAGTAAATGAATGCAGTGAACTTGTTTATTGCAAGTACAGTGAGTTTAGCGTGTGTTTGGGAACACAATGGCCACCAGTTCTGCTTTATTTCCGTGGCAGATGATTACAGCATTTCACTGGATTTGTAAGCCTGAAATCACTGAAGCTGGAGTTTGCCTTAAAAAAAAAAAAAAAAAAAGCTCTACTGCCCTTTCCATCAAATAAATTTTAAAGGTGTAGTATGAATTGCTGACAGCTAGAGGTTTAAATGGGTAATGTTAATGCAGTCCAAATTCAAAATATCTGTTTGCCTTTCTAAAACACCACTGTGAATGTAATTAAGAGTCAGACTGTGTATCACAAATAAAAAGAGAGTTGAGTCCCCTTTAAAGTTCAGGTACAAGTCAATTCATTTACTTTTTTTCTGAATTAAGTTTTCTTGGTTACGAACATAAGTTGGAGCTCTTAATTTTGAACTCTCAAAGTGCATTAGATAGAATAATTTTACTTTAAAATGTACAAAATTGTAATTTTTTTCCCTCTTAAAATATTGCAATAAATATTGCGTATATTATTGTATATTGCATATAGCTCTGTTATTATATTGTGAGATTTTTATATTGTTACATCCCTAGTAGATAATAATACAATTATTTCATATAGTATAATTATTATAGCTTAAATGCAAAGACAAAAATATTCCTGGAAACATTATTAGTTTTGTTGGAAACAACATGACATTTTATGGGTTTGGTTTGTGATTATTTCACTTTGTTTAGATAATTATAGTTTTAAATAGTTGCAATAATTAATATTTTGTGATGCATTATGAATCGTTTTTTTAAAAGGTTCTGGGTGTGGAGACAAAAACCAAAACATCTGTACGTGAAAAGCATTTTAAAAGTGACAAATCAGTTAATTAATAAAATTCATCAAAATGCATATTAATAAAAATCAACCCGTGGGACATAAAAGTGCATATAGTTGCATAAACACCCATGTTCTTTGCATGTACGCGCACACACAGTTTTTATTTACAGCTAGTTATAAATGCTGTAACCCAACCCTAATAAAAAACTTCCAGCATTTTTATACCTTTTTAGAAAATAAAGACATTCCCAAACAGAGGTTTTGCCAGGTTTCGCTTTAGGATAACAACTCCTTGGTACACAATATGGTTTAGAAACCTGGGGTGCACACACACACGCGTCTGGTGTATTATCTTTGTGGGGACTCTCCATAGGCGCAATGGTTTGTATACTGTCCACACTGTATTTTCTATCCCCTTACCCTAACCCTACCCCTAAACCTAACCCTTACAGAAAACTTTCTGCATTTTTACTTTCTCAAAAAATCTCATTCTGTATGATTTATAAGCTTTTGTACCCATGGGGACCACAAGCCGGTCCCCACAATGTCAAAAATTTCAGGTTTTACTATCCGTGTGGGGACATTTGGTACAAGTACAACAAGTACACACACACACACACACACACTTTTCTCTCCTACCATTGTCAGGAAGCTCCTTAAGCACTCCCTGCTCGATCAGTTCCTGTCTTGGCCTCCTCATCGACATCTTTCTTTCCAAAACTGTGGAAAGAACAAAAACACACTATTAATAAAAAAGAAAAACTCACAGTGGTATATGGGTATCTACACCTTAATGGTTTTAAAGGCGTTAGATAATAAGTACTTTCAGTGTTTATGGATTCAGGCTAATTTTGAATCTGAGTAATATAATATAAATAACTAGACAACAACAACAAACCAATATAAGCACACTTGTGCTTAGTTTTGTATGTTAAATATTTTATGTACTGTATTGAGTCAGCATTTTATTTTTTATATCAAGTCCTCAAGTAAAACCACTTGACAACCACTGGGCAGAAGTACTCTGAAATCATCTTATCATTGTTTAAAACATCTGAGAAAACAACATTCATATCAGCAAAGGAAAGAAAACATTAACAAACATTCGGGTGTGATTTAAGAAAAAAAATCAGGGAAAGGAAAGCTATTTTTCCAACACAAACACAAAGAGAAAAGAACAAAGGACCTTCTGAAGTTTCCTTAAACTTCTCGCTGCTTTTCTTCTTCCTCCACTTCCAGGGTTTGAAGATCTTACCCAGGGTAGAGAACTTGCCCTTGCGCTTGGGAGGAGGGGTACCGTCCCCTGCCGTGCCCCCTTCACTCCCCGTGGTGCTGTGCTGGTGGTCACCTTCATCATCTAGAGAAGAGGCAGAGAATTAGTCCCCTCACTGACCCAAACAACAAAGGGCATATCAATGGCTTCAAGAAGCCTTGGGTCAGATGGTTATATAACACAAACTTTGAGTGTTCACTTAAGCATATTATATATAGCATGCCACATCAGGATGAATTATAATACAGTGCCATCATACAAACACGACCGGCAAACTACTGTCCCATATATGCAGCTGTGTCCTGTGCACTGGCTTGGATCCAAAGACGCCCTCATGCACAAAATACTTGATACCGCAACCCTTCTCCAACCTCAATATCAAAACATACTAAACTGCTGAGCCTGCTTAGAGTCACTATTGTTTTAGACCCCAATGCAGAGTGTTTTCTGGCGGCTCTCGTGAGAAGGCGAGCGGATCCCTATTGCGGACCTCAATCACATCTCAGCATGATGAGCTGGCCAGAGGCCACTGCTTCCCCATGTTACACACTCAAATTCCTCTCAGGTCCAGAACTGCCAAGTGACTCACAATCTCACATCTTTGGCCCATTTAAGTGCGTGCTGAACGTGGCTTTGAACCTTTCAGTTGATGGGGCCGGTCCTCACTGTACTCTCTTTCATACACTGGCATTTAAAGGGATAGTTCCCAAAAAGGAAAATTCTGTCAATAATTACTCACCCTCATGTCATTCTGAACCCGTAAGACCTTCGTTGATCTTCAGAACACAAATTAAGATATTTTTGATGAAATCCACATTCAAGACCCAAAGAGGTAGTGAGGACATCGTTAAAACAGTCCATGTGACATCAGTGGTTCATCAGTGGTTTTATGAAGCTACTTTTTGCATGCAAAGAGAACAAAAATAGCAACTTTATTTAACAATTTCTTCTCTAACATGTCAGCCTTCAGCATAGATACACAACAGTACCACACATTGCGGATTTGGAATGACATGAGAGTGAGTAATTAATGACAGAATTTTCATTTTTGGATGAACTATCCCTTTAAAAGTCCAATATTTGGAGAATAACGGCCTTTAAAAGTGCCTGTTTAGCTGTGACAGCTATAAAACATTGTTTGTACTGAAATATGTTGAAATCAATTTTAAGTAATTTATTAATAAATTAATACTACTCAGGATAAGGATGTATTAGATTGATTAAAAGTGACAGTAAAGCCTTTCAAATCACTACAAAAAGGTATTCTTTTGATTAGAAAAGAGCCATGAAATACTGACACAATCAGCATATTAGAACAATTTCTGAAGGATCATGAAGGAGAAGAATAAGGAGAAGACAAAAGCAGAAGAAGAAAAGGAGGACACAATATTGCTATTTTTTTTACTGTATATTCACTTAACTACACAGTTAGGATCAAAAGTTTACAAACACCTTGCAGAATTTGCAAAATGTTAATTACTTTACCAAATTGTTTTACCTGAATAAGATATTTCACATAAAAGACATTTACATGTAGTCCACAAGAGAAAATAATAGTTGAATTTATAAAAATGACCCTGTTTGTTTATACTGTGTTGTTACCTGAATGATCCACAGCTGTGTTTTTGTTGTTTTGGTTTTTTTTGGTTTAGTGATAGTTGTTCATGAGTCCCTTATTTGTCCTGAACAGTTAAACTGCCTGCTGTTCTTCAGAAAAATCCTTCAGGTCTTACAAATTCTTTGGTTTTTCAGCATTTTTGTGCATTTGAACCCTTTACAACAATGACTGTATGAATTTGAGATCCATCTTTTCACGCTGAGGACAACTGAGGTTCAAACGCTCACTTATTCTTCAGAAGGAAAAACAATGCATTAAGAGCCAGGGCGTGAAAACTTTTGAACAGAATGAAGATGTGCACATTTTTCTTATTTTGCTTAAATATCTTTTTTTCCATTTAGTACTGCCCCTCAGAAGCTACAGAAGATACTTACATGTTTCCCAGAAGACAAAATAAGTTAAATTCACCCTGATCTTCAAATTCAAGTTTTCATCCCCCAACTCATGCATATTTTTTTTTTCAGAAGCATCAGTGAGTGTTTGAACCCTCTGTAATAGTTACATATGAGTCCCTCAGTTGTCCTCGGTGTGAAAAAAATGGATCTCAAAATCATACAGTTATTGCTGGAAAGGGTTCAAATTCACAAAAAAGCTGAAAAACCAAAGAGTTTGTGGGACCTGAATGATTTTTCTGAAGAACAGCAGGCAGTTTAACTGTTCAGGAAAAACAAGGGATTTATGAACTACTATCACTTAAAAAAAAAAGCTGTGCATCATTCAGGGAACACCACAGTATTACATCAATTCAACTATTATTTTCTCTTATGGACTATATGTAAACATCTTTTATATGAAATATCTTATTCAGGTCAGTACTAAACAAAAAATAACATGCATTTTGTATGATCCCTCTTATTTTGGTAAAATAATTAACATTTTGCAGATTATGCAAGGTGTATGTAAACTTTTGACTTCAACTGTATAACCACAGATGAAACAAAAACCCTCAAAAAAAAAAAAAAAAAAAAAAAAAAACAATTAAACTCAAAAATTATATTGTAAAAAACACTTTAACTGATTCATTAGGTGGTTGTTAGATGCCTATAACCATCATGATTCATCCCTAATCTGCAGAATGTCAAATTTAGTAACCTTCATTTGTAAAGGGCTTTACTGTTGTTTTTGGCACAGTGCAGTTGACACTCAAATATTTGCTAGATCACTACCTTTATACTACTAATACTTCTCACTTACATTAAAGCGGAAGATGCTTTAAAGCCCAGTAAAACACAGGAAGTCCTGTGAGACCAATGCTATGCATAAAATAAGTAAATATGAGCAACCACCTGCAACCCAAAAATGAACAGTGCCATGAGTCATTAGAGCAGAGAAGGCAAAACAGACAACAAAGACTCATGAAGCTCCACAAACAGGTCCAAACTGCTCTTTAATTAGCCTATTTAAACACTAATACAGTGTCCCCCATTACTAAAATTTAGCGTGTGGATGCATCAGTCTACCTGGACTCCAGCTGCCATAGCAACTTGTTTGAAAGCAGCAAGCCATACAAGCGTCCACTTCCTTTCCTGTTTGTCGTCTCCAAATCAAGAAGAATGTGAGGGAAAATGTTGAAGTAGGAGTATGAATGAAAAAGCGATAGTCCTAATGGACAATAGCCATATATCCAACAGTTCAGATGGAAGACAGAGTCTGAGGAACAAGCAGTGTTACAACTCTAAAAGTGTGAGGACTCCCAGTTCCTCGAGCACATAAGAAGTGTAAAAGCCAGAATGTCTCACAAAGAGAAACACAAAAAACAACAGTGGTCGACTACAAATCCATGATCAGATCCTAAAAGCACAGCCGACGATGAGTCCCAGCCTTCGGAAAGACAATCAGTGAGTGACGCACATCCACTGAGTTCGGTGAGAAAACAGACCAATGTGTTACGCAGATACCATCCAGCTGCATTAAACTTGAGTGTGAGCAGCCTGAGTCAAGATATTAGCCCTTAATGGATCAGACATCACTAATAGCGGCGAGATAAGTGAACTAGTAGGAAACAGATCCGGAAGACAGGGCTCCAAATGATACGCCGCGGAGCTAAAGATGTCACTTAGAGTGCTGGGAGTGAGGTGTTTGAAGAACGAAAGGCTGTGCATTAATGGCAGGGAGAGATTCAGATTGCCTTGGAAAACAGAGGGGGGCAAGGCCTGGGAAACAGAGGGAGGAAACGGCACTCCACCCTGATCCTGAAACGGGGAGAGAGAGGGGGGAACTAGAGGTGAAGAGAACCGAAAACGACCCCCTCCCATAGTCCATCGCAGCGTGAAACGGGAAAACAGACAACGGCAGATAAAACAAACATAAGTGCACATCAATAAACGTATGCCGACTCCATGCTAAACAGATGTGCTTTTATTGTGGTTTTTAATTTTATCAGACAGATGGATACTAACAGACTGCTGACACAATTATATATGCATCAATATTTTTATTTAGACTACCTTACAAAAAGTTGGCTGGTAATATTTAGTCTCTTATGTACAAGGCTGCATTTATTTGATCAAAAATGCAGTAAAAACAGTATTATTGTGAAATATTAGTACAACTTTAAAAGAACTGTTCTCTTTTAATTAATCTCTCTTTTAATTTTAAAATGTAATTTACTCCTGTGATAGCAAAGTATCAATAAAATAAAAATAAAATAAAATAAAATAAAAATATTTAAGTTTTAACGAAAAAGGTTTTGTAGTCCTGCACTCTGCTAAACATCTGCTGAAACCATTATCAATTTTTCTGGATTCTCTAAATAAAACACCAAAAAAAAAATTTAATTAAATTAAAATAAAAAATTAAATAATTAAGTTTTAACGAAAAAAGTTTTGTAATGTAAAATCTAAAATCTGCTGAAACCATGATTCATTTTTTCAAGATTCTCCAAATAAAACACTAAAAATAAAATAAAATAAAAAGTTTTAAGTTGCACTCCACTGAAACCATTAATAATTTTTTCTGGATTCTCCAAATAAAACACTAAAATAAAATAAAATTAAAATTAAAAAATTAAATAATTACGTTTTAACGAAAAAAAGTTTTGTAATGTAAAATCTAAAATCTACTGAAGCCATGATTCATTTTTTCAGGATTCTCCAAATTAAAACACTAAAAATAAAATAAAATAAAATAAAATAAATAAAATAAAATAGTTTTAAGTTGCACTTTGCTGAAACTATTAATCATTTTTTCAGGATTTTCCAAATAAAACACTAAATAAATAAATTAGTAAAGAAATAAATTAATTAACGAAAAAGGTTTTGTAGTCCTGCACTCTGCTAAACATCCGCTGAAACCATTATTCATTTTTCAGGAGTCTCCAAATAAAACATTAAAAATAAAATAAAAAATAAAATAAAATTAAATTAAATTAAATTTAAAAAATAAAATGCAATTATTAATTTTTAAGGAAAAGGGTTTTGTAATCTTGCACTCTGCTAAAATCTGCTGAAACCATAATTCATTTTTTCAGGATTCTCCAAATAAAACACTAAAAATAAAATAAAATAAAATAAAATAATAAGGCAATTATTAATGTAAGAAAAAGGTTTTGTAATCTTGCACTTAGCTAAAATCTTTTTTTTTTTTTTTTCAGGATTCTCAGAATAAAACACTAAAAATAAAAAATAAATAAAATAAAACATGAAAAATAGGCAATTATTAATTTTTAAAGAAAAAAAAAGTGTTATAATCTTGCACTCTGCTGAAATCTAAAAACAGGTGTAGTGAAAACGTATTGAAGTAGGATCCGTTGCGTGAGGTAGCTGCCAATACCAGCCGTATTAGACGCCAAATAAAGCTAAATCTGGACACACTCCAGTTCTTCCCACAGAATGATCCCCGTACTTTCAAAAGATGTTAACTGTTTCTCAAAGGATGTGGCACTGACTGCTTATTCCACTATAATGAGTTCGGCTTTCCCTCTGTTGGCCCAGTGATTTGAAGGACCTCTCAGCTACATTACCTAACCAGACTGAAACAATTCAAGCACTTAAGCAGAACAGCACAAACTCAAAACCATTTTCTACGACCCCACCGCATCACATAGAGCAAAACAGAATGCAATTGTCTTCCAAAGAGCGTCTCACACGGTTTTCACAAAGTGTCCTGCATTCTGTTGCATTTTTTAACACTTCTTACGCCTAAAAACTGGTCGATTTGGAATATATCCCTAAGCATGAGTGAACTGTGCATTTGTACATGCAACTCCATAGCCAGAGGCTTGAGGTGTATATGCTAAGCAGATGAGAGGAGGAGGTGTGTAGGCAGTTGTGTTGTCGGAAATAAGGCCGGCATTCAGCCTGGAGCAGCTTGTTTCATTATGTAACAGTCTGTCTCCGCAGGGAGAAACCATGAAGAGTCAATCACTGCCCTGCCGCTACACACCACCCCCTTATGCATTGCTGTAAATGCACAAATAACTACAGTGTCATTCCAGACACCCTCGTTTATCAGACTTATTTAATGTATAGTTCTTAAATCTGCACTTCAAATGATCAAAAAAAGCTTATTAGGAAAAACATCGATGGGCTGCCTGAAGACTAGTCGACTTATCGAATGTCAGAATATCAGATGTGATTCTTAAGGGGCTTTTACATAAGATGTACTCTTGCGATCACAAACAGTGCAAACAAATTCAAAAACACAAACGCAGCTTAACAAAGAAGCAGAATGCAAGAGTTGTAAAAAGCTGGACTATTTTTAACTTGAAACGGCATATTAAACATAACACTTGGGACGAGATGCTCAAAATACCACGAGACGATGGAACGGCCAAAGAAATGTACTAAATGGTGTATGGTGGCACGTTATAGTGCATAAATAGAAAATACCAGACATTTTCAAGACGGTTTTACCATGCAAACTACTAATTTGTTCGCTTTACTGTCCAACAGCTAATAAATAAGTTATACATGAACATGTTTAATAACATATACATTTAAAGGCGACATATCAGACCTTTTCTGTGTTTACGTGCTACACCCCTGCTACAACTCCCTACTTAAAAAATAGCTAAAGCCAGTCTAAGCTGAATGGCTTCAGGCGGCAAGATGGTTTTACAGTGGTTTAGGCCACTTTTTAGCTGGTCAGGCTGGTCTTTTCAGCTTAAACCAGCTAAGTCTAGACAAACAGCCTAGGCAGGTTTTAACTGTTTTTTACTGAATCAACTGGTCTTAGGTGGTTTAAACATGTTAAAATGATAGAAACCGTATGAGTCATGATAGAAACAGTAATCATGCTAGCAACATGCTAGTAACTTGCTAATCATGTTAACAACATGCTAATAACATGCTAATCATGCTAAACCTGATAATATGTTAACTATGCTAGAAGCATGCTAACAACATGCTAGTAATATGCTACCTTGCTAAAAAAAAACAACAGAACCATCACATTCTAATGGTTTCCTCTACAAATACCATTACAAACAATCAACTTTTAACCATTAAAACCATTAAAAATGGTTTTCTGCAGTGTGTTGGAACATATTCCATTAGGATTTATTGGTTTTAACAAGCCACCAATAGGAGGTGACCAATTACCAGTAGGACCAACAGGGTCCATTAAAACCAATACAAGTCCTATTGTAACCAGCAAAACAATTACAATTATTTTGTGATGGTGTCAATTTTTTTTTTCAGCAGGTAATCATGCTAAAAACATGATAGCAAGATGCTAATCATGCTAATACCATGCTAGCAATATGTTAATTATGCTAGAAGCATGCTAACAACATGTTAATCATGTTAGGAACATGCTAATAATATGCTTATCATGCTAGAAACATGCTAGCAACAAGCTAGTAACTTGCTAATCATTCCAACAACATGTTAGCAATACGCTAAGCATGTTAACAACATGATAACAACATGTTAGTAATATGCTAACTACGCTAGAAGCATGCTAACAACATGCTAGCAATATGCTCCCCTGCTGAAAAAAAAAAACATGAGAACCATCATATTCTATTGGTTTCCACTATAAATACCATTACAAACATTACAAACCATCAACTTTTAATCATTAAAACCATTAAAATGGTTTTCTGCAATGTGTTTTGGAACATATTCCATCAGGATTTATTCTAATGGAACATGTTCTAGAAACATGTTAGCAACAAGCTAGTAACTTGCGAATCATGCTACCAACATGCTAATAACATGCTAACTATGCTAGAAACACATTAGTAAAATGCTAGTAACTTGCTAATCGTGCTAACGATATGCTAGCAACATGTTAATCATGCTAGAAACATGTTAGCAACAAGCTAGTAATATGCTAATCATGCTAGTGACTTGGTAATCATGTTAACAATTAATCATTTGCTTATCATGCAAATCATGATAACTTGTAACTTAACAACATGATCATAACTTGCTAACATCATGTTAGTAATATGCTAATCATGTAAGAAACATGTTAGCAACATGCTAATCATGTTAGCAACATGCTAGTAACTTGCTAATCATGCTAACATCATGCTAGTAATATGCTAATCATGTAAGAAACATGCTAGCAACATGCTAGTCATGTTAAAAACAGGCTAACAACAAGCTAGTAACAAGCTAATGTTAGAAAAATCCTAGTAACCTGTTAAGTAACATGTTAACAACATTGTAATCCACCTATAAAAATGCAAGCAACAAGTTAATTATGCTAAAACATGCTAGCAACATGCTAATCAGGCTATAAACATTCTAGAAACTTGCCAATCATGCGAACAACATGCTAGTAACATGCTAACAACATTGTAATCCGCCTATGAAAATGCAAGCAACAAGCTTATCATGCTAAAACATGCTAACAACATGTTAAATAATGTAAGCAATGTGTTAAATCAACTTCCTCGAACTTTCAGGCTAGGCTTTCTCAAGTTTTTCTCAAACTTTACTCATCTAGTTTACTGTATATTATGCTGCTGTCACACAGATCTAATACAAACATGCCGTTATTAGTTTAGTACTCATGTCATGTGACGTCATTTTCTGTGTGCGCTCAGAAACCCTTATATCAGAAGATTAAACTAATATGGTTTAAAGTATCTGAGGTAAGAGCTGTAAAGGCACAGCCCTATTCTGGAAAAGGGGGCGGGGAGCAGCAGCTCATTTGCATTTAAAGGGGTCACCGGATGCCCATTTTCCACAAGTTGATATGATTATTTAGGGTCTTAATGAAAAGCCTGTAATATACTTTGATTAAAAATTCAAAACAACACCCTTTTTACCTTGCCAAAATCAGCTCTACAAAAATCATCTCATTCTAAGGGGTTGTTCCTTTAAATGCAAATGAGCTCTGCTCACCCCGCCCCTCTCTTCTCTCTGTGGAAAGACGGTCTTGTTTACATTAGCCGCGTCTAGCCGCTAAACTTCCTAACTACCATGTTATAAGGAAAGGCGATCGCAAAGATTCATAAAAAAAATTCTTACTCACTTCTGCTGTAAGTGAAGCTGGATCATGAATGATTTGCGCGAACATAGACGGATATATGTACATCGGGAGGCGCATTCCCTTCACAAACAAATGTAATCCACTGCATCTTCAGCTGCTCAGATGTCGGGAGTAAATGATGACCACTATGTTCATTATTACATCCAGCAACACAACACCTCAATTGCTCAATCAGAGATATTCTTGTCTAACTTACATCCCTGCTCCAGCATCAAAACATGGAAAGTTACTGGACTGTGACAGCTGGTCTGAGGTAAGAGCTCATGTCAATCAACTATCGTGGGAGCGGCCTCTGTGGGTGTGACGGCACACCGACAGGCATCTGAGAACGGCTCGATTTGAAAAAGGGGATATTATTTTTACAGATTAATTAAAAACCACTGCATGGATTTTTATCATTATAGGGTAGATTTGTACATACACTGCCAACACACATTAATGTTCAAACAACATGAAAAAGTGAACTTAGCATCCGATGACCCCTTTAAAGAGACGTACGAAAACACTGTGTTTCTGCTTCTGCTCAAAATAGGCATTTTCAAAATGATACTAAATGATCTGTGGGGTATTTGAGTTGAAACTTCACATACACATTCTGGGGACATCTGAGACTGATAATACATCTTATAAAAAGGGGCGTAAAGGGTACTTTAAATATATTAATTCAAATTATATTATATGGTTGTTGGACAACATCGTGACCTATCTCTATTTAGAGCTGTTTTTGTTCAAGGTCAAACTTTAATTGGACACGCTGTAGGGATAAAAAGTTTCAGATGCGTCCAGTGAATTGACATTTTGCCGCAAGGAAAAACCACTGCAAACAAATACAATGTCGAGCGGAGTCCACTGAGAGAACAAAGACGCCTGTATTGTGACATGAAACCTAGCCGTGCTGTTTGGCTGAGGAACAGTAAAGACTTGATAGCTTCCTCTGTGCAGTAACTGAATGTCAGCTGCGCTTTGTCTCCTTGTTTGTCATCACTATCGGTGGCGTCTCACACCCTGCACTGGGGGAAACAGTACAAAGATCATCGGGATTCAGACTTCAAGCTTTTCTTCACAAACAGAAAAAGGTTGACAGCTGAAGACCCAATGTAAAGCAAGAATACATGGCATTTTGACACTAGCTCAACAGCACTTTAATCGAAACTTAGAAGCTAGTGAGCAAAAACATGGGCAAGCAAAGTTGTGCGTAATAAAGATGCTTTGCCTCACAAACTAGGTACAACAGCCATTCTAAAAGCAAAAAGCATATTAAAAATAAACAAGATAGGATTTATATCTTTTGACTCAATTGATCAGCTACACAGAGAAGAACAAAGAATAACCACCACATGACAGTCAGCTCAGCTCATAATCACAGCTGACAAAAAGGCACGATTCCTATGACTTTATGCGCAATGATGTCATGTGGGTTCAGTAATGAGGACCAAAACAGACAGAATACTGAAGAATTTCTGTAAAGATACTCGAAGACCCCCACCGCCTTCCTGCTCGTCTCCATGTCTGGTTTCCTTCCACTCACAGTTGAGACCCACTGCTGAGTCATAACCAGTTCCTGCTGTGCTGAAGTCAAGCTGAGGTAATGCTTGCTGAGATTAACACTTCTAAAACCTCACCGCTTACTGCCTACATTGGCATCTGCTTTCCAAGAGAGTTTCTAAACGGCCTTGGAACCCCAAAAACTTTCAATAGCTTGCCATTAGCATGTTGTTGTGTTAATGAGCATAAAAGACTTCTTTAAAAAAACATTAATTCCTACTGAGCCCAAACTTTGAACAGCACTGTATATCACATTTTAGTAATAATCCTCCCTTCCAGTGGGAAGATTAAAATGAATTGACTTTTCTTTTTTTTTTTTTATGTTTGTCATTTGGAAGCTTCACAGCCCTAATTCTCATTTCACTTTCATTACATTTAAAAGAGTAAAAGAATATATATTCACTAACATCTAAACATGCGTTAAGATTTTTTTTCAAGATCAGTTCCTCTTGGTTTTGCGTGCATCCTCACAAAGTTTACCATTAACATGCTGTTAAGATAAGAATGAGATATTTTATTAATCATAAACATCCACCTTATTTTAAACAAAAGAGAGGGCATGGGCATGTTTAACTTGAATATGCAATGCTTCTGGTGTCAGACGCTTTCATTTATTTCAGCTGTACAAAAACCGTCTGTTATGCCGCTTCATATTGCTAGCGGGTATTTGTTATATTATTTTACATTTTAAGATAGTGATCAATCACAATGGTTTGGAAGCCTGTTTCCGCCACTGAAGAAAAAAAAAAAAAAAAAAAAAGGTTATTGCGACTTTTTAATCTCACAATTCTGACAAACCCGCAATTATGACTTTTTTTCCCCTTGGAATTCACAATTGTGAGAAATAAAGTCAGAATTGCAATTTTAAAAACTGACAATTCTGACTTTTCTCACAAATGCGATTGTGTATCTCACAATTCTGACCTTTTTTCATGCAATTTTGACTTTTCTCACAAATGCGACTTTGCATCTCGCAATTCTGACTTTCGCAATTGTGAGTTTATATCTCATAATTCTGACTATTTTTATGCAATTCGGACTTTTTTTCTCAGAATTGTAAGATATAAACTTGGAATTCAGAGTCAAATTTTGAGGGAAAAAATAATAATAAAATAATAATAAAAAAAAAGACCAAAATTGAGAGATATTAACTTCTTAAAGTCAGAATTGTAAGATGTAAACTCACAATTGCGAGAAAAAAAAGTCACAATTACCTTCTTTTGTTTTATTCATTGGCTTCCATACTGGCTTCCAAAGTACTATAAACAAAAAAATATATATTAACACCATATAATAATAAAAAAACAATAATAAAATAAAATACCCTCAAAGTTAATAAATCAAAACGCTTTTTAACTGAGCTTGTTGCAGTGCATTTTGGGATTGCATTTTTCAAAAAGGATAGCTTACATGCAACGCTGCAGCATGAAAAATGTGAAGTAAATATCCACTATATGGAATTACCTTCACGCCTCAAGTGTGGCGGCAATGCCTTAAAAAGTTCAAATGCTATGTCCATAGGCTTTTTCTTGACTCACCCAAGTGTGCGCAGGAGTTTTGAGGTTCAGTCTCTAGAGGGAACGTCTGTCCCATGCTCCAGCCCCCCAAAGGGCCTCTGTTTGTAGCTCCTGTCCAGGTGCACCCCAGTGGACACCAGCGGCAATTCAGTTTCCAAAAAACCTTCCGCTTTTCCTTTCAGCTTCAAAGGACCCCATTCCTGTCACCTATCGTCGATCTCATGCTTCCTTCCACTTTCCAAGCCAATGTTCCCAAACTCCTCTCTCCCTCTTCTTTGAGTGGATCTCATGCCAACTGCCCTTTTTTTTCCCTCCACTCCTCCTTCTGCAACTCTCTCCACCCCCGTCTCCTTCTCTCACACGGGACCCTCCCTCCATACCACTTTCTCTCCCTTCACTTTAGAAATGAGCTTGCAAAGCAAACCAGCATTAGATGCCGACGGATGCCTATCATTCCTTAAAGCAGAGGTCAAAGTGCAAAGTGTGCGTGTGTGCGCTTGCGTATGACTTCTAATGAAAAGCAAAGAAAAAAAGAGCAAGGGATTAAAGGGAAGTTCTGCCAACAGAGGGAAAGATGGTATCAGCTGAGCGGACATTTGACTTTGTGGTTATGGAGAACACAAAAGCAAGAGGAACCGATCAAAAACATTAAAAACAGGTCATTATGTCAGTGAATATTTTACATGAGATGTGACATTTCCCTGATATTAAAAAGAACATATAGACAACCTTCAAATATAATGTGCTCTTTGAGGTTTGTGAAGTAAAATAAACATGTACAAATATTGCTGACTGTCAACCTAAAAAAAAATCTAATTCTGTCATTATTTACTCACGTCAACGTCATGTCAACCGGAATCTTCTGTGCAACACTGATGGGGAATATGCTAGCCACTATTTAAATTGAGATTTGAGGCAAAAAAGGTCAAATTTTTGTACAAATTGTTCACTGGAGTCATTTCAATGAATTCACTGATTCAGTTGTCAAAACAGTTGATTTTGTCAAAAAAGGTTTTAAGTTCAACTTAACTGAAGGGTCTGATTACAACAATTAACAACTCACTAGACAAGTAGATTATTAGTTAAATATTCAACAGTTCCTTCTGGTCCTCGAATCTGATTTGCTGAGAGGAGTGCAATATTCTAGTGATAACAGAACTCCATACGTTTTACTGTTTGTATCACTCCACTTGTGGTATTTCTCACAGTGAGTGTCATGGCGGATGCCCACTATAATTTTATAAATAATACTGTTTTTGAGTCACGGTATGTAATTTTAAGACTTTTTTATGCAAGAATGTACTTGTTTAGACTTCAAATATGCAGTTTGTTAAAGATAACATCTACAGTTGAGGTCAAAAGTTTGCATCCCTCTTTCAGAACCATTAAAAATTTTATTTTACCAAAATAAGAGGGATCATAAAAAATGCAATGTTTTGTTTATTTAGCACTAACCTGCATGAGATATTTCACATAAAAAGAGGTTTACAAATAGTCCACAAGTGAAAATAATAGTTGGATTTATAAAAATGACCCCTTTCAAAAGTTTATATCACCTTGATTCTTAATACCGTCTCATTACCTGAATCATCCACAGCTGTTTCTTGTTTAGTGATAGTTGTTCACAGTGTTGGGGAAAGTTACTTTTAAAAGTAATGCATTACAATATTGAGTTACTTCCTAAAAAAGTAACTAATTACACTACTTAGTTACTTTTAAAAGCTAGTGTAAACTTGACAATATTGTGTACAAGTTACATAAACTACTTTTGAGATAGTTTTCTGTCCTTGTGAAGCTTACAAGTCCAGCCCCAATTCAGTGAAACTGAAGTCTTCAACATTTCTCTTTCTGTGTTTCACAAAAGAAAAAGTCAGACAGGTCTAGAATGACATAAGGGGGAGTAAACAATGACAGTTTATTTTTGGATGAAATGTCCTTAGGACTTACACTAAATATAGTTCTTTGCCCTAAACAAGCCCTCTGATTTACTCAAACATTCAATTTATTAGTATACACTCAGTGATCAGCAGAACTGGACTCCTGCCCTCTGCATTTTACCAAATCTTCATCCACAGGAATTCCAAGAATGCAATTTTATCCAGCAGAGTACATTAGCAGAGAACGGGAATGTGGAAGTGTGTAGCTGTGTAACTTAACTACAGCCGATCGCACTCCTAATCCCATTTCCTACAGCCTGACACAACTTCTCATTCAGCAGTGTATAACAAAGCGATTCTGTACCAAACCCATGAATTACACTGATGTGTATATAAAAGCTTTCTTTCGACAGGGAAACATCAGTCATGGACCAGATCCTTCCTGTGATCAACAATGCTCCAGATCTTTGGTCACCATCCATAACCATGCGTAATCATACAACCCAGGGAGGCGTTCACACAGGACGTGTTCCTGTGTTCAAAAACAGCCAACTGAAGCACAAAAGATAATGACGCACCTTTAATTCACTATATTTGATCTCATTTCCTGTCACATCTTAAAAGGACATCCAAGTCAAGAAATCAAGTGTACGTTACTGCACATATATCGCTGCGGTGTGTATTCAAGTGACTTGATCCACAGTTGAAGGAAAGTAATTCAGGCTTCCTCAATTAAATAACCAATGATTTTACATTTATTAGACACGTTTAGGAAAATCCTTATCAGTATCCATGCTCTCTCAACATTTATTAGAACAGTATTTATTTGTTCTCAAGCCAGCCATGTTTAATAATTCACAGACTTAGGATTAGTCTTCAAGATGAAATATTTAAAACTTCAACGGTTGACTGAAAAACAAAAAAAAAACAAACAAACAACAGCAGCAAACCAGCTATTTTTTTGTTTATAGGATGGTGAGGTTCACTTAAAAGGATAGCTCATCCAAAAATTAAAATTCAGTCATCATTTACTGATCCTCAGTGTGTGCAGTGTTGTTTGGACTTCAGTGTTCTTCAAAATAACCTATTCTGTCTTGAGGATGAATAAATGATAGTTAATGAGTGTGAAGAAATTATGACAATGAGTGAACAGTCTATTTAAATGTGTTGGACCAGTTTACTATTTAAAAAAAAAACTCCAATTACCATTCAAAAGTTTAATAAATTACTACTATTATTCAGCAAGGATGCATTAAATTGATCAAAATCAACAGAAAACCATTTATAATGTTACAATATATTTCTATTTTAAATAAATACTCTTCTTTTAAACATTCTATTCATCAAATAATCCTAAAAAAGTATATACCAGAGCTTCTGCAAAAAATAAACTATGACAACTCTTCAACATTAAAAATAAAAAATTAGAATGTGACACTGACAACAGCACCAATGGCTGCTAAAAATTCAGCTTTGCCATCACAGGAATAAATTACATTTTAAAATATATTAAAATATAAAACAGTTATTTTAAATTGTAATAGCATTTCACAAAATTACTGTTTTTACTTTATTTTTTAATCAAATAAATGCAGCCTTGGTCAGCATAACAGACTTTCAAAATCATTAAAAAAAAAAGAAAAAAAAAAGTACAAGTTTATGTAATCTGAAATTTAGCTGACAGACCTGATGCACTGTCTAGCAGAAGTAGTTAATGCAACATCTAGTTTATAAATGGAAAAATTATGTACAACAGGGCATTAAAACAGAATTGGCTTATGCTTTAATAATCTTAGGCTGATTAGGTTAAGCACATCTTTTAAACTATTTGAAGAAAAAAATTTAATGTTTGAGGCTTCAATGAAGTGAACACAGACCAAGAACCAAGAACAAACAATCCTGTCTTTCTGTGGTGCATGAGCTATGAAATCCCCAAACCATGCAATAATAATGCTGAACTGGGGGTAACAGATACAAAAAAAGAGAAAGAAATACTGCAGTGATACAACAATACAAATGAGAAACAAAAGCAATAAGGCAAGCAAAGGAAGAGGTACGAGAAAAAATAGCTTTGTGCTACATGGTTCCAACATGTTACATAAAATTTGTACATCTAAGTTGGATAGATCACAATCACAAAAGGCACTCTGACCTATTCATCTCACAACTCAAGTCATTCCAAAATCTCAGTTATCTTTGCAATCGTTCCAAGTTCAGTACCACAGTAAGAACACACATGCATCTACACTGGAGGAGAAAAAAAGACAGCCCTGCTTCTCTCTGTCCCAGTTACAGCACCTACACCGGGCGCCTTTCCAAAGAGAGAGAACAGAATCAGCTCGTTGGTTCTGCCTAGATCCAGAACCTGACATGACCTGGAAAACAAGCTCCACGTATTTGCTCAAGGAGCTGCCTTCATGACCTTCCTAACGGGACAACACAGAGCTCTTTAACCAGCGTTTTGTCGGCAAACAGGAAGCTTCGAACAATTACTTCCCATTTTAATCAAATATATTTGTTCCTCATTACACTGCGCCCACAGACAAATAACAAATGTTTATCTACAATGGCTTCATCCCAGAGTTTAGAAATGGTGATGGTGGTTTTCACAATAAATACTGTTAAAATCCAAGACGTGGCATGTTAAATCAAGATCACACCTTGGTTATTGGAGCTTAATCAACTGAGTCTACAAATGGAACGTTTCTTCTCAATTATTCAGCATCATTAGGATCAAGACAGGGCAAAGTACGGCAATAAATACTCACCTCGATTTTCCATTACAGAATCTGAGACACAACGATAAATGGATCCTGTAATTAAAGCAAAACAAACAGATAATTGCATAAGCAGCCCATTCATTTACAGCTCCACTCGTTAGTAATTATTACAGACAGTTGACATGGCATCAAAATGATTTAATAAAGCAATAAGCTACAAGAGGCTGTGCATTAGCATTACAGTCAATTTAACACAGGTAAGGCGTGTCCTTAAGCATAATGTGTTTCAAACAACTGGCAGAACTCACTGTTAGAAATAAGGGATAGTTCACTCAAAAATGAAAATTACCGCATGATTTACTCTCCCTCAAGCCATCCTAGGTGTATATGACTTTCTTCTTTCAGACGAATACAATCGGGGTTTATATTAAAAAATATCTTGGCTCTTCCAAGCTTTACAATGGCAGAGAACGGGTGTTGAGATTTTGAAGACCAAAAACTGCATCCATACATCATAAAAAGTGCATGAGGGTTAATAAAGTCCTTCTGAAGTGAATCAATGTGTTTCTGTAAGAAAAATATCCATATTTAAAGCTTTATAAACCAAAATCTCTAGCTTCCATTAAAGGAGAAGTTCACTTCCAGAACAAAAATTTACAGATAATTTACTCATTCCCTTGTCATCCAAGATGTTCATGTCTTTCTTTCTTCAGTCGTAAAGAAATTATTATTTTTGAAGCAAACATTTCAGGATTTTGTATCCATATAGTGGATTTTTTACAAAAATATACTTTTTTTTTTTTTTTTTACAATTTATACACCTTTTAACCTTAAATGCTCGTCTTGTCTAGCTCTGTATGAACTCCATGCATCGGGTCAATACAGTTAGGGTATGCTGAAAAACTCCCATCTCATTTTCTCCTCCAACTTCAAAATCATTCTACATCGCTGCAGAAGTACCGACCCAGTGTTTACAAAGTGAACATGCAGGGAGGGTCAAACACCCTTTACAAAAAAGGTAAAACAGTGACATAGGATGATTTTGAAGTTGGAGGAGAAAATGAGATGGGAGTTTTTCGACATACCCTAACTGTCATGAACTGGAGTACACGCAGAGCTAGACGAGTTATTATTTTTTTAAAATTAAAAGATTTTTTAATTTTACTAGATAGTAACCTTCTTCCTCAGCTGGGATTGTTTAGAGCCCTTTGAATCTGCATTTAAACTACATTTTGGAAGTCCAAACTCGTGGGCACCATAGAGGTCCATACTATATGGATAACATTCCTGAATTTTTTTTCCTCAAAAAACAATTTCTTTACGACCGAAGACAGAAAGACATGAACATCTCGGATGACAAGGGTGTGAGTAAATTATCTGTAAATTTTTGTTCTGGAAGTGAACTCCTCCTTTAACTGTTGTGTACACGTTCATGTAAGAGTGATGTTCCGAGGTAAGGTGTAGCGTTAGCTAGAATATGCTAGTCTTGCGAGAACCAAGTTTTGTTTACAGCAAAGGAAAACCAGTCTTTATGCACTTTATTGGACTTCAAAATCTCAACAGCCATTATAAAGCTTGGATAAGCCAGAACATTTTTAATGTTATTCCGATTGTATTCATCTGAACGAAGAAAGTCATATACACCTAGGATGGCTTGAGGGTGAGTAAATCATGAGGTAATTTTAATTTTAGGGTGAACCATCCCTTTAAGTCAAGGTTTAGTGATTAAAAAAACAAAAAGAAAAAAAAAAAAAAAAACACACGTCCAAAATAAAGGAATAAAAAAACGTATAAATAAAAAATAATAAATAAAACAGTCAAATAATACAAAAAATTGATTTTTAGCCTTCTCAAGTGCATATGTCTCTCTTGAATCAGCAATGGAAGCTCGAAACAGAATCTATTCAGAATGAATGGACAAACGTACAATGGTGAAGGTCATTGGCGTTGTAAGGGGGTGGTCGTCCGTGGTGCCTCTGTTCGTCTATATCAAATGGTTTAGAGCAGCAGACAGGGTGCATTCGCTCATCTCCAGGCGTATCCTGTAATATAGAAAAACGTAAAACTCACTTGTTTGGAGGCCAAGCATCTTCTCAAATCCTCACTAGCTATGATGATCACAGGTTCATGAGAGCGATCCGTAAAGTGTGTTATCCTCAAGTACCCTCAACGTCTTTGAAAGCTTCACTCCCAGACTCCTTCATATGCTTGAATGATTCTTGTTTATTTTTACTTGATATTTCAAGAGTAATCTTTGAGATCTGGTGGTTCATACACTGATCTCACACCATTAAGATAGCAAGAATGTCATCCAACAAATTTAAAAGCAGGTGTACCTTCTTCAGGTTGTATAACTGATAGGACAAAAACCGCAGTGGTCTGATTAAAATGGCACCAGTAAGCTTGAGAGAAGAAAAGCAAAATGACTAAAAGAGCAGTGTAAGAAACAAACGCACGCAGAAGACAGGCAATTATCTGAAAGGCGTTGATGGAAAGGATAGATAACACACACAAATAAAATGAGCGAATGTCTAACAGAGGGATACAAAAAACAGACAGGGCACATCAGACTGTAATGGACTGTCAGTTGTAGTAGAGGATGGATGAAGGTAGAGGAGAGAGAACGAGAGAGAGAAATGCTAATGAATATCTCCAGGGGCACTGATCGATTAAAGCGAACGCAGACAGACAGCAGTCTCACTGCACTCCGACTTCTGCTTCGTTGCAATGAGAGATAAGAACAGCAAAAGACTGCACGATGTTTACCTGAGCTCAGCTAATGTAATTTGTGCGATATGTCTTATTTAAAGGCAAAAACCAAGTTGACACAAAATACAGTCAGTGCCAATCAAATGCCAGATCAAATAAAACAGATACGGGAATAGCACAGTCATTTTCATGTATAGAGACACAGTCGGGAAAGGGTGGTCGTTGGAGAGTCAACTGCATTTATATAATCAAAAATATTATTATAATTTAAAACAGACAATTTCTATTTAAATGCAATTCATTCTTATAACAGCAAAGCTGAATTTTCAGCAGCCATTACTCTGGTCTTCAGTGTCACATGATCCTTCAGAAATCATTCTAATATGCACATCTGGTGCACAAAAATTATATTTTTCTTATTATTAAACATTTGCACTACTTAAAGGGATAGTTCACCCAAAAATGAAAATTTTGTCATTAATTACTTTTACATTAAATACTTTTAAGAAATCTGAGAGCTTTCTGACCCTGCATAGACAGCAACGCAACTGACACTTTCAAGGCCCTGAAAGGTAGTAAGGACATTGCTAAATTAGTCATGTGACATCAGTGGTTCAACATTAATTTTATGAAGCTATGAGAATATAAAAATAATGGCTTTATTCACCAATTTCAGTCAGTGTCAGTCTTTGAATGCTTTCAAAGTTTTTTTTTTTTTTTTTTCGCAAAATAAAAAAAACAAAAGCGTTCATAAGAGTTCACAAATTAAATATCATCAAAGATGAACGAAGGTCTTATGGGTTCAGAACAGGGCGAGTATGACAAAATATTCATTTTTGGGTAAACTATCCCTTTAATATTTTGGTGGAAGCCGTGACACTTAGTTTAAGGAAAAAAACAACAACAAATATTTGGTAATGATGTAAAACGTGTAACTGACATTTTTTTTATAAATACATCACATTACTTATCACATTTATCTTGCTTAAATAATCATTTCTTTGCCCCGAAAAACTGATAATGCTGAACTTTAACATTTATGTTGAACCCTAATACTGACCAAAAGACTGTAAAAATCTACAAATGCATATTTTTACATTTTTCTGCACTAAAAATAAAAACAACAACAACAACACAAAAAAAAATTAGGTATACACCAATATTAAAATTCTGGCTGATAATTAATTTCATGTTAAACGGATACAGCTGATAACTGTTATATAGCTTGAATTCCTAATATTTAATAATTTTTCAAAGCTTATAACCATCAAACAATATATCCAATATATCAAATATAATAAATGCACAATATATCAAAAAATGACATCCATAAACAGCGATGTTTATATGCATATGCAAACACTGAGATTCACTGACTACTCACTAAAAACTCCCACAGATCTTACTTTGATGTAACAAAGTGGTTATATCTAAGTGTGTGAGCTGTTTATTTACTTTTCTTAATTAGTCTTCCCATTAACGCCATTATATTGTTCATTCAGACTGATTTGCAAATGTAGAAAGCCACGAACACAAGGCAGGATTTATCACATGAACCAATCACGGCCGAACATAACCAGTCATATCTAATCATATCGCAATGGAGGCATTGCCTCCTCTCACGTGACTTTCCTCCATTCATTCCCAAAGCTTTAGGGGGTCTGTTAAAACTCTATGGGTTTAGGGGAGGCGAGAGAGAAGTGGACTCCTGCTGTAACTTCACCTGCTTTTGGACAATGCTTCTTTTGAAAAACGATGGATTTATACACATTATATTTTGTAATACTGGCACCTGAGAAGACACTGCCTCCCTTGCCTCCTCGGAGGAAACGCTCCTGATACACATTCATTAAATCAACCGCATCATAAAGTTAATATTTAAAGAAAGTTATCGGAGCTTATAGAGGCTCAATTCTGGATGCTGATACCTCTCGTTTGAAACATGACAGTCAGCTGAGGCCTACAGAATTTGCATCCGTACATTAAGCAGGCCGGAACGCAGTAAACACGAGACAGGCAGCTCTAGAGTTAAGCAGCCTATTTCAGCTGCGATCATTATCCCCAGCAGCCTCACATTTTTGAGGTTTCAGACACCAAAATAATCCTAAAACCGTGGTCATTTGTGCATGCGACTTCCTCGAGCACTATGATCAAACCTAAAGCACACGCTAGACTCAAACTACAAAAGTAAAGAAAGCAAGAGCAAATTAAAAAGGACATGCGAAAGAGACGTTTTTGTTTTGGTAATTTAGGTTTCATAAAGAAGTGGAAGTTTTAAACGTACAATTGTGGTTGGTTTTAAAAGGCAAAAAACTCTTACATCACCCCTGCTGGTAGTCAGATCACAAAGCTAGCGTTCTCTTATCACACCGTTCTTTTATAATGGGAAAAACAAGACAAACATAGCAAAATATAGACTCTCAAGAGAAAGGTGTATCGCTATTATTGTTGCAGACGTGGACACACTATAAAAAGCTCATCCGCAGGGAGCCCACGCTGGCCCTTATGCAAATCTCATTGAGAACAACATGGTATACCACTGCGACGATGCAGTGACCAGGCAGCTGGAATACTAATACTGTGCAACACGCTCTCCGACTCATTCGTGTGAGAAAATCAAGCAGCGTTTTCACCATGTCGAAATTGATCTTTCTAAACCTAATAGTTTCATAACTATTGTTTTCATTTGTGCTTTTGAAGCATGTCACAATAAGGATTTGAAAGCAGATTTATTTTGGCTTGTACAGGAATTCTTGGTGGGTTTATTGCTGGTTGGTCGCTGAAGCCTTACATTTTTGTTTTGGGCCAAGTGGTTTGCGTGTTGTGACTGTGGTATCAAAACCACAGGGTAATACTGACCAAAGCTATGCATAAATGAAATAATCAATCCTCCCATGTTGTCGTAGTCTAGCCACTGCAACAAACTAGTTACAGTGTTGTAGGTCTCCAAGCCTGGGTATCTAAATTGACCGTGTCTAGTCAACAGTTTGAATTATTATCTCAAAACCACAAGAACAAGATGTACTCCTCAAGCCGTGTTATACCGTGGTCTAGTTTGGAACAGTACTTGAACTTCCATACTATATTTTTTTGCAGTATGCAAACTCTGCACAGTATGCTAATTTTCTGTACACAAGGAACATCTACCGTACCTAATCTACTATATTTGCCTATATATGCAGATCACATGACTTCAGACACTGCATTCCACAATGCAAAACACTCTCTTTATTGTAGTGTCAATAAGGATGCAGAATGTAATCAACAGCAATTTTAGATATTTCTATCATGAGTCATTATTTGTTCAATGCCAGTACTGAAAACATTTTTACACAAGATTGGAATAAATATAGTAAATATAGTAAACTTGTACTACATTCATGGGCGATGGAGGCTGCAGTTATGGCTGATAAATGATCAATTTTGCAAATGCTTCTATACAATGTTCTTTAAATAATTTAATAATAAAACACAAAAATACATTTAAAATATTACAAGTACATGTAGACATCACAAGATATTAAGTTATGGATTTTAGACTGCAGTGATATTAAATTCTTGTTAAATTTATGCTTCTTTGTCTTATTTATAGGTTCATTATTTGATCAAATTGCCAGAACTGGTAACATTTTTACACAAAATTGAATTAAAAATAGCTATTTACCAATATTAATGGAAATTGACGAATAAATTTGCACTTTTACACTTATAGTTACACACTTTTGTGTAAGTGAATAATTAAACACTAAAATTTTAAATTCCTCAAGTGCATTTAAGCATCACAACATATTACATTATGGATTTGAGAGATTTTTTTTTTTTTAAAGAAGTTTCTTCTGCTCATCAAGCCTGCATTTATTTTTATCCAAAATACAGCAAAAGCAGTAATATTGTGAAATATTTTTACTATTTAAAATAACTGCTTTCTATTTGAATATATTTTAAAATGTAATTTACTCCTGTGATCAAAGCTAAATTTTCAGCATCATTCCTCCAGTCTCTAGTGTCACATGATCCTTCAAAAATAATATGCTAATTTGCTGTTCAAGATTTTTTAAATATTATTATCATCAATATTTTTTTTTCCAGGATTCTTTGATGAATAGAAAGATCCAAAGATCAGCATTTATCTGAAATAAAAAGCTTTTGCAACATTATACACTATACCATTCAAAAGCTTAAAGTCAGTAAATATTTATTTTATTTAATTTTATATTTTATTTTATTGGGGGGAGGGGGTTATACAAATTAATATTATTATTTATTAAAATTAATTTTATTTAGCAAGGATGATCAAAATTGAAATTGTTCAAAAATGATAAAGGCATTTTAATGTTACAAAAGATTTTTATTTCAGATAAATATTGTTCTTCTGAACTTTCTATTCATCAAAGAAACCTGAAAAAAATTCTACTCAGCTGTTTTTTTAACTTAATAATAATAATAAATAATAAATAATGTTTTTGAGCAGCAAATCAGAATATTAGAATGATTTCTGAAGGATCATGTGACAGGAAAATTCACCTTTGAAATCACAGGAATAAATTACATTTTATAATATATTCAAATAGTAAAAATATTTCTAAATTTTACTGTTTTTGCTGTACTTTGGATCAAATAAATGCAGGCTTGTTGAGCAGAAGATACTTTAAAAAAACATTAAAAATCTTACTGTTCAAAAACTTTTGATTGGTAGTGTACATATCCAAAAATCAACCAATAAAAATAAAAATGTAAAATAAGAGTGATAAAAAAACATTACTTTCAGAAATAACTGATAAATGAATGTCACTCACTGAACTTAACATTAATTTTTATGAGGTATTTAACATAATACCGTCTGAAACCTTTCCTCATTGCATACTGCATGCTATTTCACATTCTGCCCGCATTTGATTTGAAGAAATGATGCTCCTGTGGCTTCACGCTGATGGAGAATGGCTTAGGAATATGTGCTGGATGGGCAAAAGAGCCAAGAGAATGAATTGGAGACACTTCAGTGCCTTAACGGGGAGCAGATGTGTGCGTCTCAGATAAATCCGTTCTCACACCCCTGGACCAGAAGCATCAACAGCAGTGAGTCACACTGTAAACTGGAACAATGTGCAGGGTACTTCCATAAAAGGTGAAAATGTATGCATACATGCAACATTCATGTGTGTAGTCTTCAAAATATGAATGTGAATATGGCCTGAATGTGTGCATCAGAGCCACTATAATAAAGTGAGCATGTTGTCATACTCCCAAACGCAAAGAGAGTGTCACCTCAAGAACCTGACACTCAGTGATACCTAACACATGCTAATCCCCGTCATGCACATACACACCCATCCTCGCAGCCTCCCTCAGGACATGAAGTGTGAAAAAAGGATGTAACTGGCCTATTTCTTCTTTGGGTGCTTAACTCCTCAGCCTCCGTCGTGCACCATTTAGGATGTGCACTCAGGGAACTCAAATCCTTCATACTGTAAATTACACACGGCAAAATCAGTGTGGTACCAAACTGCTCAGGTGCTGACCCATAAATGATTTAAAAGGAAAATAAAAAACAGATTTAGATAGAAACATTAAGACAAATGACCTTGCAAGGTCCTTTCACTTCATTTCGCACATCGCTAACGGTAAGCATTTCTTAAGTTCAGTCACCAAGCAAGAAAACTCTGGAGGAGAAATATAACAGATGTGCACTCTATTATTGCATCTACTGCACGTCTCTGACGTCTCGCTCTCCTTCAGAACCTCTATATGTGAATGCCAAGGCCAGTCAACATTCTGAACAAAAAAAAAACTCTTGAGCCAGAAACAAAAACGTGCAAAAAAGCTCTTCATTTGGTCCAAAGTAGGGCAGTACAGAATCGAACAGTCAGTGGTTTAATAGTTAAAGGATTAGTACACTCCTGAATTAATTTCCTAATCATTTACTCAACCCCATGTCATCCAAAATCGTTCTTTCTTCATTGGAAAAGAAATGAAGGTTTTTGAGAAAAACATTTCAGGATTTTTCTCTGTATAGTGGACTTCAATGGTGGCCAACAGGTTGAAAGTGCAAACTGCAGTTTCAATGCGGCTTCAAAGGGCTCTACATGATCCGAGTTGAGGAATAAGTGTCTTGTCTAGCGAAACAATTGGTCGTTTTCTAAAAAAAAAAAAATACCATTTATATAGCATTAAACCACAAATGCTCATCTTGCACTAGCTCTGCAACATGCATCTACTTCATGGGTTAGTTCTTTGTCTGTGTACTTCACATCAAAAATGTTGGGTAGGGCAAAAAAAACTCCATTACATTTTCTCCACCAACATCAAAATTGTCAGACAACGTTGTTTTACCTTTTTTTGTAAATGCTGTTTGGCTTTCTTTGCACATTTGCCTTGTAAACACTGGGTTGGTACTTCCACCATTGTAATGTCTGACCTTTCCAAAGTGACTAAGTAATGCATGAAGTTGTGGAGCTAGTGCGTTTGTGGTTAAAAAATGGGTAAATTTTAGTGCTGCACGATAAATCGCATGCGATCTTATCAGTAATACCGGTTCTGTGTTTAATAGTAAATCTCCATCACGTGCTTTCAGCTGGAGTGGCATTTAATACACACAGCCATAGATCACTGACAAGCTACGCAAAATCGTGTTCATAATCGAATGCGATTCATCTGCGATTGTGAATGCAATATTAAATGCCATTTCAGCTGAAAGTATGTGATGGAGATTTACTACTAATCACAGAACCGGTTTTACTGACAAGATGTGCATGACAATGCAATTTATCATGCAGCCCTAATAAATTTTCTTTTTTTTCTTTTTTTCTTTTTTTTTATAAAATGACCAATTGTTTTGCTAGATAAGACACCTATTCCTTTGACTGGGACTGTGTAGAGCCTTTTGAAGCTGCACTGAAACTGCAATTTGGACCTTCAACCAATTGGCTGCCATTCGTCCTCTATATGGGGGAAAAAACTGTAATTTTTTCCTCAAAAGCCTTAATTTCTTTTTGACTGATGAAAGAAAGACATGGACATCCTGGATGAAATATGGGTAAATTATCAGGAAATTTTCAAACTGGGGTCACACCACAAGACAAGGTAAAGTAAAGTAAATGTAAAAATTTCTAAATTTCTAAACAAGTGTCATATATCATGAGATTAATCACAAATTATATTATTTTGTTAACAGATGAGATGAAAAAGGTGTGTCAACTTAAAAGAAAATTAATATATTCTAGATTTTACACATATTTAGAATATTTCCACAGTAAAATTAGATAGATAGATAGATAGACAGATAGATAGACAGAAATAGACTGTAACAATGCACAAGACAAGACCAAAAAAAAAAAAAAAAAAAAAAAAACTAAATTTTCCTAAAAGCAACACTCATGGTGAGATGCTCCAAAAATAGCATGAGATGTGATGCAAAATGCGGCGACCAAAGACTGCAACTTGCTTTAAAGTTGGCTTTTATGAAGAATTTTGCCTAAAAACATCCAAAAATACACCTAAAAGAATAATTATATAATCAAAAATTTTGCTAAATTAAACTTCACAGATCAAATAGTCAGTTGTCGGGCCGATCCAAAATGCTCTGATGTCACTTAAATGACTGAAACGATGAAACAATGATAGAAATTGTATCAGAGCAGATGGCACGCTCAAACACTTCCCCAAAGCTCGCTGTTAAAAGAGTGACACTACAGCACCACCCTCTCATGTAAAAACTAGGCCTACAACTTGACTGTCTAAGAATAGCTTAACACACATAAAAGTGGGTTTAGCGTCCTACATCAAGCTGCCTGGAGTACCACACGGTTGATTCTCTAAACACACGTGTGACAGAAAAGAAGAAAGGATGAAGTCCTCTTCTATAAACAGAACTTTCAAATTTAAGGACAAGTTCTTCTGGATGCGCTGATTCAATTACGTAGCGCGGAAATGGGAGCAGCTGGTACACTTGTGTGATCTTTAAATAGCATCCCACCTCTGCGCGTCGAGGCTCGCTCGTGTGTTTAGGTTTGGGCAGAGACAGCTGCTGATGGCTGAGAGAGAAATCGTTACATTCACTGGAGGTCAACAGAGAGTTTCGATTTTACAAACTTCTGCCAGTTGCGGGGGAAGACAGGATCTACGCTGAACTTCCGATCTACCATTGTAACCCAAACGCAATCTTAGTGTAATTTTAAAAATCACTTTAGAAGTTGGCCTACCTCTCCAGCCGAGACCTCAACCAGAACGGAAGAGCTCCGTTGAGGGAACTATGAAGCGAAACCTGTATTTCCTACCTCCGGACCGCATATCATACCTTCGGCTCCCTTCAGAATGACTGGACGGTGCTGTACGTTCCCATTCCGAACCGCCTGTACGTCATTGCCACGCCTGCCCCAGAAAAGCTTCGCTCACCCAAGGGACCTGTGGCCCACTTTCCAAGGAGCCCACCGGTCCGAACCAAACTTCAGTCTTCATCTCATTCCGTCTTCTACAGCGCACACACAAACCTTGACCGAGTCATGCTCCATGGAAAGGATGTCAATCCTTCTTTAGGATTCCTAATGAAATTCTGTTTTAAAGAGTTGGAGAATAAGCACTCCCCATTTCCCGCCACTGAAGTAAGATCTTGTGACTGAATCCTGATAACTGGCAAACTGCATTTAGTGAGATGAGATCTGCTGGAAACAAACTAACTCAATCAATATTGGATGGTGTTTAGGTGGTAGAGCAGCTAAGAGTGGAGCACACTCTCATGGTAAATCGTAACTAATTTTACGTATTGGTGGCTAATTTGTATGAATTTGTATGATCCCATTTATATGTTTTTGTACAGTCTTCTTACGGTCCATTGACAGTTACGTTTAGGGGTGAAATTTCACCCTTACATTTTTTTTTTTTTCTTAAAAACTGTATCTTTCTGTGCAAATCACAATGTACAAATTCATATGAAATCACTATCACTATAAAATATTTCGGTTTTTCTCATGAGACTGTGTTGGAACTACAGTTAGTCCTGTTACGCTCCACCAGGCAGCACATATGTGACCCTGGACCACAAAACCAGTCATAATGGCCAATTTTTTTAAATTGACATTTATACATCATCTGAAAGCTGAATAAATAAGCTTTCCATTGATGTATTTGTTATGATAAGACAATATTTGGCAGATAGATAGCTGGATAGCTGGATAGATAGATAGAGACAGAGGGCAATAGACTGTAACAATACAAAAAAAAAAAAAAAAAGACGTTGTCGTAAAATCAACACTCATGGTGAGATGCTCCAAAAATAGCATGAGATGTGGTGCAAAAAAAATGCAACGACCAAAGACCAAAGACAAAGACTACAACTTGCTTTAAAGTTGGCCTTTATGAAGAATTTTGTCTGAAATATCCAAAAATACAAAGAATGAATATATAATAAAAATTCAGATAAACTTCACATATCAAATAGTCAGTTGTCGGACCAATCCAAAAAGCTCTGATGTCACTTAATCACAATATTTTGCAGAGATAAAACTATTTGAAAATCCGGTATCTGATGGTGCAAAAAAATCTGATGGTGCAAAAAATATTGAGAAAATCGCATTTAACGTTGTCCAAATGAAGTTCTTACCAATGCACATTACTAATCAAAAATTAAGTTTTGATGTATTTACAGTAGGATATTTACAGAATATCTCCACTGAACATGATCTTTCCTTATGATTTTTGAGATAAAAGAAATATTGATAATTTTAATTAATACAATGTATTTCTGTCTATTGCTACAAATATACCAGTGCTGCTAAAGACTGGTTTTGTGGTCCAGGGTCACATATTTACTTCAAAATCCATATTAACTAAGATTTGGCTGTTTATCTCTTCCGAGCAGATGTCATAACTACATCACCTGGCTGAAGCAAGATTTTTGCCAAACATGTTTAAATCAGCAGAAAATACACTATAATACAATTTAATCACAATCTTTTACAACAAAGGCTTTTATGCAGCAACAAAACTGCTGAAGTAAACTACTCACAAAATTACGTACTTATTCTGACTGAGGCCAGATGATGCAGTACAAAGCTACATTTTTAATTTTGGGTTCCATTCCATGGAAATTTGGCTGTAAATGTGATCCACATCCTCACATGAATTAAGATCAAGTTGGTCATAAATATCAGTTGCATACCCCTGATAACCAATTATGTTGTATGATCATTATTAAAAGAAATAGTAAATGCAGTAACCCTGAAATCACTTTATTCTCTGTATAAAGCCACAGTTTCATTATGCAGCAGCAGATTCACCATCAGTGCGAGAGCACAACGTGAACCTGCCGTTGTTACGCCGTTGCTACGCTCAAGCACTACTTGTGCATGCGGTGTGAAACAGGCTGTCCTAACAGAAGTAGAAAAAATGCACAGACAATGCACATTCTCATGAGCCGTCAAACAAAAAGCAAAAATGAAATGGCGATTTGCAATTTAAAGCAGTCTATCACCATCCTTAGGAACTAAAACCACATCATGTCATAGATGTCTTCAACATCTACACGTCCCTCTGAAGTAACCTTTTAGATTTAATACAGAAAGCTTCTAAGACCTACCAAAGAGTTTAAACAGATGACCTGACACATGATAATTGTAAAGGCTGTATAATAACTATACTAAAGAAAAAAATAATAATCTAGTGATCTTAAACAAGGATTATCAACCCTAGGAGATCCATGCCATGGAGAAAATTTGTAGAAAACTAAGTGAATATCTATTAAGCATTATATAATGTTACTTTCAGTTATTATAAAGAAAACATTTTATACTGAGGGTCCCTGGTATGCATTCTCTGTTTCTATAAAAATAGAAAAACCCTGATATTTCCTCTAAAGCACGTTCTTAGCGTGTGTCTTCCTTGAAAAAGAATACCAACACGAATAAAGACGGTCTGCATTAAACACACAGAAGACATTTGTTCAAATTAAACAGCTAAACAAGTGTCCTTCACCCTACCTCGCAAGCGCCAATCCATCTCAATCTTTCACTCAGGCACACCGGAGAAATTAGAGCTTCACTGGAGCAATGAATGAGTGATGAATGATGGAGCTCCGAGCTGATCAAGTCTTCAAAACGACTCGTGCACAAAGAACAAATGAGATGCTCTCAGGATGAAATCGTCCTCGACGCTACGCAAGCGGACGAGATCAGTCTTTGCATGTGATTAGGATCAGACACCGGCTCTCGTAAACGGTTCCGTTAGATTTTGAGTAACAATAGAGAAAAAAAACAGGCGGTAGATGCGAAATGCTCAGTGCGAGTGGACGCGTGTGCTCCTCGTCACTCGCATTTCAAATAGAGCTGGAAAGCATAGGGTATTTTCTGTCACACTAAAACGAGGGGTTTCGGTCCCCATATATTTTTCCCGTTGGGAAAATCCCGTAAACAAATCCAGATTCGTAGAAGCACAGCGAAAAGTCAGCTGATCATCCTAAAGGCAAACATTCTCACATGTGTTGTAGGTTCACTGATCTTCTCTGTACTTAATGCCAGACAAAAGGGGAAATGCATGGTTTATTGTGGTTAAAACAAGCACTGAATGCATGCAATCGGGGAAAAAACGGAACGCAAGCGTGCAGAGATGATGCGGAGCATCACGATGAGCGCAGCGCCGCTACAACTTTGACCACAAGTAATGATGCAGTGTTTTTTCCTAAAATAATAATAGACATACACGTTTGGCTGTGCTTGTGGAAGGAAAGAATATGACGAAAATAAATTGTTGTATGTGTACAAACACCTCTGTGCGTAACACTTATAAAAGCTGAGATTTGCATTGCAACAACTTTCTTTTCAATCCGGTTTACCTGCGTGTGCATCATCTGGTTAATAGGTAACATCTCTTACCTTCCCCTATTACGTCTAAGGCACTGGCCCTCCTCTTCCCCCGTCTAGTTTCACTTCATGTACACGACAACACGGATACTTTTTCATTACTCTCTTTTTCCAACCCCCATTGAAACTTTTCCCAAAGATACCGGAAATCGTAGGACAGGAAGTATGGTCATTGTAGTTTTCAGTTTAAACAAATATTGCCCGCCTCTATTGTCTGCGTCGTCATAATTAACTACATTACCCATGAGGCGCTGCAGGGGAAACGAACCAGCTCATTCTTGCTTTATAGTGTATTATTGTATGCATGTGAATATTTAGTCTGTGGATTTATTATTTGTGTTGTTGTGAATTGCTTAATAAAAATAATAATAATAAAATTTCAGTAATATATCAGAATTAAAGCAACAACACAAAATTGAAATGGGATGTTTTTTTCTTTTACTCAAGTTTAAGTGTCCGTTTTGCATGAAGACTACCATGTATAAGGCTATGTATTATAATAGTTAGAGGTAGAAATGATCATTTTAATTTTTAAAAGAACACATAATTTTAAGGGACCTTTATCTTGATAATGATCACTGTCTTAAATGTAAGATAAGACGAGATAAGATATACTGGGTAAACAGAGTAGAATAGGCTATAACAATTAAATAATTCTGTGGAGGTTCTTGGTCTGTAGCTATAAAAGATGTTGAGTCATGTGGAAATTGTATAGTGAAAGATAACATGGCAGTTAACATGATCAGATGCGTCAAAGGGAGGCTGAAACCTCGTGACTAAATCAGTGATTCATGCAATTTAATTATGTATAAACAATTTCAGTTACATATAGGCTACTGTAGCTACACTACCAGTCAAAGGTTTCTGAACAGTAAGATTTTTAAAGATTTTTTTTTTTAAAGAAGCCTCTTCTGCTCGCCACGCCATGCATTATTTGATCCAAAGTACAGTAAAATTTTGAAATAATTTTACTATTTAAAATAACTGTTTTCTATTTGAATCTATTTTCAAATGTAATTTATTCCTGTGATCAAAGCTATATTTCAGCATCATTACTTCAGTCTTCAGTTGGATTCTTGAAAAACATTCTAATATGCTGATTTGCTGTTCAAGAAACATTTATTATATATATATATATATATATATATATGTTTCAGTATTCTTTGATGAATAGAAAGATCCAAAGATCAGCATTCATCTGAAATAAAAAGGTTTTGTAACATTATATACTAGATATTAATTGGAGAAAGGCCTGGTTTTTGCCAAGTAAATTTTGTATATCTAATAAGGTTAAGGAGATTCACTATAAAATTCTTCATAAAATTTATCCCGTTACTTTGTCTACTTCTAAATATTCTGATGTTGATGAGTCTTGCTCGTTTTGTGGTTTTGTTGAGGAAATAGCTGCCCATTTGTTTTTTGATTGTGGTGTAACCAACAAACTATGGGTTAACTTAAGCACCTATGTTTCTATCCTTACAAATGTGACCCATACCTTCGACCTCTAAGATGTTATTTTTTGTTATGAAATTCCAAAACTATTATCTGTTGAATATGTTGTTAATTTTCTTATATTAAATGCAAAATTCTTCATTCATAAGCAAAAATGGCTTAAGGCTAAGTCTTTTATTTAAGTCTTTTCCCCTTTTTCTTGCTGAACTTGATTCTCTTGTTTCATCTCATAGACTTACAAATAACAAGAGTGCCAAAATTTTGTTACATTATGACAACTTTTCTAAAAGGATGTAATTTGTTGTTATATTTTTCTTTTCTGTATGGATAATACCATAATTTGATACGCAGAATATCCAGAATATTAATTTTCTGTCTTTATCTCTATGATCGTTCCTTGTAGGAATGTATCAGTGTCTAATTTCCCTGTTCTTGTATGTTTTACAAAGATGTTTTTCTGAACTTTGTGTTCATCAAAAAAGCCTGAAAAAATTCTACTCAGCTGTTTTCAACATAATAATGTTTTCTGAGCAACAAATCAGCATATTAGAATGATTTCTAAAGGATCATATGACTGGAGTAATGATGCTAAAAAATCAGCTTTGAAATCACAGAAATAAATGACATTTTAAAATATATTTAAATAGAAAACAGTTATTTTAAATAGCAAAAATATTTCAGAATTTTGCTGTTTTTGCTGTACTTTGGATCAATTAAATGCAGGCTTGGTGAGCAGAAGAGACTTCTTTAAAAACATAAAAAATCTTAGTGTTCAAAAACTTTTGCTATTTTCTGGAGCTTGCATTTACTTTTGTAAATCATTTAAAAACAGTAGTTTGCTAAGTGCCTATTCTAGATGTATAAAAATAACAACAGTTGTTGAAAACCACTTATAATGCAAAGATTCGATGTTGTTATTGTATCTGTGCTTTTCAGATTTTAAAAGTAACAACCAATCAGGATTGAATATCTGCTGACATCCCAAGATTTTATTTAACACAGCATGGGGCTCACATTTAACTATACCAAATGAAAAATTACTGGTTTGTCATGTAAGTGTTGCCTTTTAAAAGTAATTCCCGTAGGGAAGTGATAGTAAAAGAATACTGCCATCCAGTGGAACTCTAGAGGAGTGCCCCTTTTTTCTTGTCTTGTGCACACGTGAAATAAAAAAGTAAAATAAAAGGATGTGTTTATGACAATGATACAGTACAGTAAAGTACAGATACAGTACAATAAAAGAACAACTGTGAAATGTTAGAATCTGTTGTAAAATAGTGTTGAAATAAATGTGGGGAAAAACCCTGTGCCATATCACTTGTTTTAAGAAGCTTTCCTGATAAATTGTTACAAATAACATTTTTATATTTAATTTACTGATGGTAAATGAAAAAAAAATGCAATAATTCTGCAAGACCATTTAGATTTTTTCTTTTAAATAGATCAGTATCATTGACATTTGTAATACTTCTGATTCAGTACAGAGGAATGTCAAACAACCACACCTGCTTATCTAGAGCCACGTCACTAATAAGCTGAGGAAAGTTTTACATAAAATTGACATATTTTGCATAACTTCATTTGGTAACCAAGAGTCACGAAGGTGTAATCTTTTTTGCAAAGTCATGCATGATAATTTTATAATATACACTTAGCCTACTCAACATAACAAATCAAAGTTCATCCTCTAACAGCTGACAACGCCTCGTACGACAAGGCAATAGTTTTAAACGATAATGATTAGCAAAACAAGGTGTCATGCATATTGTTGAAAAAGGTGAAATGTAAAAGACATCCAACTGACACATAGAATACAAACCTAACTCAACTATCCAAAGAGAAAATTCTAGAAGTGAGCACGACATCCATTGAGAGACCCATCAACACTGTGGGTTGGCTTCTGATGAAACGTCCTCAGCCAATTCGACTCCAGGCCGCAAAACTTAACCCATCGAAAATGTTCCATGCAACTTCCGAAAAGATCTAATAGAACTAGACTAGAACAATGGGGGGTCATGTTAACATGTTTTTACCGAATAATAATCAACTACGAAAAGGATCACATTGTTTTCCACTAGCTGATGCCTTTCGTGCTATGGAGTGTTTTAGAAGCTGCATTGCTTTTTTGATAATCGCTTATATTGGTATTGTAAAGTCATCCAAGCTACTGGTACTTCTCTGATAAAAGTGCGCGCACTTTGCTCGGATCTATGAAAACAAGGATCAGCGGAGACAAAAAGCTCTTTGATAGTGTAGCATTTTTTATTATGTACATAACGTTAAACAAATGTTATCACGCTCTGGGCTCATGATCACTCTATTTTCTTGAAAGAACGTTTTTACCAAGGAAGCTGCAAATATTGTATTGGAAACATTTAAACTGGCAGATAAAATGCAAATAAATAAAAATGGAAATTTTTCTGGGGCGGTACCTTTTTAAAAGGTACACCTTTGTACCTAAAGAGTTCATATTGGTACCTTAAAGATACAAAAGTGTACCTTTTGAAAAGGGTCCGCCCTAGGGACAGCTTTGTGGCTTTTTTCCTGATAGCGTGTTAAATTTTAGACACAATATTGTCAGCATTTTCTGTTTTGCTAAATTGTGACAATGAAAATAGTTTCAAACAAATCCGCATCATAACTGTTGTGAATGCACATTTTTGAACGAATCGAGTTCAGTGGCCCAGTTTTCCCCCCATAAATGTTCATTCCTAAGGTCTATAAAAATGTGTTCTCAAGGTCACTTTCAGGCTTAAAACAGTATTTAACCCAAAAATTCCTCACTGTGAAATTTCTCAAATCTATTCCAGATGTTGTATCCCCTTTGCACCTGCTGCTCCTCGTTCTCCATACCCCTGGGTCCATGCTCCAAAGACCACAAAATGCACACAGATGACATTTTAATACACATTTTTTACATTCTTACATTTTTTATTTAGAGATCTGCCATGGTCTGTGCTATGACTCTTCTGTCACTGCAATAAATGACTGAAAGTTATTTAAATTATTTCTGCCAATAAGAGAAAATAAGATGTTAAACACAAGCTATAGAAGCCAAACAAATGTGTCTTGGACACCAAAGCTAAATGATGTATAATTATTAATATTATACACTAGGGGGCGTTGGTTTATAATATGAATAATATATTAAAGACATTACTGATCTGAACTGTCAGAGCCTCGTATATCATGGGACACATGAAGCGTGTCTAATTTTCCCAAAGGGGCTGATACAGTGTCTAAAAATAATAAAAATAAATCAGCATTAGCACCGGGACAATATTTCAAATAATTGCTTAGTTGATTGTGTGAGCAATAAAATCAAGTTATAATGTGAAGCATTAAAAGCAAATTCACATTAAGGCATTTTTTTAATGCAGGCCTATGTCATGCATCTTTAAAATGCACATCATACATCTAACTGGTTGGTGACATTTAAGTTTTTGATTTGAGCACGAACCTCGCAAACGTGAAATACCTCTTTAGGGTACCCCAGTAAAATATTACTGATAAACATTTTACGTTTCTATGGGCCTGTCGTATAGAATACCGACCTGAGAATGATTTTCTCTGAAAATGTTTAAGCCATTTTTCATTTAGCTGCTTAGAATCAAAACTAGCAATAATGAATCTCTTTTGATCTAATTGGTCAAAGGTCTGAAATTGTTCGCAGTTCAGCTTGATTCATTTGGACAGTTCACTCACACACTGAGGAGGGCCCTATCAGATATTAATTGCGTCCCAAATGACGCACTGTACACTTATACACTATGTACTTATGCACTATGCACTCAACTGTGTAGTGTATGAATTATAGGAGGCTATTTTGCCATTCGTAGATACAAGGCGCATTTAGGCCACTCCCACCCTGACAATCCAACACTCTCCATTAACTTTGCATTGTGGGAAGCTGCCTACTTGTCATTTCTGACTTATAACAAAAAACAGAACAATGTCTAAAAACTGCTATGTGACAAGGTGTACAGTAAATAAGCTAAAAAACACAAAAATACGTTTTTATAAGCTGTCCCAAAAAATTATCATTTAATGACACAAATAATTGTAGACGTCAGGGTATTTCACGATAAGGAAAAGGAGCACTGACATAGACTGACATGAAATTGAGTTTCTCAATATATCTTCTACTTTCAGGTTTACATAGGGTGGTCAAATAATCCTTTGACATATTTAAAAATAATGAATGATTCCTGTCACCGATTAAAGGGGTCATCGGATGCAAAGTTCACGTTTACATGTTGTTTGAACATTAATGTGTGTTAGCAGTGTATGTACAAATCTACCCTATAATGATAAAAATCCATGCAGTGGTTTTTAATTGATCTGTAAAAATAATATCCCCTTTTTCAAATCGAGCCATTCTCAGATGCCTGATGATGTGGCATCACACCGACAGACGCCGCTCCCACGATAGTTGATTGACATGAGCGTCTTACCTCAGACCCACCTAAATCAGCTGTAACAGTCCGAGCACTTCGATGCCGTAGCAGGGATGTAAGTTAGACATGAAAATCTCTGATTGAGCGATTGAGGTGTTGTGTTGCTGGATGTAATAATGAACATAGTAGTCGTCAGTTACTCCCAACATCTGAGCCGCTGAAGATGCAGTGGATTACATTTGTTTGTGAAGGGAATGCGCCTCCCGATCTACATAAATGCGTCTATGTTCAGGCAAATCATTCGTTCACCTACAGCAAAAGTGAGTATAACGTTTTTTTTATGAATCTCTGCAAGTTTAGCAGCTAAACGCGGCTAAAGTAAACAGGCTTGTCACTCCACAGACAGAAGAGAAGGGCGGGGCGAGCAGAGCTCATTTGCATTTAAAGGAACAATGCCTCAGAATTGGATGATTTTTGCAGAGCTCATTATGAAAAGGTAAAAAGGGTGTTGTTTTACACAACCATTGAGAATTTTTAACCAAAGTATATTACAGACTTTTCATTAAGACCCTAAAGAATCATATCAACTTGTGGAAAATGGGCATCCGATGACCCCTTTAAATTTCCCTCCAGTGGGCGTAGTTCTCAGAGTAATATGACACGTTGCGCTCTACTTTTGTGTCCTTAAATGCTCTTTTTTTTTTTTGGGGGGGGTCGACAGCTTATCAAAACGTGTTTTCGTCTTTCTTATTTACTGTACACCATGTCACATAGCAGCTTTTAGACATTGTTCTGTTTTTTGTTATAAGTCAGAAATGACAAGGAGGCAGCTTCCCACAATATAAAGTCAATGGAGAGTGTTGGATTGTCCACCACAACAACCCCTCTCCTTTCCATTAACATTAGCTGTTACGTTTTTTTGGCTAAAGGTAGCAGGCTGGCCTTCTAGTGGCTTTGACCCTATTTTAACGATCTAAGCGCATGGTCTGAAGCATATGACCCAAATTCACTTAGGGTGTGTCTGAATTCACTTCTGCTAGTTTAACCGTTTTTAAAAAAAAATAGTTCAGAAAAAAAATCCTATTCCCCTCTCTCAACCCAATACTTCCTGTCATCTCTCCACTGTCCTGTCTGACTAATAAATGAATAAAACCCAAAAATATAACTTTAAAATAAAAAATAAATAAATACTGCACCATTACTTTTCGTTTTCAGACCAGCATGCCCATGGGCGAACAGATGAGCGCAAATGCATTTGCTATTTAAACAACGTGGTGCTCAACCCAAAAATTATTACTGCGTCAGGCTGAAACTAGCAGAAAACACTTGTGTTGTGCCTGGTGTCGCATTGCGCCAGGTGTGTGATAGGACCCTGAATCGTTACAGCGAAAGAGTAACGGTATATTTTAGAAGATATAAAGAGCACTGGATTAAGTACATCTATAATCCACTGTAGAAAACAAAACTCTCAAATGTCTTTTATCGCTGAAGAATGTTGAGCCTGTGCTCCCAACTGATAAAATGCTAGAAACGCCTCTGGTTAAGCAAATATAGACTGACTTGACCTAAATGTTTACAAAAATCTTCATTCATAGACCTAATGTATTCACTTTTTAACCAAAGCACATACAATATACTTGAATAGATTGTATGTGCTTCAGTTAAAAAGCAGGCACACAATGTAAGACATTGATATTTGGTTAAATTTTGGTTGCGACATCGAGTGACTAAAATTCAAAGCCAGTTCAACGTCTAATGTCAACATTATGCCCAATACCGAAATCAGCTGACGTTGGTATTTTGTTGTTTTTAGGTTGTGTTATATAGTAACCAAAATCCAACTTTAAGCCAACGTCAAATTGATGTCAGATACTGACGTCAACCCAATTTTCATTCTCAACCAATATGGAATGTTTAACGTCAACCTATCATTATGTTGACGTGCCTGCTAGGTTCGTAAAACTTCCAGAAACGAAATGTACAAAACTATTTTCCTTACCCTCGGTTTCAAAGACAAGGCTTAAGCCTTAAGTCTGTTTCAACAAAGAAACTTGTACTAACTAATTTTTAAATATATCAGTGATTTTGTTTTTTGATTTTTGATTTTAAGATACACACTAGTAATGTTTTTTTTTAAGGCACTTATATAAAAATTACTTAAACGTCCTAATTGAACTATGGCCTTATCCTGGCTTAGTCTAAGCCCTGGCTGTGAAATCAGGCCTAAAAATCTTTCATTAGGAAAACATCAGACACCTAAAAAAAAACAAAAACAAACAAACAAAAAAAACAGTGTAATGAAAAGCATAAATGACAGCACACAGCCTGTCAATAAAAGCTTCAATTGTGTGGTAGAGAGAAGCATGAACATTCTTTAAAGTGTCTTATTTGGTGCCACAGAAGAACTGAAACAACATGAAGGTTAGTCAATGATAACAGTATCTTCATTTTATTCCTTCAAGACTCAGGCTACTCATAAATTAGCCTGCTGATATGTTTGCATAGTGGTGCAATAGTGATTTATTGATTCTCAGTTAAATATTTCATTTCCTTAAAACCCTCAAGCACAGGGCTAATAAAAAAGATATTTCATCGACCAGACAGCACATATTGATGGAACGATACTAATCGGGAACTCTGTGATTAGGAAGAACTGTTTGTTTGTTTGGGTTGTGAAGGAAACAGCTACTTCCTGTTGTAGACACACTTACAAGTGAGCGAGAAAAGTGAAAGGGGTTGATTGAGGCCAGTGCCACAGTACATAAACACTGGCTTTGACAAATGTCCCAAATGCTTTGGAATTATAACTTGGCTCTGGCTTCCCAAGAGGGACTGTCAAACGAAGATCTGATTATATCTCTTAGACACAGCTCACGCAATGTACCGTAGGGACAGGAGACCAGTGTGAAGTCTAAAATTAACCTTTTTTTCATCTGCAAAATGCGAAATTACTGGCACGAAACTGTATTTTGCATTACTTTAACATTCAGATTTCAAATGATCAAATTATTTTGCATTACATTCTGATTGTTTTGCCCCAAAAGTTCAGTACAATTAAAAAAAACTTACAGAATGGTGATATGAGTTCTGAGTGCTTGAGACAATCAATGCTTTTCAGTATTTGTGACCTTGGACCACAAAACTAGTCATAAGTGTAGATTTTTGCTGAAATCTACAAGCTAAATAAATAAGCTTTCCACTGATGTATGGTTTGTTAAGATAGGACAATATTTGGCTGAGATACAACTGAAAATCTTGAATCTAAGGGTGCAAAAAAATGTACAACTGTATACACAATAATAATAATAATACTTATTCAGTAAGGACACATTCAATTGATTAAAAGAGACAGTAAAGCCATTTATAATCCTACAAAATATTCCTAATTGAAATAATTGCTGTTCTTTTCATCAAACTTTCTATTCATTATAAATGCTGAAGTATCACAGTATCCACAAAAACATTAACCATTGTTTTTAACACTGATAATATTAATAAAAAGGTTTTTGAAACTTGAGTTTTGCCATCACATCAGTTACATTTTTAAATACATTAACATACAAACAGTTATTTTAATTGCAATATTACAAAATATTACTGTATCTGTGATCAAATAAATGGAGCTTTTAAAGATGAGAGAGATGAAATTTAAGACTATACAATCCTCCAAACACACATTTTACACCAGCTATTTAAGAACAATGTTAATATTTAATAAAACATATTGTTTATCATACTTAGAGATCCTTTAGGGAACAAGTGGAGAACTGAAACAAAATAAATAATACCAAAATCTTGAGACAAATACATGAGACATAAGTAAAAAATGAAAAACATTTAATAACAATCACAAGAGTCCGAATGCATAAACATTTCAACAACACTGAGTAAACAGACGGGAAGATATTAAATTAAACTGACAATTACGACTTAAGGTCATTTATTAAAAAATTGTTTTCTAACTTTGGGAATTTTAAATGTCAAAATAAAAAGTTCCTCATAAGCATCACAGTTTGACAGAAACATTTGAAAAAACATTTAATGGCGAGACATACTGTTTTATTGTAATTTACTACATACCTAACTCCGTATGTTCAAAGCATCAAAGATACATGGTTATTAATGTTATATCCTCTCATCGCTGTCTTGAAGTTCAGATTCCCATGACTTAAACAGCTATTGTACATCCGGGGTACTCAACTCTAGTCCTTAAGGTCCACATTCCTGCAGACAGAGTTTAGCTCCAATCTTGACCAGTCTCACCTGCCTGTAACTTTCTAGTGATCCAATACTTACGGTTGAAGCTAAACTTTGCAGGAAAGTGGACGTCTCTGGTGAAAAAAGCAGCATATGTTGGTAGGTATGTTTTGATGCTGGTTTAAGCTGGTCCTTAGCTGGTTTATGCTGGTCCTTTGCTGGTTTTTGCCTGTCCTTTGCTGGTTTATGCTGGTCATGTTGCTGGTCAAGGACCAGCATAAACCAGCAAAGGACCAGCTTAAACCAGCAACAAAACATGTCTACCAGCATATGCTGTTTTTTTCGCCAGGGCTTAAGGGCCAGAGTTGAAAACCCCCGAACCACATGCTGATTACTATCAACCTGGCACATAGACAGCAGTCTTGGTATGTAACTAGGCACTGATCCCTCCTTATGGTAAGTAGAATCATATAAAGCCTATAAGCAATTGCTGGTATCACTATACTACGTAAATAGATCTGATTAGTTATCTCTCATTTAATGTCAGTTATCTTATCAGATAGTTTTTGGATACAGAACACACATGTTAACCCCAGATTAACTAGGTCATATGACTAGAAGCTTCTCTAAAATGCAAAGAATTAAGAATGCAACAGTTACATTTTCCCTCCTACTGTTCGTGCCTGCAGCTGTGACGGAGGAGAGAAAACGCGCCAGTTTTATGTTTTCCATTATCGACAACCGTCTACTTCATATCGCTTCCTCTGATTTACCTCAGGTGTGCCTTTCCTGACATTCTCCTCACTCTGCATGCGATGGTAGTTGGGATGGAATGTGTAAAGGCATCCTGTTTTTCGAGCGGGACAAAGATGGCTGTTGGCGGCGCAGCAGACTTTGCGCTCAAGGGAGAGATGGACGCTGCCATTGTTTCAAACGTGTCTATTGTTGGGGGCATAAACCTCGTGAACTTGTCAAAGACGTTTAATATTTGCGTGTTCAAAAGGACTGCATCTCTGGTAAAATGAAACTCTTTAAGTAATGTTTCACAAAAAAAGATAATTCTGTAATCTTTTACTCACCCTAGCTGCAGTTAAGCGTCATAAAAGTATCATAAATGTGGCCCATATTTTGTGTTGTACGGAAGACTTTTGACGCCATTTATCGTTCAGTGTGATGAACGGACCGAAATGAAACTGATAATAATTATCGCTGATAATTTTCCATTCAGAATACAGTTTCCATTGCAGTCGTATCATTAGTAACTCGAGAACTAAATCAGTGCGGTTCATAAAAGAATCATTCAGACTGGTTTTGTGAACAAACCAACTGAATCATTGAAAAGATTCGACTTAAATGAGTCGTTTGCTAGTTGGTCAACTTACAGTGAATAACATTCATACTGACACATAAACCTTGGCTTAAGAAAACTTGAAATACAGAATAATAAATATTGCCAGATCTTACAATGCACTGAATTCGGTAAAAGGCATTTAACGTTTGCTTAGACGTTAAGGCCTTTAAGGCTGATTTATTTACCTTTAACTAAATTACTTATGATTTAAGGAATAAAGGAAATAAGCTAATGTTGTTACAGTGTTGCGCATTATAACCAATCAGACACGATTCTGTTGAGCTTAGGAAGGCAATGGCCAATCAGAGGCATTCAGATTAGTCATTGCTGAATTGCCGAGTTTTGTTCTGTTCATCATGATTTCATCATAATCAACAAAGTGCAGATGTAAGTATGATGTAAGTAAGACATTCATTTCACAGTGTAGACAACTTTATTAATTTTAACAGGAGTTGTTTTGAAAGTGCTTAAAGGGGTCCTATTATGCTGTTTTTTAAAGTCTTGATTTTGTTTTGGGGTGTACTAGAACATGCTCTCATGCTTGGTGGTTTGAAAAACACATTATTTTTTCACATAATTTACATTATTACGATACCTTTCTCCCAGCCTGGCACAAATAGCTCGATTAGTTCCGGGTTTAATGAAGGCCAGCCTTCTGAAAAAAGGAAATGTGTTATGATTGGTTAGCTATCCCAGTGCGTTGCAATTGGTGAACAGCTTAGACGGTGTTTCAGTACTGCCACACCCCTCGTCAAAGCAGTTAGCGCAATCTAGATTAATAGTGAATCTTATGTTTTAAATATGAATATTTTTCTTTTACAAAAACACATCGATTCGCTACAGGAGACCCCCAGGAGCCGTGTGAGGATGTGAATGGATGCACTTTATTAGACTTTATTAGACTCCGATTGCGTTCATCTGAAAGAAGAAAGTCATCTACACCTTGGATGCATGGAGGGTGAGTAAATAATACGCTACAGTAGTGTTGCGTCCCATCCTCAGCCTGCAAGATCGCAGATACATGATATTATCTTGCTAATTTATTTAATTATTTTACATACTTAGTTTAATTACCGAAACCAGCTCCAGCATAAGGCCAAAAGCAGCCTAACATTATCAAAGAACATCATCACTTATTTGCCTAGCCTATTCTAGTGCAAGTTTATGTATTTTAAAAAACGCTCGCGTTATAAGTGAAGCTATCTACGCTGTATAATGAATAAATGTCTTACCACACACTGCACACATCTGCAATGCGTTACGGCTCCGACGCAGCAACCGGAGTAGATTGCGGCTTTGACATGTGTTTTGACCCCCTGTACTGCACACTTCTATGCGCGTTACTGCTCTGAAGCAGCCACTCTAGTCAATGCTTGCGTTTATACCTGCCGCACTGTGGCTCAAAGTGGTTCTCCGTGCTGCACCGCTAAAGTCTGGCTAATCCCCCACCCATCTCGTCCCTACACATCCCCCAACAGTTTGAATTTCCGTAGACAGGATTTAATTTAACAGTATTCTAATGGACCACATTGTGACATCATTGTATGCGGAAAACAAATGCTGTAGTCCAGGAGCCGTTCGTTGTAGTTCTTGGAAAGAGATTTTTTAAAAACGAAATATCTCCCTTTGGAGTGGACTTTGAAATTTGTAACTTTGTAGATCTTTTTTATGCCCAAAGATACACACCACACACTGACTAAAATTCAAAAAGTGAAAAAGCATAATAGCACCCCTTTAAACATGGCGCTAGACTATAGTCAATGTTAATGTTATTTGATAATGTTCTTTGCTTGCTTTCTGTACATAATTTATTCACTGTATTAGTAGCTTACAATGTTTTTATTAATTGTGATCGTGTTAAATACAAATTCAGTCATATTAAAATATTATATGACATCATACCCATATCTGATAGTCACCTTGTCTAAAAAGATGGGTTTATGATGTGCTAGATTAACTAGGCTTATTTTAGCTTTGCTTTAACTAGAGTCAATCAGTGTTCCGCTAAATCTACATACTGTAACAAAGCGATAATCAGGTGGTCACCCTAACATGAAGGTGAGTAAATGATAACAATTTTTTTTTGGTCCCAGATGAATGAATCGTTTGCGAGTTGGGTCAATATTTACAGTGAATAGCATACAAGTCATAATAACTATTGTCATTTGGTGCTTGACTGTTTCAGTCTTTATTATTTTGAAAAGAATGGCCAGGGAAAACATCACAAGGGTTGGTAAATGATAAAATGTGCCTTGCTCTCGAAATCCCAGAGTTCCTTAACTTCTTTTACCTGTGTTACTCAATATTTCATAATTAAAACCAGTTTTATAAGGCTTCTCATACCAGTACAATGATGTAATGTTGACGTGTATGTTTTTCCTTGGCTTTGTGCACATTGAATTTGCAATTTTCTCACCATCAGTCACTGCGGTCCATTCATGCGTCTGCATTTCTCACACATACTAAACACATTTAAATGAGCAGGCATGGTGAGAAACCTTGGGGCAATAAAGGTTATGCATTTGCTTAAGGAATGTCTGGATTGGCATGATACTTACTGTAGACATGCAATGTATGATGTGTTAAATAAAGAGAACAGTGATGCACATGTTTTTAATCTATATAATCAGGATTATAATCAGGAAACTAGTTTTATGTGGCCTGTATAATTTATCATGACAGGAAGATGGAAACCATCAGGACTGTTGTTGTTCTCACATTGCTATTGTCTACACTGTTTCTTTCCCATGCGCCTGCAAGCTTCCTGCTTAATTCACCTGCTCTACAAGAGCCTATCTTTCACATCACAACAACATGTCAATGCGTTCAAACTAATTGCTTTTCAAATATGTACACACCCTTTGAGTATTCATGCCAAGGTACTTTGTCAACCAAGGAACAGGCAGTGATCCAGGGTGATTATACAGACCTATGAATGCAAGAGATAATGGAATTTTAGGTAGGGAATTTTAACATGAAGTGTAATTGTGGGCTATTGCTTTATTTTTGAAGGTAATCCGGTAATGTCCCATTCCTGCAGGTGACACAGAGACAAGACAACAGCAGGCTGGCAGATGAATGTACTTCTTCAGGACACAAAATGAGGGTCAGCAATAATACTTGTTATTTCAAGATGATTTTATTAGGACTTTTTGTTAATAACAAATCTAATTTATATCATCGAACATATTTGGAGTTATAGAGTAAGTGAAATAAATACATTTATGGAATACATAAATTTCATCATAATGATTTAAAACTTTATAACCAAACCATATTGCTGATATACACAATACAGGAATCTTCTCTACAGAACTGTTAATGATTAAATATTGTTTATATATATAATAGCACAACCACTAAAATAATAAAGTGCTCCAAAATGTTCCAGTGCTATTCAATAAATTGGAAAGTACTCCAGCATTTTTTGGCAAGATTAAATCCATTGTCCATCTTAAGGTCATAACAACAGATTGCAACAACGCAACTGTCTGCATCACTTAGGGAAACATATAATGTTAATTAAAGCTGGATTGATATGAAAAACAAGATCACACTCCATTCAAAGCTATTTTCTCCGAAACATTCTATTATTATGCCAACTTTGAAGGCATTTAGGTAACAAGAAATCCAAATTGCAGTTTGGGGATTCTTGCTTCAAAAAAGACAAGTTATTGCTTGTCAAGCAGAAGGGAAATAGTACATATATATAGTTATAATTATAGTCAGTGTTTACTTATTTTATATTTATAAAAACACCCCTCTATATTTTAGTTGATAACATTATAACTTTTACACTTTTTTCTGTTTTGTTAAACAGAAAAATAAACTAACAGATGTAGGCCGGCTCCAATGGTGCCAGTAAATAGTAGTACCTCAGTTTCTTACTACCTGTGCTCTTCCAACCAACTTTTCATTAGCACTTTACCTGTCTCTTTTATCTTTAGCAGTTCAAACTTGGTGTTTCGGACTAGCTATTATTCTGTCAGGTAGCTTTAACACAGCCACTTAGCTAATGTCCTGTTCGCACTACAGGACTGTCGTGAACACCTAACCCTCTTTTGTGCTGTCCCAGTGGACAGGTCTGACTTGCCTTCATCTCACAAATCTCTCTTTCACATCTCCCAAGCCTTCATCTCTCCCATTCTGTCTTAAACATGTGACAAAGGCTCCTTTTCCTCAGGACTGTCCTTAAGGAACGCTGCTTCCAGATCGCAGCGAATGCATGTTGTTCTGCCCCTCGTTTCACAAGGGTCTTTTTTTGTTCAAGTGCTCGCACTCCCATCTCTCCTTTAGGTAAGGACCTCATCTGTAGCCAGGTTTACTGGCCTTGGATGCCTTTCCCATGACTCTGGCTCTAGCCCTAACCAGGTTCCTGAAAAGTCAGATGAGTTTGTTGTAAGTAATGGTGTTAATCAGAACACGTTCACAGAATAAGGTGTGTAAACATGAAATTCGTGATTTGTGTAATGTGGCCTTACCCGAGGAAAGTTATGATGTCTGAACGAGCCCCAAGGGAGGAAGACTTCCCTAAAACCAGAACTCCTGGACTGGCGTTTTCAGAGTTATTTAGGGCAATAAGTTGATCTGATTTGGGTTGTTCATGTTTGTCAGGCACAGGTTCAGATGGGTGCACCAGCTTGATGGCAGGGTTTTCAGAGCTTGGGGAAATATGCGCAAAATTAGTCAAAAAAAATCTTGGCTGTAAATGCATCAAAATAAACACTGCCTTTGATGATCTGCTTTAATGACTAATAGGTCTATTAAGAAGTCAATAAGTGTTGGGGAAGCTACTTTAAAACTTCAGCTAGAAGCTAATTACAATTTCAAGCTCAGATGAAGACATGATCTGTCGCTCATCATGTCTTTATAAAGCATATAATGAAGGATTTAGAGATGCTATACAAATATTCATTACAGGTACAGCTAAGCTACCTTTTAGAAAAAGTCGTTAGCTACACTACAAACTAGGCCTGTCACGATATCAGATTTTTCACTACACAAAACGTGCATGTTTTGCTGATTATTGCTGCTGAAAATGGTCAATTATTGTCATGTTTTGGGCTGTACTAATCGGTCAGACTGGGAAAAAAAATTTGAGTACTATAGACTGCCAAAAGGTATAACAAATCAAGAAGAAGAGTGCAAAAAATTGTCTGAGGAACAAAACGCATTTGTGGTTGGTCAAACTGAACTAGGATGCAGGGCAAGAATCTTGACAACATTCGTGTTTGTTCTCATCATTTCCTGTCAGGTAGGTAAAATATTAGGCTAATCTTAATTAATACTGCTGGTACTTATCTTCACAACCTATGAACCTTAGTTTGTCAAAACAAATTTTTATGTGTCATATTATTGTATGTGTATTATTCATTTTCATTTATCGCTAATACCGGTATATTGCCACACCCCTAATTAACGGTGATATTTAATTATTTCTATATCATGATTATTGTCAACATCGCAATATCACGACACCCATACTACAACTAACAAATCATAGATAACTACAACATGTTTGGTTGAGCTACACTGCTACTTGTTGGAAAAAACGAACTTTGTAATGTACAAAAAAGCTGAAAATGCCATAGTGCACTGTTAATGTACTACTGAATATGTTGTTCTGCTAATTAATGCTCTCTAAATCATATAGAGAAGAACTTAGTAAGCAGCAAAGGGTGCAATATTTTGACAAACTAAAGTTAATAGGTGGTAAAGATATATATACGAAGAGTATTAATTAAGATATTAGCCTACTATTTCACCTACCTGACTGGAAATGATAAGAACAGACACAAATGTTGTCAAGATTGTTGCCCTGGAAGTCCTAGTTTAGTTTGGCCAACCACAAACGCCTTTTGTTCCTCAGATGTTTTTTTGCACTCTTCTCCTTGATTTATTATAACTTTTGGCAGTCTATAATACTCCAAAATGTTTTTCACATTCTGACCGATTAGTACAGCCCAAAACATGACAATTATTGACCATTTTCAGCAGCAATAATCAGCAAAATTTGCAAGTTTTGTTCAGTTCAGAGACATTGTTTACGTTCAGTGCCGTCAATATGACCGATTGATGACGTGAAAACACTATTGAAAATCTAGCAGCATTTTCCTTTGATGAATGCTAAAAACGCTGATGCTAAACCAGCTAAGCAGTCTGAGAGATTAATTAACAATTGGTTTTAGCTGTTTTCCTCAGCGGTTAATATGAAAGTAGTTCAGATTCAGTGGAAAAATCAAATCTGTTGTCTACGGTTGTCATAACAACAAATTACAACAACACAACTGCATAGTTTATTAATACATAACAGCAGTTAAAAGCTGATAGTAGATTGCTTCAGTGACTAAGCAGCCTGTCATAATGACAAAATATTTTCCTCTTGCATTTTCAAATAGCAGTCATAGCTTCAAATCCATTAGCTAAAACTCTGACTCATTCGATGAAACTCTCTCCATTTTAGTAATTCTAATTCAGAGACATTGTCTCCTGTCATATAGTCTTAATTCTCCAACTACTTTGTCTGGTATCACCTCACACCCACATGATAACTCCACACACCCTAAGTGCACACCCTTACATTAAAAATAGCATTCTAAAGAAGAAAATGACTGCCAGTTCCTGCAAATTTGGCTGTCACTTGATCCGTAATGTGCACATGAGAGATAAAGCTCACCTGTAGCGACAGAAGGCGTTGCATGTCCGATCTGTAGGACTGGCGCAGAAGCAGCGGCCTGTAGACCTGCGCCGACGAGACAACGGACTGCCCAATCCATACACAGTGGTCTTACTGTGGAAGAGAAGAGACACCCAGAAAGCATTCAGTCATTGATTAACTCATCAGAAATGGAATCACAGGAATAAACCACAACGGGACTTTGTACTTTTTAACTTTAAGAATGAGAATTACAACCGACGCCAGAAGTATTGTAGATAAACAGCAATAAAATGCACAATAACTCAAGTCGATCTGTTTGAACTATAAAAACATTCTCATTTAAGACACAAATGTGCACTGGTTTACTGAAACGGAAACAGATTTACTGAATATGTCCGTGATGTTTTCTTTCAGCCTCTTTTAAAGAATCTTTGGCATTGGTTTACTTACATACAGTTTACGCAGGTTAGCCCATGCATGGGTGAACACTCACCTTGGGGTGTTCACCCAGATGATGTCCAGATGGCAGAAATAGTGGCATTCGGAGTCCAGCTGGTTGTTGCAGGAGCAGCGTTTGCTTCTGACCCTATGGCTTGCAGACGGGTCGCTCAGGTCAGTCTGGGGCACTAGAGGCAACCCCCAGCCTGCAGACAAGAGATATATTGCACTCCATAAAACTTTCCGTAATCATTCTGGGCCAAAAAGCTCCTGCGGCGACTACATGGCTGAGTCTTAGAGAAATGATGAGCCTCGTACTCCACATGTTATTATTATACTTTTATGATTTTGATTTATCACCTCACTCTAGTCCCACTTCTCTCCGCTATCTTATGTAATACTGAACAAGGTCTCAGATGTTTGATCTTAATGAATAGCGGGCAGCTATAAAGTTCACAACTATTCACACACACATGTGCTGAGTTGTCAATTTTGGCTTTAATTGTCGACACTGAGGCGACAGATTAGTACAAAATGAATATGAGCCCCTCACTGTGTTCACATATTGTCAGACAGATGTTTAAAATTATAACTAGGGTTATGCAGCTGCATTCATTTTTATGAGGCTGAGTTTAAAGCGAGTGTAAATGTTTAGCACAAACAATTAAATTAAAATTACAAATGTTTTATCTTAACAAGCTTGAGAATGAAGGCAAGTATTTAAAATCTCTAACTTGCATGTTTATGCAAAGAAAAAAAATCTAAAATCCTAATTTAAATGAATACATAGAGAAAATAATATAAAACACCATATTTACAGTAAATGACATACAGTACATCACTTCATTAAATACACAAAATAATACAATTCTAAATATATATGTAACATTTACAGTAAATTACATACAGTACATCAATCTGAATAATAAATAACACATGAAATAAATCCCCAAAATACACACAAATGTTTTACCTTCAAGAAGAGTTGTCCACAAGGTGAAAATGAAGATCAGAGTAGTTCTTGACTCCATGTTGCATGTATGTTTCAATAGAAAGAAGTGTAGATGTTCACCTAAGCAATCCCAACAGATCTCACTCAGTTGCAGGTGCTTGTCTACTGTTGAACCATCCTGTTTGGCCACACTTATAGCTTGTGATATGCACCACCCCCCACTAGGTTGGCTGTTGTGGGTGGTAGTTACACAACTCCAGCTTGTCTTCGCACCCTGCAACATTCCAAGAATCTCTGCTGCCCCCTCGGCAAACGGGGTCACTGGATTGTCTGTGAGGAAGAGACCCGAGTTGCAAAACAATGATGATCAAGTGTACAAAACTTCATCTTTCTTGCCTGGAAGTTCATAATGTGGATCTAAATCGACTTAATGGGACTTGGGGGTGGGAAGAGGGTTGCTGTGGAGGGCCAACAGGAAAAGAGGAGTCACAAGAGGATATCATTGCTGCTTTGCATGAATTCTGTTGCATGCACTTTGGAGGGAAAGACAGCGTCCTGTGGAAAGGAGGAACATTCTGGAGGGCAGCTCCTGTCTGTGAGGTTCAAGTGTGGGTGGACAGTGTGGAACGAAGCTTCCTGTGCCCTCTGGCCACTATTATACAAATTAGTCACAGATATGAAAAAGTAATTCAAAACTGATTTGATTATTTTGTGTTGCCACATACAGGGCCAGCATAAACCAGTGCATTTCCGAGATATTATTATAGAGCTGTTGTGGTAGTTTTGATCAAATATGTAACAGTTATGCATCATCTTATATTAAATTGTGTCATAAATCATTCACATAATGCCACCATTTATGATATTTATGGTATTTCTATAATCTAAAATCTTGAAAAACTGAGAAGTCATTAACTAGACTTATTTATAATAGATAACTAAAACCATAAAAAACATTTTCGTTACGTAGAATAAAGCTAACTGAAATGATATATATTAAAAAAAAGTATTGCCAAGGATGCATTTCTCATTTTTAGCTAGTTTAAAATACTAAAATAACTAAAATTAAAACTATAGAAGCCTGCTTCTGCCACTCCGTAAAAAATAAAAAAAATGTTATTTCAACTTTTTTGCAACAAACTCGCAAGTCTGACTTTTCTTCTCTCTGAATTTTAATATAAACTCACAAAAGCAAGTTTGTATCTCACAATTCTGACTTTTTTTTCTCACAAATGTGAGTTTGTGTCTCGCAATTGCAAGTTATAAAGAATTTTAAGTGGAAACAAAGACTGATATTTTCTCAGAATTGTGAGTTTATATCTATTATATTTATAATATCTATTTATTTCTATCTGTATCTAGATATAATATCAATATCTATTTATTTATTAAAAGAAAATTGTTGCCAGAGACACATTTCTCATTTTCATTTAGCTTAATGTACTAAAATAACTCAAATTAAAACTATAGAAGCCTGTTTCCGCCACTCCATAAATTTTTTTTTATTTTAACTCACATTTCTGACTTTTTTTTCAGAATTGTGATACAAACTCGCAATTCTGACATTGTCTTTTCTCAGAATGCTAGTTTGTATCTCGCAATTCGGATTTGTTTTTGTTTGTGTCTGCGAGTTATATAGAATTTTGAGTGGAAAAAAGAATTGTGAGTTTATATCTGTTATATTTATAATATCTGTTTATTTATATCTATATCTAGATATAATATCAAAAATTAAAATTAAAACTACGTGAGCCTGTTTCCCCCACTCAAAAAAAAAAAAAAAAAAAAAAAAAAAAAAAAATTGTTATTGCAACTTTTTCTCTCACAATTCTGACTTTTTTTCAGAATTTTGATATAAATTCTTAGAATTGTGAGATACAAACTTGCAATTGTGAGTTATAAAAATTTTTGAGGGGGAAAAAAACTATTTTCTCAGAACTGCAAGTTTATATCTCACAATTCTGACTAAATTTGCAAGATATAAACAAGAAAAAAAAAAAAAAAAAAAAAACATTCACATTCTGAAAAAAAAGTCAGAATTGTGTTCATATCTGGAAATTTTAACTTAATTTCCCAGAATTGCAAGTTTATGTCTCACAATTATGACTTTATTACTCACAGTTGTGAGCTTATATCACGCAGTCCTGAGAAAAAAGTCAGAACTGCAAGATGCAAACTCGCATTTGCGAGAAAAAAAAGGCAGAATGGCCAGTTTTAATCTCGCAATTCTGACTATAACTTGCAATTGCAAACTTCTCAGAATCGCCAGTTTATTTCTGAAATTTTTGAGAAAAAAGTCAGAATTGCATCAGAGTTTGTATCACGCAATGACAGAATCACGAGATGCAAACATGCAATTGCAAGAAAAAAAAGTCAGAATTGTGAGATAAAAAGTCGCAATTACTTTTTTTTATTCAGTGGCAGGAATGGTCTTCCATATAAAACTGAAATAAAAATGAATAAAAATATATTGACCTTAAATGTCAAAAATGAATAAAAATTACACAAAAAGACAAAACAAAATTAGTACAATTTTAACTTAGATTAAAATTAAAAAAGTGGAATATAAAAATAAACTGCCTGCATGCAAAGTAAATGTTAAAAATAAATAAATAAAATAAAATGTTGTAAAACCAAAACTATCACTGTTAAAGATACAGTGACCATAAATGTTGAGTGCCTCTGCACTGTCAAAGAAATCTGCCTTACAGGAACTGAATATGAGCAACGTTCATTAGTACATGAGTAATGATGGGTTTCCGTGATGATTTGCCATGACCCGAGCAAAGATAAGACACCGGGCACAGCCTGGCAGGTATCGGGCTGAGTTTGCAAATGCGGCCCCCTAACGTGGGACGTGCACACAGTGTCCATTCACAGACTTTCCAGCACATGTGTGCAGAGAGTGAGCAGCAGCTGCTGTGGGTGATGCAAATGCATCATAACATAATCTCACCACATACTTTGATTAGCATGTTTTATCAATTGAATCGTAAAACCCTGATGAGAGTTTGCTAAAGCGCTTCGCTCATCGCTGCTGAGAAAAGTCCCTCGTGCTGATAGGAATAATAATATGGAAATCGTATTGAATTACTGTACTAATCAGTGCTGGATATACAGATTGCATACATCATCCCACACTCAAATGGAAAGATTTTATGCGCTGCAAATGTTTCGAATTGTGAAGGACAGGGTGGTTTAAATCACTTTTATGGTTGAAAGTCTTAAAAATGGTCTTGAAACCTTGGTTCACTTTTTTCCATGCATAAATTTGAGCTCATTTGCATCCAGTTCAAATGTTTTTTTGGCTCTTATATATATATATATATACATATATCGTCTTCTGCTATTTATGAGTAAGAAATGAGCTTTAGCAGACATTTGGCAGAAAGTTTTCTTTTCAGCGGTGCCAAATCCTATCTTCTGCAGATGGATGAAAGAATGTGTGACACTGTGGAGGAAGTCACTGCTGAGTGATAGAACACATTCCTCTGCATTCCATAGACAGAGGAAATGTGCTCATCCCTCCAAAATCCTATCATGTTCTTTCCGGTTTCTTCCTTCAGAGCATGTTGATCAGAGAGATGCTCCAAGGACGGGAGGGGAGTGAACTCTGATTAAAGACAGTTGTTACATTTTTAGCTTCTTTTTAGCATCCTTGAAGAATATGAACATTTTCATACCACAAACTAGTGGGACTCGGGTGTTCAAAAAAATTCTTTATCCTGACTGGTCAGTTGAAGTATTCTGCAGTCAATGTATTTATTTGAAATGTATATTAAAGGGCACCTATTATGCCCCTTTTTTCCAATTAATTCACTGCATCCACAGTGGCTCCGATGTTGGGAGAAAATGAAGACTCTTATGTTTAGTCTTGCATCCAAACACAAAACATTGTTGACGTTACAGCTGCTTGAGCGTGGAGAAAATTGAGGACAGCATACAACCGAAGACAACTCGCTGAGGGCAGAACCTATGGCAATGCAGGACTGTCAGTCAGCGGCCATAGGCAGGGCCTAAACAATGTGACATCACATTGCTTAGAGAATCAAAACGGCATTTCTAGTGAGACTGATTTGGTTTAATGAGAATTAAAAAATAAGGAGTGGGTGGATTTTTATATTTGTAGGGTGGTTGTGTTCACACACTGCCAACATACATTTATGTCCAAACACAATGTAAAAGTGGATTTTGCATAATAGGTGCCCTTTATATATATAATTAAAGCTTATGACATTTCCTACATAGTTGAGCTAGTTTCATGTCTCTCAGAGCACCTTTCAGTCCTTTTCTTCTCACATAATCAGTTTAATGCATTCACTTATAAGTAGCCATAGTGAGCTTGACAGTATACAATATTTAGAGTAATGGAAAATGAATGCATATTATCCTTCACTTACAGTGCTTTGCAAAAGTATTCAAACCCCTTTATTTGTTGCTGCCTTATGTTAAACTGCTTTAAATTACTTTTCCCCCCCATATCAGTCTATGCTCCTTAAACCACAATGGCAAAGCAAAAACAGATTTTTCACATCTTCGCAAATTTTTTAAAAATAAAAAAAACCTTAAACGATTCCATTGCGTAAGTATTCAAACCCTCATCTAGGACAGTTGAAATTTAGCTCAGGAGCATTCATATTGCTTGTAAATGTTACTACACTTTGAGTGAAGTTAACCTGTGGCAAATTCAATTGAATGGGTATGATTTGGAAGGGAACACATGTCTTAATAAAAGGCATATCAGAGCAAAAACCAAGCTTTGAGGTAAAAAAAAAACTGCCTTTAGAGCTACAGTTAAAAACAGTAATATTGTGAACAGTTATTACTATTTAAAACACTGTTTTCTATTTTAATATATTTTAAAATGTTATTTATTCCTGTGATTCCACTGTTACTTCCGCTTTTAGTGTCACATGATCCTTCATAAATCATTCTAATATGTTGACTGGATGATCAAGAAACATATCTTATCACAATTACAAAGGGTTGGCTTGCCTAATAGTTCTGTGGAAAATGTAATTCTTTAACAAATGTAAAACAAAAAACTTTTATTGTAACAATGAAAAAGTCTTTATTGTCACTTTTTATCAGTTTTTCAGTTGCATCCTTGAGGAATAGAGAATGCAAACTTCACTTTTACATGGTGTTTGAACATAAATGTGTGTTAGCAGTGTGTGTACACAACCACCCTATATAATGATAAAAATCCTTCTACTTTGTTTTTAAATCCCTATAAATCATAAGCAGTGTCTCAGAACAAGCCGTTCGCAGAAATCTTTACAATGTCCAACTGGGTTTATGTAACTTGTTTGTGTTTTTGACTTAACCCTGTGTGTATTTGACAGTTTGACAGGAGAGGTCTAATGCTATGTCATGCATTCTGACTTATTTACACTGTTTAAGAGTTGTATTCTCATGCTAAACATAACCGAAGTTTCAAAAAACAAGTCGGATGTATGACGGAGTATTTCAGAAAGTTTTTTAAAGAGTATAGCCCTGCATGACATCATAAAGGGTGGAATTCCTTACATGGGCACTTCTCCCGGAAGAAAACCCACACACGTCAACCAGGGGTGCGTTATACTTACACAAAGCTGCGCGTGCTCGTGACTCTTTAGCTCCACCCACAGCACGCCTCCAGGAGCTCAACTTTTTTCAGAGAGAAGCATAAAGCTGTAATTAAAGACTCTTCAGACATATGAAGGATGCAATACTACTCTATAGATACTCAAGATTAATATGAGACTGGCAGAAACTGTGTGTGTTAATAAGAGAGAATTTAGAGAGAGAATTTAGTTTAGTACTCACGTGTGGAGTGACAGACACTTTCTGCCCACATGCTTCAGATGTGTGTGCTCAAAAACCATATTTCAGAAGTTTACACTAATATAGACTTAAAACGTATGCAAATACATTTTCAGCGTGACAGACATGATAATCGAAATCAAACAGATTTTGTTTTGGCAGAGTATCCGAGGCATGAGCTGTAAAGACACAGCCCTGTTCTGGAAAATGGGGGAGGTGCAGCAGCTCATTTGCATTTAAAGAGACATGACAAAAACAGTGTGTTTCCGCTTACACTCAAAATAGGCATTTTCGAAGTGGTATAATAAATGATCTGTGCAGTATTTTGAGCTAAAACTTCATAGGCACATTCTGGGGACACCTGAGACTTATATTACATCTTGTAAAAAAGAGGCATAATAGGTGCCTTTGCGCTCAACTAATGTGTGTAATATTTAACCTGTAGTTTCAACCCCTGCACAATTAAAATGCTTCACCCTTGTTATTATCAAAGTAAACAGATTAAAAGACATTTAAATCATAGCAGGACATAAATATTGATTAATGATTACATATTTTATTTTCCCGGAAATGTTTTTGCTGGTTTCATAAATATGTAACATCTCAAAGTCATAGCTATTGATAGTGCTTCGCATGAAACTAAATTTAACAAAAATATTGATTGAAAAAAAAAATAAATTTTAACTTGAACTTCCTGTTCAGTTACTATTTTTTTACATTTATGCTACCACAGCAAATTAACCTGAAAACAGCAGCTACTCCCTCATAAAAACACAGTGGAGGGAGGTGTAGTATTAGCATTTAAAAGCTGTTAGGGTGTCTCTGTTCCCTCCTCCCATAAACACCTTTGTTTATCTTTAATTACTGTCCTTCTCATCCCTTCGATCTGTCCATGAACATTTAGTTCTGCTCTACAATTTCCATTCTCAACCTCCCTCCATCAGTGAGACTGACTGACTATTCTGAGCTTTACCTTCAAGTAGATCTAACTTCCTGTTTCCTGGATACATATAAAGAATTGCAGCAGAATCTTGCACTTAAAAGAGAGGTTTCAGGCATAACAGGTTGATGTCATAGACAATTTTACCTTAAGTTATATATAGTAATTCCTACAGACATGAAAATGTGATTTACTATATTTAAATTATTTCAGTAAAAATCAATAATTAAGCTGTGCACTTGTTCTCTAATTTTCTTAATAATTTCTTTATAAATAATGAAGAAAAAAACAAATATATATATATATATATATATATATATATATATATATATATATATATATACAGTAGTCAACATTTGAAATGGATCAACAAAGTTAATCAAAGTTGTCCTAAGACAAGAACGGGTATTGTTTTCGTTTTAGGACAACTTTGATGAAAGGTTTTGATCTTATATATATATATATATATATATATATAGGAGTGTAATATACACACCTGTACAGCTTTGTTTATATCTTCCAGTGTTAAGCCAATAAAGACAATCCCAAGTGTCAGACTAACAGAGACTAAAAATAAAATACATTGTTGTGGAGTGTATCACTAAACGGGATAGGTTAATGTTTACACCAGACTGTATTCAAGAGAAAGTGATAACGATAAGGCAAATAAAGACATAAAGGTATGGCACCAGGGTTGAACCACATTCAAATTTTAATCACTTGACCCATTTAACCTGTAGATTTCAGCTGATTAATGATTGTACTACTTACATTGGCTAATGGTGTGAGAAAAACAATGGACTGCTTGCACTGAGCCTTGTGACGCACTTCCATTTCGAAATATTACGGCTGAATTCTTTCCAGTTATGTACATTTCCAGTATGCTGTAATCATCTAGTTGACCTAAACGCCTAATAAAATGAGAGTAAGTGGGATGTTTTTAAAATCAAGAAATTTTCAGAGACAGGAGACATATTCTGGTGATTACTGTGTACAGAATTCTACAAACTCAACGGAACGTGAAGTTTTAATCCATTTCAATGGTCATCTTCATCATAAAGTTTTTCATATTTTGATTTTTAAAAAAATGTATGTACATTTATAACACTATGCTTTGTATTATATCACCTTTTCATCAAGTTACAGAAACTTAGTAAACACTAATGTGAGTGTGTTTCTAATGCCACCTTTATGGGAGAGACGGTAAATTTGACATTGTTCTCTCTTCTGAATGCTGATATCAGTCTCTCTTGAAAGTTGTCTCTGACTGAAAGTTGTGAAAACACTAATCGCACAGTTTTTCTTTCGTTATTTGAGCAAAAAATATATTTGTGGTACTCTCCCATTCACTGCTCTCAGATTTTACCCAACTATGATGACTTCCCCTATGAGAAACCCGGAAATGTGAGAAAGGCCCATAAGTGATTGTTGACCATAGTGACCATAGTTTAACGACGGTAGGCTATTTGTAGTAAAAGTGTTGTTATACAAATGGTAAATATGGAAAAACATGGCACTTTTACTAAATAAAAAATAAACATATAAAATCATGGTTAATTATCGTAAGGGTGTTTATCAGTAAAACTCATTTAAAATTGTACATTCAACAGGTATGAAATATGATCAGTAAAAGAAAAATGCTGTTCATGAGAATGCGGCAGGTTAGTGGGGAAATATATTTATTTATTATTCAGAATACACATATGGAAGGGAAATATATTTATAGTAACATTTAAGCAGGTTGAAGATAATTCATGTTAACGCAGAGAATATGATTAAATTTTTTTTAAGAAATGCCAGCCCTAAAATGTAGTAATAATCTGCGTTCTCATTAGAAGCTTTTTGTTTAGAGGGTATGCATTGACGTCACTTTGCCGCCGGGACACGCCCCCTCAGACAGACTGAGTGGCAAAACAGCTTTCACCGTGAATGGGTTTAATAGGGAAGATGCGAAAACGAGTAAAACAAACGACAATCAGTTTAAACTAAAGCTTGCTAAACCTGATATAAGGTTCCTAACAACTTAACAAATATCCAGTGGTCAGTGGATATTGATGCAGTCAGAAATCGTGTTTTCTAACACTTATATGTGTCTGATTTTGACGCAGGGGAAAATAAATAAAGCAAATTTGCCTGTGAACTCATTTTGTAAATACAAAATAGGTTGGTCTAAACTCCGATGATCACTTATGTCAACGATATATCGTCCAGCTAAAAAACGTATATAGTTTTTATCAGTGTTTATTTAAAAACATCCAGTTATGCAGAATTTAATATGGTGAATATTTAGTTGATGACTTGTCAGTACGATATATTACAATACAATATATAGGATATGATTTTACTGCACAATTCAACATATTAACATGAAATGATAACTGCAAATCCGTGTTTCGCTGCCTGGAGACCATTTGTTTCTTTGAATTGCAGCGATTAATTTGCTTCTCTTTTCAGTAGCTTTCAGCAGTCTGTAAAAACATACCTCAGGTTTCTTGTCATATCTCTTTGTACAGTCAACCGCAAAGCTCGTTGTTGTTTTAGAGGCGTTTTGTGTGTTCTGTCGCAGCATTCGCGTTGAAATCAATGCTGCCACTCAGTCTTCTTGCCACTCAGTGGGCGGAGCCGCAGCCACTCGCGGAAGTAGTTGTGCAAGTAGTCCATTACACAAAGCCATCCTGGTGGGATAATATAACTAAGCTCAATATCATTTCATTTATTATTAAAGGAAATCAGGCTAAAACAGACTGTGGAACATCGTCTGTTTAAACCCTTATTTATAGTAGCTTATTCTACATGGCATTTGAATGCTTGAATCTGATTGGCTGACGAACGTTCTAGGGTGCGCAATAATTTTTAGGAAAACGTACGGCGAACGTAGTTCCAGGCAGCTCCTGACCGCATTACTTTATATCACTTCGCCACAGAATTTCACTTATTTCAAAGGTCTCAAAACAGCAAAATAACCGAAACGCACACTTACACTGGTCAAACAAGTAAATACCATAAACAGTGAGATAAAAACGAAAGATTATTTTCACGTTTTTGCCACAAAATTACGTTTTATTATGTACGGTTGTTAGCACTGCTCTGTCGATTTAATCAGTTTAAACAACTTAAAAACTACATGACTTCTCACAAGCGAGGTAACAACGGCGCTGTTCCTGAAGAAAATGAACTGAAAGTTTCACTATTAGTAGAGATACTGCTGCCAAACATTTTTGAGAGACGCACAGACTCAGAAAGGTAGGCTAATTCATACACGGCTAATCTCTCTCTCTGTCTAATAACTTCATTATTAACTGCATTCGTCTGCTATCAACGGCTCAGTCTTCCGTTACTCGGTCTAAAATGACGTTTTGAAATTAGCAACTAAGGTGTTGGATGAGATGCATAAGAAAAAAAAGAACGAATACCTTGAAATATATCTTCTGCTCGATGTCTTGAGGTGTGGTAACCGTAGTATAAGCGGAATAATTGACTTTGGTCCATTGAATTCTTCGAAAATAATGCACACCTGATGTGAGGGCCACTCCTCTTCACATCACCATTTTTCTAAGAATTCAGCGTCCCGTCGTCAGTTATTCCTTACATAAGCATTACTATTAAAAGTAATAATCTAATATAAAATGGTCTGTATAAAATTAGTCATAAATAATAAAATATTTCACATGATATCTGTTGTCCTACTGTGTGTTATGCCAATAGCACATCTTGTACCTGAATCTTTTCAGATAAAGAATTTGATGAAATGATTAGAGTGGCTTCAAGGTCTGTGCAACATTCTCCACAGGAAACGCATCCATCACACGCAGCTGTGAAACTACATGGATAAAACAAAAAAATATTACATCACTTTTATGAGTTTGAAAAGTATCGAGAAGAACAGACTACAAAAAAAAAAAAAGAAAAAAAAAAAAAAAAAGAGACAGCCTTGGACAACTGCCTTTAGGAAGTGAACAGATGATCTGCCACGTCTCAGACTTGAATGTTTATCGCATGGGAATAAAAAATCTTGCGGAAGCCCAGATATTTGACTCTACACTGCTATCTTTTTCTCTTCCGGAAACTATAAAACCTGGCTCGAACGGGCCACGAATGCCTCCCACACAGCTCATACAAGTCCACCTGCTCAGGTCCCTAAGGGAGAGCTAGAAAATGAGAATGAAAGCGGCATGAATGAACAGACTGCACCATCTGCTGGTCGCAAAACACTGGACACCATGGTAAGCAGGTTTAGTAATTCCTGGTGTACCTTTATTGGTTCAGAAATGCAAAATGTCTGTGACAAATTTGGAGGGCATTTGATCCATCCAGAACCTCGGCTCTTGACCGACTTCACTGAAAGCCTGTCCAGTTTCTTCATTTCAAGTCTTGAGGTCAGAACTAAAAAAACGTAACTATTAACAAAAAAAGTGTAAAGAATAATAAAAACAACAATAGAAATCCCTTTGAAAACCAAAGTAAACAAAACATAGGCATTTTCATATTTTCACATGGCAATAAATATGGACCATAGACTTTCTATCTGTACAGAGACAATTTATCTAATCATTTAATCACTCGTATTATAAAAAATATGACTTCAGTGCAATTTCCCTGCAAGGCTCTCCGCCAAAACCTTTGTTTGTCGTCTATTCAACAACGACGCCTGTCTCGTTTACTCTAACGTATAAAGAAAATCCTCCCGCGTCTTCGAATACCAGCTCATTTGAAACACAAAAAGAAATCTATATTCATAAAAAGAATTCACAGCCTTTCATCTTTGACACTTCAAGCAGTAAATCTGGACAGAAAAAGGCACACATCACTAGAATTTGCGCAATACTGGACAAGAGACGAAATATTGGAATTACTCTCGATTTAAGTTTTCATCTTGGTCATTTAGAAATGTATTCTCATACCCATTCTTAATGTTTTACAAGTACAAGTTTTTTTTTCTTTACATATACATATTCAAATAGATATATTAAGATTGCAATGTCAATAAAGATACAGGAGGGACAGACATAAATCGATTTACAGAAATATTTTTTTTTCCAAGAAAAAAAAGTGCATCATATTACAATCTTGAATATTGCAGAACAAACATTTACCAAGTTACCAATAGTATTGAAAATTTTGTATATAAAAAATAAGCGCATTACAAAACAAAACAATAGTAGTATTAGCAGTAGAAAGCATTTCACCATTGTGCACAGAGGCTTTTAAGTGCTATCTGGATCACCTTCCTGGCTCTGAGGAGCACTGTCAGATCCTGAACATCCTTCTGAAAAAGAGCCACGTCCCCTGAGTGGCGCCGCTACGGGCTTTTCCGTCTCGCGCAGCTGTCTGGTTTCACGCGAGGAACTCGCGCCTTCGCCCCGCGAGCTCCTCTCGGCTCCTTCATCGCTGTCTGCCGCTGCTTTCCTGGATGTTTCGGGACTGAAGGTGCGAGTCTTTGTGGCGGAGCTCGAGTCGCCATATTGCTTTCTGACCTTTGCAGTCCGTTGCTCCCCTGAAGAGGGGAGCTTGGGTAACGTCGAGCTTGTACTGGGACAAGACAGGTCAGACCGGCTGGCTCCCTCATCTTGGCTTTTTGTCCTGTTGTCCGCCAGAGTTCTTTGCGGACTGGTTTCCGGAAGCGAGATCCATGGATAATCCCTCCTGGTGAGGGAAAAAGGGGAGTCCTCTTTGGGAGAGGTGGGCGAAGGGGTGGAGGATGACTGTCGTTCCAGTTTGGGGCGTGATCGGGGTCTGAGCTGCACCATTTGGATGCCCCCAATGGGAATCATGTGATAGGGCATGCGGGCTTGATCTTGGGAATGTAGAGGAAGGTGGCTAAACATGCGGTCCACTGTCCGTGGCGCCACAGGAGTGGGAGGGAAAGACTCGCTTGGAGAGAAGCGTAGGGATGGGGAAAGCAGGCAGGGATCCGGGGGCATACGCTCCTGTAGAGGTGGATGAGTACCATGCTTGTCCTGTAGGGGGAGACATGGCATTGTAACTTGAACATTCCTTTGTTTTACTGAGAGTCTTTATTTTTTACATTGCTGTACTCATTTCGTCTTTTGACGAATATTTTTGACGAGCAGATATTTACTTTAGTTAACAAGAACGTGCAAAATGAACATTTCAACGTAAATTAACGTGAAAGTGTAATACAGAGTTTGGAATTTCTTGTTTTAGATTTTCATTGTCCATGTTTTAGTGCATCGTGGAAAAAATGCATTTGCAATATAACTTACACATGTTTACTGGGATGCACTAGATTTATGGATTATCCTCATTGTCAGTGCATTGTTTCTTTTTTTCAGAATATTTTCCTAAACAGTGTACATTTTTAATGTATCATTTTTTGATTTGAGTTTAAAATATTTTCTGATTATCATTAAAATGTACACTTTTTGTTCACAAAATCAACATTTTGTTGATGAACACTGCACGCTGACACTGCCATTTTCAAGCTATTTAAAAAAAAAAATCTCACATAGGCTCACTGGAAAAAAATGCCTCTACCTAAATTCTTGTCAAAATTATAAAAAAATAAAAAAATATTCCACATACCCATTCCATCTATCTAAATTCTTGTCAAAATTATTTAAAAACATCTGTAAATAAATAAATAAAATAAATAAATAATAAAAATAATAATAACAATAACAATAATAATAATAATAATAATAATAATAATCCCACATAGGCTTACTGCAAAAAATTGCCTCTACCTAAATTCTTGTCAAAATGATAAAAAATAAGTAAATAAATAAAACTAAATAAATAAATAAAATAAAAAAATAAATAATAATATAAAAATAAAAATCCCATATAGGCTCGAAAATTTTCCTCTACCTGAATTCTTGTAAAATAAATAAATAAATAAAAATAAATAAATGAATAAATAAATAATTAAATAATAAAAATCCCACTCACTGGATAAAAATGCCTCTATTTTTGTCGAAATAAATAAATAAATAAATATTTTTTTCGATTTATTGTCGCAGCCGTACCATTCATCTCTCTCTTGTATTATTTCACACTTGCTGAAGTTAGAAAACATGATGCTCTTCAGCGTTGTTCTTCGTGAGCATTAGAGTGTGCAGTTAAAACTCTAGTAAAAACTAGATTAGTGTGCCATCTGCTGTTAAAAACTAAGCTCAGAATCGATTCCAGAGAGAATCGCAATGCATTCAGAAAATCTCAGAATCGATCCACGAATCGCAGTGCATCAATTTATCGTCGCACCCCTACTGTTCATCTTTTTCTTGTGCTATTTCGCACTTGGTAGATATTTCACTTTGAAAGTGCCACAAAACATGCAAGAAGAATCATCATCACGGGCATGGTTTTCTAGTAAGCCTCATTTGATTATATTTGCACAATCATTTAAATTGTGTAGCTTTACCCACCTTTTGACCGTCAGTAGCTGGTGTTTTAGGCTCCCAGTGGAGCCCTGCGGGTGAGCTGTGCGGCCGATGCTGAGGCTTTAGGGGCGTATGAGAGGAGAGAGTTCTTGCGCTCCTGTACCGCGCCGGGGATACAGGCCTCAGAGGTGAGAGAGGCCGCAGAGGGGAGAGGCCTCTAATGGGTGACGGGCCCCTCTCTGGGGAAGGCGAGAGATGACGGCTAGGTGAGGACAAATCAAGCCTTGGAGACAGGCTTCTAAGGGGAGAGCCTTCACTGCTAGGGGAGAAGGTCCTCGGGGAAACCTCCAAGCCCTTGCGGGAGAACGACGCCCTCTTGCTGCATGGAGACGTGGCTCGTATGCCAGGCCACGGTCTGTGGGGTGAGGAGTATTCCTCTTTTACTGTAGGGTCAGATGGCTCGGCCTGTGAGCCTTGGCCGCTTTCAGAGAGGTCACCTGTAGATTGACGAGTATCGGTGGAACAGGCTGAAGATGGTTCATCGTGGGAAGAGAAGTCCTCTTCCTCATCATCATCATCTTCTGCTTCAGAATCTTCAACATCAGAGAACTGGTGCCCCTCCTGTTCTTCTGACTCACACACTCGCTCCTCACTGCCCCCTGTTGGACAGAAATGGATGTGTTTAAAAAATATAGCTGGAGTCAGCACACAAAAACAAATAGAAACAACTTAATTATGAATCAGCAAGGAGACCGGGGTTAGTTGTCACACTTTTTAATCCAGTTTATTTTCATAGGTGTAAACTCATTTTTGAAAGTCGTTTTGGTACTATAGTTTTCCTGTGAATTTTCAGAAGCCATTACTCCAGTTTTCACTTGCAGTGTTTAGTATCAATGTGATGCTATTATAAGTTTTTATATTATATGATTTTTAATGTTTTTCAAAGAATCTTCTGCTCACCGAGCCTGCATTAATTTGATCCGAAATACAGCAAAAACAGTAAAATTGTGAAATATTTTTTCTATTTAAATATATATTTTAAAACTTAATTTATTCTGTGATCAAAGCTAAATTTTCAGCATCATTACCCCAGTCTTTAGTGTCACATGATCCTTCAGAAATCAGTTTAATATGCTGATTTTCTCTTCAAGAAACATTTATTATTATTATTATCATCATCAATATTTAAAACAGTTGAGTACATTTTTTTCAGGATTTTTTGATGAATAGAAAGATCCAACGATCAGCATATATCTAAAACAAAAATCTTTTGTAACATTATACACTATAACATTCAAAAGCTTGGAGTCAGTATAATTTTTGGGGAAAGAAATGATAGAAATTAATACTTTAATTTAGCAAGCATGCTTAAAATTGATCCAAAGTGATGATAAAGACATTTATAATTTAACAAAAGATTTTCTGAACTTTCTGTTCATCAAAGAAACCTGAAAAAAAAAAAAAAAAATCTACTTTTCAACATAATAATAACAATAAAAAATGTTTTTTGAGCAGCAAATCAGAATATTTCAAATGATTTCTGAAGGATCATGTGATTGGAGTAATGATGCTAAAAATTCTGCTTTGAAATCACAGGAATAAATAAATAGAGTTTTAGTTATTTTAGTACATCAAGTTATTTTAAGTAAGGAAAAAGTTTTTTTTTTTTTACTTGTAGTTTCAGTTTTAGTTTCAGTTAAGATTTTTTTCTGGATTTAATGAACAGAAAATATATTTTTTCTTGTAACATCATAAATGTCTTTACTTTTGATCAATTTAGTAGATCCTCTAAAAAAATTACCAACTCCAAATTTTGCTTTGAAATCATAAGAATAAATTACATTGTAAAATATATTCAAATAGGAAACAGTTATTTTAAATAGTAAAAATATTTAACATTTGTACTGTTTTTGCTGTACTTTGGATCAAATAAATGCAGTCTTGGTGAGCAAAAGAGACTTCTCTATAAAACAAAAAATTTTACTGTTCAAAAACCTTTGACTTCTATGTATAAGTAATATATATAATTAATATTTTCTTAATTATAATTATATATTAATTTCAGTTTTAGTTATTTTAGTATATCAAGTTAAACTTTTTGTTATTTTAAGTAAGGAAAATGTTTCAGTTTTAGTTCCATTTAAGATTTTTTCTGGATTTAATGAACAGAAAATATAATTTTTCTTGTAACATCATAAATGTCTTTACCATTACTTTTGTATAAAATGTATAAGGCATGTGGAGGCTTGCCTCAACTTGACATTTATGAAACATTTCCTTGTCCCGAAAACACAGTTCAAACTTGTCAAAATTGTTCATTATATAGCTGATATTTGTCTGAATGTACACTAATAAGTTTATTTGTGTTCATCAAACAGCTACAGCAAAAATCAAGAAAATATACATATGTATAATTTTGATTTTAAGCTCTTGTGACTAGCCCCAGTCTCCTCACATAAACTCTCACTATTCCCCCAGGCAAAGCTATATATAACATTCAAATAAAAAAAAATGTGTTTCTAAGTTGTGCTTCATTCATCAGCTACATTTAAAATCTACTGAATGGAGTGTGGCTGAATGAAATGTCCTTGTAGCTCTCAGATGCACAGAGAATGAGAAATGTCAAGAAAGAGACAAAGTAAGAGAGAGAGAGAGAGAGAGAGAGAGAGAGACAGACAGGGAGCAAGGCAATTTTAAGTTCTGGCTTTATATAAACACGGTAAACTGAAGGTCAGTCTTGCTTCTCTTTATGGCAAACTATTTTCATTGGCCTCTTTCAACTTTCAAATCTGAAAGCACACTGCAAGGTTGACATCGCTTTTGCACCAATGAAGCAAACAAGCTTAAAAAGATCTAGATATGGTAGAATACGTTCTAGAATTAGTCTGTAGCCCAAGGGTTGAACAATTTAAGATTTTGAAATTTATACTGCACTATAGCACAAGCCATCTGTGTGAAATATCATATGAAAGCACTTCAACACAATAAACTACGCCTGAAAGTCTGTAAGTCCTCACTTACATAATGCAAGGAATAATTACTGAGAAACTGTGTCCATCAAACCACAACAACTGTTTTTGTCAACCCTACCTGCTTCCTCAGACTCCAGTTCATCCACAGATGACTCTGAAACACCCATCTCCAGGCATTTCTTACCGTGGGCCTTGGACTTCATGTGTTTGGTAAGGTTCCCTTTGAGGAAAAGGTATTCTCAATGACACAGGATACATAAATGACACCATTTTGTGATAGGAGAGACTTAAACAGAGAAACTGTGATGTAACAGGATGGGATGAATTTTAAAACAGAGATATGCGCCTACCTTTGGTTTTAAAGGCGAAGTTGCAGTGCTTACAGACGTAAGGACGGACGTCCGTATGAGTGCGAATGTGCTTTTTTAGCATGCTGGGCTTCTTGCAGCGAATCCCACATTCCCCACACACATATTTTCCTCTCCCCCGACCCCGAACATATACATAGTCCTCATTTGACTTATACCTGCCCATGAGAGAGAGAGACAGACAGATAGGTTAAGAATAATAACATATTCATTAAGATGAATAATGTAAAGATAGAGCCTTCACTTTGGCAGCATACTGATATGAATTTTCCAAAACATCGAATCCCTCATTAGAAGAGGTCTGGACTGCCACTATGTATTTTCAGCACTTGTCAGTTCACTGATGGTCTCAAGAAACCACGCTTTGGCTTAAACTAGGTGTTTTTGCTGGCAAGACAATTCCAACTGAGGACAGAGAGATAAAACTGGCCGCATATAAAAATCTATTAACTCCATATCATGCGTCTACTTAAGGTCTCTTACATAATACAAGTTTACTCAAATAAAGTATTGTACAAGAGATATAGTTGAATAAAATGACATTCCTACTGTATATATTCTAGAACAATCAGGAATTTAAAAGTAAATTTGGCTAGAAACAAAAAGAGAGCCGGATGAGAGAAATTAAATATGCAGCATAAGTCCATAGAGAAAGTAATTTATATTGAAGATTAACAATAATATATTTAAATTAATTTTGTAATATTGTTGTAGTGTTCGCATGGTTGCTAAGCTGATTTTTGTTGTATTGGACTATTCTTAGCAGACACATTTACCTAATCTAAGATACAGTTGAGGTCAAAAGTTTGCATCCCCTTTCAGAATCATTAAAAATGTTAATTATTTTACCAAAATAAGAGGGGTCATACAAAATGCGTGTTATTGTTTATTTAGTACTGACCTGAATAAGATATTTCACATAAAAGAAGTTTATATATAGTCCACAAGAGGAAATAATAGCTGAATTTATCAAAATGACCTCATTCAAAAGTTTACATCCCCTTGATTCTCAATACTATGTTGTTACCTGAATGATCCACAACTGTGTATTTAGTGATAGTTGTTCATGAAATTGGTCCTAAACAGTTAAACTGCAGTCCTTCAGTTCCCACAAATTCTTTGGTTTTCCAGCATTTTTGTGTATTTGCACCCTTTCCAACAATGACTGTATGATTTTGAGATCCATCTTTTCACACTGAGGACAACTGAGGGACTCGTATGCAACTATTACAGAAGGTTTAAATGCTCAATGATGCTCCAGAAGGAAAAACCACACATGGGGGTGAACACTTTTGAACAGAATGGAAAAATGTGTACATTTTTCTTATTTTGCCTAAATATCATTTTTTTTTACTTAGTACTGCCCTTCAGAAGCTACGGAGGATACTTACATGTTTCCCAGAGGACAAAATAAGTTAAACTTACCCTGATATTCAAATTAAAAAAGTTTTCACCCTCCGGCTCTTAATGCATCATGTTTACTTCTGAAGCATCAGTGAGCTTTTGATCCTCCTGTAATAGTTGCACATTAGAGGCTGATATTTTTTCGGGAATCCCGCGGGATGGGAAACAAAATCACTAATAATCACGGGATTGGGACGGGATAGGAAAAAATGTTAGCGGGAGTGGGCGGGACCGGGAATCCTAACGCTATGAAACCCAAATTTATACACAAATATACCTTTTATATAAATAAACTATAAACGATATATTGTAATTTTGAACGTAATTGTAGTTGACCTGTCTCTTTATGCTCTCCTTCTGTATGCTTTGGTGTGGCTAAGCAAGTGAGTTCACGACGGACAGATCGTTAACGACTGGAAATACAGCAGGACATCCAAATGCTCACCTATCATTCATCGACCATATGGCTTTTTATCTGAAAGATGTTTGTAGTAGCAAGTTTACATGGCCGCTCAATCTAATGTTAACCTAGAAAAATGTGCGCTATTGAAGTGTCTGTGCGAGTGTGGAAGCCGAATAGTAGCGCGGTACTGCATGACAGACGCGCCGGTGCGGTCACTTGCTCTTAAAATACCGTCATTTTTAGTCATACAGATAAGAGTGATAGCCATCTTTCGAATCTGTAATGACTCAATGTTTATTTGTGTGCACTCAGAAAAACAAGGAAACGTTGCGCTTTTGTAAACTAATTAAAGCAAAAAGGACGCGCTTTCTGCCGTCTGTCTCTGTGAACTTGAGCGCGTCACTTCGAAACTCCGCGTATACTTACTTTAGAGACATGAAAAATATATCTACAGAGTGAAATGTCTACTTTAAAATGGACCAATTCAAATAGGAAACGTGTGTTTGCATGAATGATTTACATGAAATTTAATGTGTGTGCAATGCACACTGTGCATTTGTTTAAGATGGCTTTCAGTTCAATAAAAAAAAAAAAAAATATATACATTTTGCATTTTTATTCAACTAATGTAAAAAAAAAAAAAAAAGTTACGGGCATACTGTGATCTGTACTGTATTCTTTACTGTAACTGGCAGATTCCGGCCAAAAAAACATAATACGGGAGTGGGAGGGAATGGGAGTCATTCTTCCGGGATTGGGATGGGACGGGATTTTCTCCCAGTTTTTTCGTGGGATTGGGATGGGATGGGATTTTTTTTTTGTGGGAGTGGGACGGGAGAGGTTTGAAAATCCACTCCCGTGTCACCCTCTATTGCACATGAGTCCTTCACTTGTCCTCGGTGTGAAAAGATGGATCTCAAAGTCATACAGTCATTGTTGGAAAAGGTTAGAATACACAAAAATGCTGAAAAACCAAAGAATTTGTGGGACCTGAAGGATTTTTCTGAAAAATGCCTGTTCAGGGCAAACAAGGGGCTCATGAACAACTATCACTAAACAAAACAAACAACAACAACAACAAAAACAGCTGTGGATCATTCAGGTAACAACACGGTATTAAGAATCAAGTTTATGCAAACTTTTGAATGGGGTCATTTTTATAAATTCAACTGTTATTTTATCTTGTAAACTGTATGTAAATGTCTTTTATGTGAAATATCTTATTCAGGTCAGTACTAAATAAAAAATAACACATTTTATGTGTTACACATACTTGATACATACTACAGCAACAAATATAAATCATTTTCTATAATACTTAAAAATAAATAAAACTATTACATATAAAAAGTATATATTTAATCCTTTTATTATTATATTTTTAATAATAATTATTATATATATTTAACGTTTGCGGTTCCAAAGCTGAATATGACCATTTTTGTTACAGGCTTATGAGGCAATGCTGCAAGTCCCACAGTCGGAGAGAATATATTAATGTATAATTGCATTATTGACTGGTAGAGTATGAATCCTCATCTGCTTTATATGGCAGCTATGATAGCAGCAGGATGGGATGTGTTTTTGTAGACAGCATATGCATTTTGAAAGCTGTCTGTAGGCTTTGATGAAAAGTGTAAAAATGGATGGGGTGGAGAGAAAACGACTTGCTAAACATCTGTTTCTATGTAAAAAAAGAAAAAAAAAAAAATCTAGTACACTCCATTTTGTAGGATCCAGCTTTCATTCAGGACACTGCAAATGCAATCAGAGGGATGACATTTAAGTCTTCTAATATACAAACACACCTGTCGACTATTTTTAGAAAGGTGTCTTTGAAAGGGTCCGGTGACTAAAGAAAAACTGGCACCTTTGTCCTTCAGTAAGATTGTGCTCTACTCATGAGGGAAAAAAAGCAAACAACAAATACAGTTACGAGAGGTGCGAAGACAAAAGGGTGCTGATGGATGCGAGAAGTTTTGGAGACAAAATGGAGTGTGTGTGCGAGACAGAGAGCACAGAGAATGATGTGATTAGGGAGTGCGTGGGTGTGCAAGGCGGAAGAACCGTATGAGCGAAATAAAGGCAGCGAGAGAGACAAAGGAAGCAGGGATAAAAATGCAGGCTGTGGTGAGTTGTTGCCGCAGTTTAAGCACTCAACCACATTGAGAGCCCTGCATAAGCAGATGAATGCAAGAGACCCAGCTAATGAATCCAAAGCTTTTGATGTTTACAGGTCAGCTTTCCTATCTCTCCTTTTTATTATCCATTCGTCCATCAATCTGCTGTCCTTTCATTTTTTACACTTAGAATTATATTCAAATCATCTACTACAAACTAGAGCTGCACGACTATGAATCATTGTTTCTCTTCATAACATACTCATGACTATTAATGCTGTGTAGTATTCTGATGATCTTATCTCAACAAATTAAGCAAACAACGATTGTTCCTTAAAAAAAAAACTAACAAAAAAAAAACTAACAAACGATTATCTCCCTGTAAAGCTGTGGAGATGAAATTTCAGTAGTTATTGTATTTATTCAAGGTGATTTTTCATCTTGATGTTTTTACATGTTAACTGTGCTATGCAGATATAGTTGGCACAACACTAATGAGCAGCAGACTTCAAAAATAAATCTGCCGAGCTACTGTCTAAGTTATCAGCACTCGCTCTACGCTCCATCCAAATTCATACCTTTGAGCAAGGCGTGAATTCTGCAGACAACTGAACAAGGCAGGATAAATGAAGTCCCTAATGGTTTGTAGTCTCACCTGTACTACCATCTCTTTGTCACTCACACAGCAAATAAACAGAAAATCTCAAGCTGAGCGGCAACTGTGCTGTAATTGGCACTTATAAAAATGCACTTCCATGGTGGGAAGATAATGAATAAATTGCACTGTTAGTACTCTTTAACATGACTTCAAACTGACTTTAGATGCTATAAAACTATTAGATAACACTATAGGAAAATGTTGTATATAGGGAAGGTCAATTATTTTTAAAATAATGCATTTCCAGTAGCAGCTTTAAGTAGCGGTGTAGCGTGACAAAACACTACTTCGCTATATTAACAATATTGTGTTGTTAGCAGCTTGTATAAGTTTGACTATCTAAACCAATTTATCTTAAAGGAATGGTTCATCCAAAAATGAAAATTCAGTCACTAATGACTCATTTCGTTCCAAACCTATAAGACCTTTGTTTATCTTCGGAACACAAATTAAGATATTTTTATGTAATCCGAGAGCTTTCTGACCCTGCATAGACAGCAATGCAACTACCACGTTCAAGGCCCAAAAAGGTAGTAAGGACAGCATTAAAATGGTCCATGTGACATCTGTAGTTCAACCTTAATTTTACGAAGCTACGAGAATAGTTTTTGTGCAAAGAAAAAAAACGACTTTATTCAACAATTTCTTCTTTCATGAATCTAATCTAAAAAATATTAATCTGAAAAAAATATGAATCTAGGAATTTTTTAAATCTAAATAGGATGGAGTGGCCATTAGTGCTATAAACATATTTAATGTCTGTTTCATTCATACTGGAAGCCAGAGGGCGCCCTCACACAGAAACTCCACATATGCATCACAGAAGTAATAGAACTGATGACGCTCAACGAAATTCCTTATATGGACAAAGGCATTGCTATCTCTGTAACTGAGTAAAAAAAAGAGAAAGTTTTTGAATGATAAACCAACTACAGTAAACACTCGACATCGACAATGTATATTTTATCTGTTATTCAAACTATCTCTGGTATTTTTATAATAATTAAGTATGGATGTATATATATATATATATATATATATATATATATATATATAAAAAAGAAACATTCTAACATTTTATATATATATATATATATATATATATATATATATATATATATATATATATATATATATAAAATGTTAGAATGTTCTCTTTTTTTTGACAACACGTTTGGAAACGTCGTTACTTACAAGGGAAGATTAACTTTAGGCATTTTCATTTAAGCATGTTTAATGAAGCTATAGCTAACAGTAAAGCCCAAAGTATACTTCACTTTTTACGCATACGTGAGGGACAGCATACAGTGCATCTGATGCAATTTTCGTATTCAGAACAGTATGCGCATACTGTACGTGCACAACCATTTTTGGACTTAGTATGCGCAGGTCGCACATGCGCGTTGAAGTTATTTTGCGGTAATCAGTTGTTCCACCAGGAGGCAACACTATCCCAGCCAATTGTTTCACAGTAGAAAATGAAACTAAAGAGATGGAACAACAACAACAAAATAATTTGGTTTAAACGGGTTCAGAACACACAATAATTTCGCACAACATCAAATGGAGTATGCTTTGAAAGGCTATGCGTTTGACTGTACACATACACTAGCGTACAAGTACAAAAACAAATTATACTTTGGGCTTAAGCTACCTGCTGCCATCAGAGAAAATGTAATTGCTGCATTCACACGCTCCTTGGATGGTCTCATTTCCCGAGTTGTGCTTTTTAAGTCAGAATGTGGAAACAACATGCACACTAATGTTACTACAAAGATGTTGGATTTGTATTATCGGAGCTTTACGACTTGCGTTGACGTGAATTTTCTCATTCTGTAAATATTTTTTGTGATTATTCCAACACCACATTTAAATAGCACATGTGGGGATAATCTATGTCCGTTTCAGAGCACCAAAGGGCAGATATTTTAAATGGCACTGAAATGGGGCACAGAAATCTGCCTTCTGATTCAGTTCAGTACATACTGGTCATAAAGGTATTGGGTTTCGGTACCCAACCCTACTTCCGTGTCAGTCTTTGACATGCATTCACGACAGTACCACAATGGTAGTTGCATTGGTGTCTATAAAGGGTCAGAAAGCTCTCGAATTTCATCAAAAATATCTTCACTTGTGTTCTGAAGATGAACGAAGGTCTTACGGGTTTGGAACAACATGAGGGTGAGTAATTAACGACAGAATTTTCATTTTGGGGTGAACTATCCCTTTAACTTGACAAGCTAGAGTTTCAATAAATTCAAGAATTTACTCACCCGCCCTCAAAAATGCAAATACGTGCTGCCTCACTTTGCGCCGAGGTAGCGGGCACATCTTCTGCACTCTTCTTCTCTTTATCTCCTCTTTCATTTGGTGGTTCCTCTTTTACTTTGACGGGTGTGTTGGGTGGAGAGGCACATACCTACACTCCAGACAGACAGGTTAATTCACCAACACTGTAGTAAATCTAATACACAACAACAACATATTAATTTTCTTAAACAACCTTGGCAATGTGTTGAAATGGAAAATTACAGTGATGTTTACCTCTGACGCACTGGTCGCCTTGTTGTCAGTAGGAACCAGCTTGTCTGTGGTTGGTGGTGGAGCTGTAGCCATAGTGTATGTCTCAGCACTATGTTTCTGTTTGGAGCGCAGCAGGGACAGCAATATTTTGGTGGACAAGCCAGGTATATTGGGGTTATGCATGCTAACACTCCACGAGGAGTAGACGGAAGTTGAGTCTCTATGTGTAGAGGGGTTGGGCTTTGTGTAATTAAGGTAGCACCAGCTGACGGATGTAGTTGTATGCAAACTGGGGAATGAGGGGTCCACAGTTCTCTCTGGACTTATTACCCTTGGAGCGTACCAACGTCCTGCTTCTTTCATTCCCTCCTCCTTTATGGTTTCAGATTTGTGTTGGGTTAAGTCCTGCTTGCTTAACCTTTCAGTTTCTGTTAATTCTCTTGGATCTTTGGCCCTCCTTGCTGTCTCCACTGTTAGACTCTGCTTAATTTTTCCCTGACTCACCTCCTGAGATTTATTGTCACATTTGTTATCGTCATCTTTCTTATCGCCTTCTTCTTTTTCTTCCTCCTCCTCCTCCTCCTTCACACGTTTTTGGTGCCGCTGTGCTTCTAAACTGAGTTCTAGGCTACCTGCAGGGGACAGCATTCGCTTACTTCCTCCAGCACCGAGCTGCCCACAGCTGTCCTCAGATGAAGCACCTGCTCCATGTTCGAGAGGGAGCGGCAAGGGAATATAGCTCTTTGTGCTAGGTGAGGGTAGTCTAAGGTAAGATCTCTGAAGTTTGTCTTCCTCCAGCTTACCCATGATTACCATAGCTGTGCAGCAGACTGGATGTTGCGTTGTGGCTAAAATTTGTGAGATGGTTGTATACATGGCACTACCATAGGTGGGAATGTGAGTTTGTAAGCGCACAGGCACTACAAGAGACACCACTGGCATAAGCTGTTGAAGGCAAGGAGCAATCACGGGATGGGGGTTGTGGCGGACGACTAGCTGCTGTTGCGAATGACCGGGAGTATGCAAGGAGGAAGGTGATGACCTAGACTCACTGAAAAGAGGCCCTGAGGGGACCTGAATAGTCAGACCACCTGGCATGGGAAAGCAAGCAGCTTGAGCAACATCACTTGATTGTAGCGGGAATAAAGTAGAGAGTGGCTGAAGGGGTAATCCCAGGCGTTCTACATATTCTATGGGTCTTGGATGTGGCTCACTGTGAAAGAAGGCTTGCTGAAACATCTGGGTAGAAACGACTGCTGTAGTGACAGGAAGGAATCTAGAGAGCTGACTTGGGGAACAAAAATCAGGGTTTGCTTGTTGTAGGGGGTAAACTGCTGGTGGGTGGGAAAGAGGGGATTGGAAAAGCTGCAAGCTCTTTCCTAAATGCTCTGAGCTAAGCCTAGAGGTCCTGCCTCCCATTCTGTGCTCTGTGACTGGGAATGGAGGATAACCTGGGTAGGCCTGGCAAACAGCTGAGATGCCAGGTTTAGTACATGGCTCCTCCTGGTCAGGTTCACCAAGGGTTCCATGCTTCACCAAGAGACATTTCCTCCTCTCCTTCCAAGTAGCAGAAGTGCGCTCTTGAGAGAGGGAGCCATAGTCAAATGACTTGCTTCTTGTTTCCTCTACATGTGCAGGGTGTGGAGGACTTACAGATGCCTGCTCAGAGGTTGAGCGGCGCATCTCTCTGTGAGAATGATGGTGCTGATGGAGACTTGATGGAACAGTCAACATGTGAGACCCTTGGGAGCTCCAGTTACCACTCTGCATCTCAGAATCTGGCCTTCCTGATTCCTCAAAGGATGCAGATCGACTGGATGCATGGGAAACATTGCTCTCTTGGCTTGGGCTATGTGGCAGGGATACTGACTCAAAGCTAGATTCTCCTGAAGATTGGGTTGCCTCGGCCAAACGGAGACGCTTCTTCTTTGGCGGTAGCTTCTCTGCAGGGAGCTGAGCCAGACTTTGGCTACGCTGAGGCCACTGGAATTCCTCCACCTTCTCTGACTCTTTAGAGGTGTATGTATTCGCCGGATGGGAGACCATCTCGGTATCTGGCTCCTCTGTAACCAGAATTTCTGGCACTTGAATATTGGGTTGGCGGATTAACCGGGAAGTGGAAGTTGGTTTTGGCTCCTGTGATGGCTCGTGTTCTGGCTCTGCTTCCTGATTTGCCATAGAGATGCTTTCCTGTTTTTCAAAGGATCTGGTATGCTGGATAACAGAAATTTCTTTCCAGGGACCCCTCCTTTCTACCTCACTTTGTGAAAGGCCACGAGGTGTGCCCTGATTATCAGTACTGCCTAGAGGCTGAGTGTTGAAAGACACTGCTGTTGGACCTGGACTGGGAGGGTCTTCCTCAAGACTTTCTTCTTTTTTTTTTCTCTTGCGCACAGCCATGGCCATTGCTTTGAACTTGTAGCTCATAATCTGTGGCTGATTCTCAATGAAAGAACTGCCTTCTTCACACTGCAGACTGTGTGGAGACTTACTCATACATGCTAGTCTGTGTGCAGTGTAAGAGTCCTGCTTCTTCAAGCGAGTCCCACAAATTTCGCACTCGTAAAGATGTAATTCCCTGTCTTGCTTCTTTCCTGATTCTATTTCTTTCAAACTAGAAGAAGGACCTGCATCCTCGATAATGAGGTCCACTCCAACTGGCACCTCAATAGCGGGTTGGCGTCGTAACATTCGTTGATGTGACCCAATCCTCATTTCAGCTGCTATGGCCTGCTGATCATCAAAAGAATGACTTAAACGAAAGCCATGTGAAGCTGTATCTGAAGTATCACGAGAAGATGGCACTGACTGGCTCCTGTAGAGAAGAGCACTGGAGCTCTGACCAGGCAATGTTTCTGTTTCAGCCAAGTATGAGCAAGGTAATTCACTCGCAAAACTACCAGGAATAAGTTGAACAGCAGAGCCACAAGAGCCTGAGGCATCCACTTTTGGTTCAAAAACACAGGGTTCTTTGGGTGAGGAGAACTTTACAGACTCAATGCTACTTCTTCTAGAGAGTGAGGAACGTCTTGGTTTGACACTATCAATTTCACTTGTATCCACCACGGCTTCATTTATAGTAATTAGCTTAGTTATATGCTCAATGACTTGTGTCTTAGGAACAGTGAAAGGGATTGATTTTTCCTGTTGACCTGAAGATGATGATAATTGCAGTTGTTGATGTGAAATTCTTTGCTGTTGTCCTAGGCGTCCATACTTCCCTAGAATTATCTCAGCATATGTTTTAGCACTGGCATTTGGTGGGCTCACTTGAGAGAGCTCAGCACTCCCAGAACTGGAAAAGTAGCCAGATTCTGTGCTCCCCTTACTGCCAGGACCCAGTGAAGATCGGGTTTCGTCTGAAGATGCTCTGGGAGCTCGCTTCCTCTCGCTTAGCCTCATTGCTAACCTTTGCTTGACCGCTTGTGAATCCTCAGTTTGGGGACCCTCCTCTATAAATGACAATTCCACTTTACTACTTTTTTTCAGAGTCGGCCTGCCCTGTGAGGTAGATGGTTGGTGTTGCCCCGTCTCATCCTCAGAACCTGTACTCTCTCCATCCGTACCCTCCTCTGGCTCATCTCCCATTGCTCCACCTTCCGGCCCGATGAAACTGGTCTCTTCACGACTTGAGGCCATGCCTGCTTTTATTCGATGTGCATGGGATTTGCGGTGTTTGTACAGGTTGCTTTTGGTCTTGAAGGAGAAGCCACATGGGACACATGGATAAGGTCTCTCTCCAGTGTGAGATCGGATGTGTTTTTGGAGGACGCTAGGCTTTGCACAAGGACGGCCGCAGTATGTGCACACATATTTCCCTGGTTTTTGGGGTTTACGTTCTCGTCTACATGGGGTGCCTTCCTGTACTTCCACACTAGGCAGAGATTGAGTTTGCTTAACATTATGAGTTTGGGGAGATGGATCTCCCAGGGCAGAACAGCTGCCTCTTGAAGGACCAGGTACTTCTGAAAGCTGCCAAGATGACCCACCCGCCTGTGACTGTTGCTGCTGCTTCTGCCTTTGGAGCATTTCAAAGCGTTTCGGCTGCCTGTGTTGAAGGCGGCCATGTGATCCATGGACAGATTGCGAGGTAGCTTGTTGCTGTAACTGAGGCAGCTGTGCTGCTAACAAAGACTCTGATGGCTGCTGTTGCCCACCAGACCGCTCCCCATCGGCCGACTGCTTTTCCTCCGCCTCCATAGGATGTGGGGAGGAGGCCTCAAGGACGCAATGGGAATGCTTCTTTGAGCACCAATCCGTTAAACATCATTGCATTAATACTCTTCCGATAGGAAAAAGTCTTTACGCTCGCTTTAGGGGGCTAATTGTATTATGCCATAATTAATGTAAGATACCGGATGACAAAGGCATAATTAAACAGTGTCAGTATGCAGCCGCCATATATGTGAGTGCTGGTTGTGTGCTAAATGTCGCCTCTCCTGTTCACAAATAGCCTTGGTGTAATTCATCTTTGTGTCTTTTGGGCTGACGCCTGGCAATGGGGCCTGACAAAGAATGTCTCAAGATGCTTTTGAGGCACTTTCTCTGCTGACATTGAATAATTCTTTAAGACCTATTTGTCTCCCATCTTCAGCTTATCACGTTAGAACTTCACTGGCCCTGCAGAGACAGAAACATGAAAGAAGTGGTTAGTGTCAGGTAAGCTATTCAAAAACGCAGCAAGCCAAGCTATCAACTACTGCTTAGCTACTTTTTAAATGATTTAAATCAATCAATTTGCAAATCATACATTCTCATTCCTAATTCTAAACTGCTATAAGAGAACTATAGACAGATAATTCTTTAAAATATCCTAATGGACGATGAGACATGCTACTTATTTGCTTAATTTAATTGAACTGTAGTATTTCTCTTAAAATTCCAAGTTTTTCCTTGCACACAGAAGCTGAGTGCATGTACATACATCATACAAAATACTACGACAAGCCAGGAGTGCAAGGGCCACCACTTTAGTGAATTTCCAAGACTATTACACAAAATGAACACTGTGGGTAAAACTCATTCCTTATAAGAGCAATGATGTTTATCTAACAGGTAATTCAATCAGAGACCACATTTTAGGCTGTATTTAGAGATGGACAACAAATCCACAAACAGTAGTTTGTATAATTTTTTCTGAACATTTTGTAGTTTCTTAACTCCCTAAGAAAAGACCTGTCAGAAAAAATGGTCATTAATTTTTGTGAATAAATTCAGGGTTTCAGGTTTCTGATTAAACTGGAAAAAAAATATTCTTTTTAATTAGTATTTGAGTCTTGTTCTCCAGTAAACAACCTTTGTTTCAGGACAAAAATCTTAAATTAACTTTAGCCCATAATGTAAGCCGAAATCTAACAATAAGAAAAATGTACTTAATTTCAACATATATTCTCTGTAAACAAGTCATACTATCTTACACAATTTTGCTTCCAGCAAATTTACATCAGGTATAATTTTATTGTAAATCAACAAAAATATTAGATTCATGCAATTATTTATGGTTTCAGTGAGGTCCCTTACACATTTTCCATATGTTCACAAAACTACAGCATCTTAGGTTTCATTACTTGGTGTTTACTGAGGGAAAAGCAGTGAGCAGAAAAAAACTGCTTTCCTCTTGAAATAACTTGACAGATTCTTGACTGAGTTTGCTTTCTCAAACAGCTGCTCCTGGCTGAGTGATGCGCAACAATTTAATGAGTGTTCTCAGAGCAGAGGTAGGCTTTGGTTACACAGTGTTTTTATCAACAGCAAGCAATTATCGAAGATATAACAATACTAAGACCTTCATCATTATTCATAAAATAGGTATATACTTGACTGCAAAAGGACTGAACCACAAATTCATAATGAACGCTCCTGATTTGCACAGGGTTATTACCGTGAAAGGGGCGTTCAGTTTATTACAGAGTTCCACTGCTTTATTGTTGGAATTTCTATCTGGATGTATACAAACAGATGTAAACGAAAAGGGCAGAGAAAAACAAATGTAGACAGAAGACTTTGTTGTTACCACTCCATAATGGATGTCTGTTCATACGTCAAAGATAAGTGCGAGACAGCTTAATGACCTCTGACATGCTATTGATGTGGCTCTTAAACAGGGCGATTAAGAGGGTTTCGGATGGGGAGAGCACTATGTGAATTATTCAAAGCCGTCTATGTGCAACTCACTGAACTGGGAGACCCTCGGCTCCATTACGACATTTTCAAGCAGATAGAAAACACTAAAAGGAAGTTTGCACATGCTGAAACACATATGCAGCTCTCCAATCATTCATATTACAGCTCTATGATCACAGAGCAGAACACACACACACACACATCAGACTTTTCATCTCTTAATAATTTATAAAACTGGACGATTTGAATAGTTTATGAATGATTCATTTCAACTTTATAGAAAACTAGAATTGCAAGCATACTGTAAACCACTCACAATGGCAATGATCAGCATTGAAAAGTGACCTGAAGTCAACGAGTCTCTGTGATTTCCAGCTCCATTTCATTTCTATCAAGCAGTAAGTGTTCATTTAATATCTGCTTGTTTATGTCTAAATCTCACTTGACTTATAATGATGATACTGCAATTGCCCAACAGAGAGAGAGAGAGAACAATGCTTTGACATCATAAAGAAAGTAGAAGAGAAGAGTTTGGACTGCGTAGGCAGCAGAAAAACAAATAATGCTGGACTATGAATACTGGAGACCTAAAGAAAAACACTACTTTTCATCAGCCTTTCTGTAACAGACTCATGTAACATCAACAACAGCGAGAAAACAGCAGAGTAGAGGTCAAATAAAGGATGAACTGAGAAAACAAGGAGAATGTGACAAAGGATGATGCAAGATACTCTCTCCCTATTCACTTGCTCCCTCTCTCAAACATATGGAGGAAGAGGAAGGATTGAACAGCTGGGACCTCCTCAAGCTGACATACAAACCCTGATACACTGACACTTCACAACACCATCCTACTTTATATTTTGTAATATGCATGCATGCTAAACGTAAAAAAGAAGATTAAAAATAAAACAAAATAAAAGTTTAAGTAATTACTTCAGTGAGATAGTTAACATGAAAATGAAAATTACCCCATGATTTACGCACCCTCAAGCTATCCTGGGTGTATATGACTTTCTTCTTTCAGATGAATATAACTGAAGTTATATTAAAAAATGTCCTGACTCTTCCAAGCTTTATAATGGCAGTGAATGGGTGTTGATATTTTAAAGTCCAATAAAGTGCATCTGTCCATCATAAAAGTCGTCCACAGCTGTGTCAAGTACTTTTTTTGATGGATGGATGTACTTTATTTTGCTTTAAAATCGTAACAGTCATTCACTGCCGTTATAAAGCTTGGAAGAGCCAGGACAGTTTTTTTTTATATAACTCTGATTGTACTCATCTGAAAGAAGAAAGTCATATACACCTAGGATGGCTTGAGGTAATTTTCATTTTTGGGTGAACTATTCCTTTAAGCAATGATATTATTTTCACCTAGTGTAAAATAATACAAATAATCCAGAGACTTACAGATTAGAATTGTATAAAAGCACAAGGGTGACTTGTTTACCATTTAAAAAAAAAGAAAAAAAAAAGCCTATAGCAACATGCTTAAAAAAACACTCCAAACACCTTAGCAACATCTTGATAACTGCCCACAGCGTACCATCATAATAACAGTTTTGAAAGGATAAGCACCATCCACATTTCCTTAAAATCAAGCAAGTATTAATCTTGCACAAACATTTAAACACACAGAAAAGACACTTAAATACAAGGACAAAACTATAATTTAGGTTTGGTTTCACTTTCAAGATTCGCTGGCATGGTAATCATGGATCACAGTTTGTGAAAAGATTACAGACTGTTAAAAGAGAAGTTCACTTCCACAACAAAAATTTACAGATAATTTACTCACCCCCCTTGTCGTCCAAGATGTTCATGTCTTTCTTTCTTCAGTCATAAAGAAATTATGTTTCTTGAGGAAAACATTTCAGAAATATTCTCTCTATATAGTGGACTTTTATGGTGCCAGTGAGTTTGAACTTCCAAAATGCAGTTTAAATACAGCTTTAAATGGCTCTAAATTATCCCAGCCGAGGAAGAAGGGTCCTATCTAGCAAAACAATTGGTTATTTTCTAAAAAAAAAAAAAAAAAAAAAAATTTACAATTATTTCAACTTTTTAACCTCAAATGCTCATCTTGTCCAGCTCTGCGTGTGCTTAGTGTATTCTGGTTCAAGAGAGTTAGGGCAGGTCTCATTTTCTTCTTCAAAACTTGTAGGATGTAGGATGATTTTGAAGTTGGAGAAGAAAATGAGATGAGAGTTTTTTGACATACCCTAACTATCAAGAGACAAGACAAGCAGAGGTTAAAAGTATATAAACTGTACTTTTTTTTAGGAAAATAACCGATTCGCTAGATAAGACCCTTCTTCCTTGGCCTGGATTGTTTAGAGCCCTTTGAAGCTGCATTTAAATTGCATTTTGGAAGTTCAAACTCACAGGCACCATAGTCTTCTATATGGAGAACATTCCTAAAATGTTTTCCTCAAACACCATAATTTCTTTACGACTGAGGAAAGAAAGACATGAACATCTTGGATGACAAGGGGGTGAGTAAATTATCTGTAAATTTTTGCTCTGGAAGCGAACTTCTCCTTTAAGAAAATGTAAAACGAGCAAGCTTGAGTAAATGAAATAAAACCGTCAGGCCATTTCTTAGAATAGCCCACAGACGCTTCTAGACAGGAGTAGAAAAACACGTTTTAAAGCTCTCCCTTCTTGCCTTTTCTCTGCCTCCCACTGTCCTAGTGACAACTCGCCAGATTTGATAACAGAAATGTCACCTTGTTCGTCGTATGTTAATTGCACCACCAAGAATGATATAAATATCTCCCGACCGGATGCGGCTGGCTCGTTTCTAGTGGTTTCCAGGTGAGCTGACCCTGCTGGTGTAGAACATGGGTTCCTTAATGGAGTTGAGAGTAGATTGAAAGACTCTAGAGGCCACGTGGTGGCTTGTCAAGTCTGTGGTAAATAAGGAGACCATCTTGATTCAAGGAGCTCATTTTGTCTAATGCTTGTATAATTACAAACAATACTTACAAAACTGACGGCAGCGCGCTGGCTTTTAACTGATTGTAATAATCCAATCACGCCGTATATGAGGACAATGACTCATTGTCTTCATCATGTCAGGTCCATTAAAATGGTGTTTATTTTATTATTAGTTGAGCAGAATGACGGATAAGGAGTTAGTGCTTCTCTTTCCAGCTCTTACTCTTGGCAACCTGGCTCCGGTTCCCATGGAGACAGGCCTACAGCTAGCCACGGCAGATGGAGGGTGAGCTGGAGGTCTAAATTTGTCCCCCAGCATCCTATCTGAGTGTAGTGGCACGCAGGCAAGAGGAAGTAGATAAACAGGCTGACCTCCGCACGCCAGTGGCAGCATCTCATGACCCCACGTGTCCCCTCGCTGAGACCTCAACATGTTCATCAAAGACAAACCGGAGGAGGCGGTGCCGCTGGCCCACGCCGCCAGAAGGCCCCTCCTGAATGTCACGCCGCAGGAGTCAGAGGCACACCTCACCACCCTGCACTGTACTGGCACAAACATCAACATTCAGTAAAGATCATGGGGGGAAAGACATCACGACCCCTCTGAACCGTGCTGGTTGTCGTCCCTGTCCAACACACAGGAAACATCCTTTCCTTGCGACGAAATAATCACTGACTACTCAACTATGTGCCAGAAAGACACGCTATGTTTACAGAGCAATGGGCAGTCGATATGAATATCATTTGCTTATGCAAAGCAGTCAGTTACCGCAATCTATTTATGTATAGTTGACCGTAAAAGCATAGAATTACACCTTGTGACTGTTTTCAGAACAAGGACCTCACGTGGATGTCCACATGCCACACCCTGTTGTGGGCCTGCAGTCTGTTGGCTTGAAGTTTTTTTGTGCTTGTGTGGAGACCGTGATTGAATTACTAACAAAAAGAGTGTTCGGTCTGGACAAAAACATGAAGTTCCCAACATTATGTAAACACTCAGTCCAAAAACAAAGCTGAATTTGGACAAAGGAGTTGAACAAATAAATAGGCTTTATGATTTAGGAATTAAAAAAAAGGAAAGGGCTAAATGCACTAAACAGTTATGTAATACAAATGAAAATAAATCAATGAAATCAAAACAAGACAAAACTACATAAATAATAATATAATATAATATATACAGCACCATTCAAACATTAAGATTCAGTAATTTTTTTTTTAATACTTATTCTGCAAGGACGCATTAAATCAATCAATTCAAATTAAGGCATTTACAGTGTAACGAAAGAATTTTTTGAACTTCAAAGAATCCTGGGTGGATAAAAATCTATTTGGTTTTCACAAAAACTGTTTTAACACTGATAAGAAGAAATGTTTCTTTAGCACCAAATCAGCAGATTTCTGAAGGATCATGAGACTGGAGTAATTGCTTTGCAATTTTTTTTTAAATATATAGAAAAATAGTCAATTTTATTTAAAACAAAATAATATTTCACAATTTTACTTTTTGATTTAATTTTTGATTAAATCCAAAAATTTGACTTTTGAAAACATTAAAAATCTTAAGACTCCAAACTTTTGAATTTTTAATTAAAATAAACATGAAAATAATGCTGCAACAGAGGAAAACAGGCCTTATAAACTTGGAGCTACACATTTAATTAAATAATTAAATAATTACCAAAATAAGAAGGATCATACAAAATGCATGTTGTTGTTATTTGGTAGACCTGAATAAGATATTTCGCATAAAAATGTTTACATATAGTCCACAAGAGAAAATAATCGTTTAATTTATATTATAAATGACCCGGTTCAAAAGTTTATATCCCCTTGATTCTTACCTGAATGATCCACAGCCATTTTTTTTTTTCTGCTTAGTGGTAGTTGTTCATGAGTCCCTTGTTTGTCCTGAACAGTTAAACTGCCTGCTGTTCTTCCAAAAAATCCTTCTGGTCCCACAAAAACAAAAACAAAAAGTTTTCCAGCATTTTTGTGTTTTTGAACCCTTTCCAACAATGACTGTATGATTCTGAGATCCACTTTTTCACACCGACAACTGAGGGACTCAGTTATTATTATCAATTATCAGTTATTATTAGCAATTATTACAGAAGGTTCAAACGCTCACCAATGCTCCAGAAGAAATCACGATTCATTAAGAGCCGGGGGCTAAAAACTTTTTGAATTTGAAGATCAGGGTAAATTGAACTAATTTTGTCTTCTGGGAAACATGTAATGTATCTTCTGTAGTCTCTGAGGGGCAGTACTAAATGACAAAAAATATGATATTTAGGCAAAAAAAGAAAAATGTACACATCTTCATTCTGTTCAAATGTTTTCACTCCCCGGCCCTTAATGCATGTTTTTTCCTTCTGAAGCATAAGTGAGCGTTTGAACCTTCTGTGATAGTTGCATGAGAGTCCCTCAGTTGTCCTCAGTATGAAAAGATGGATCTCAAAATCATAAGTCATTGCTGGAAAGGGTTCAAATACACAAAAATGCTGGAAAACCAAAGAACAAGGACAAACAAGGGACTCATAAACAACTATTAAAAAAAAAAAAACAGCTGTGGATCATTCAGGTAACAACATAGTATTAAGAATCAAGGGGATGTAAACTTTTGAACAGGGTAATTTTTATAAATTCAACTATTATTTTCTCTTGTGGACCATTTGTAAACATCTTTTATGTGGAAATCTAATTCAGGTCAGTACTAAATAAATAATAACATGCATTTTGTATGATCCCTCTTATTTTGGTAAAATAATGAACATTTTTAATGATTCTAAAAGGGGGATGTAAACATTTGACCTCAACTGTATCTGCAAACACCATGTAAAAGTGAATTATGCATCTGATGTCCCCTTTAAATGAGCCTAATAATCACCATAACTGAACTATTTGGTTCACCTCACAGACCTTCAGATGCTGGTGGACGGACTTGTGAACAGGGGAGTTCAAGAGGCTTTGTGTTTACTTTGATTAAGGAGCAACAAGGGCAAATCAGGTCAGCAGGTCTTCAGTTTCACCAGCCCAAGGTGCTTGTTTGTGAGCAGGTATGCATATCAGTAAAAAGGCAAAAGATCCATGCTGGATCAGTTTTTGTTCAGCCTCACCTTATTTAATTTCTAGATGAACTATTCCTTTAAAAAGGTTTAGACTGGTTAGATCATGAAAAACATTACTAGGTGACACATGTCTACTTTAAGCGTACTGCTAAACACGGCCACTCAGGGCTTCCATAGTAACCCGAGACAAAGAATGAGAAAGATGAGCTGTGCGAGTTTCATTCATTTACATTCACAGAGGAACAAGTGGAACGGCTCAGTCTTCCAAGCCACCCACAACATCGTGCTCACGGGCCCGTCAATCACCTCACCCTTCGGCTTTCAGAGCACAGGGCTGATAGGAAAATTCCGCCCACATCAGGAAGTGAATCAAGCAGAGCTTCTAACAGGGAGCGACGGTGAATCAGATGGCCCCCAGAACTCTAACAAGCGCACGGGCCGGCCCACACAGCCGCCGCTGAGCGCTCTGATATGATTAGTCATACTCCGGCTGCATTTCTGAGCTTCTTTATTCCCTCGTTACCGCCACCTCTCAGGTCTCTCCTGGCTTTAACCTTCCAAAAACAAAGCAGCGTTAATGAGGAAGCCTCTCAGGGCTTTTCAAAAGTGCACTTTACCTGCACTCCACATCCTTCTCCTGATGGAGAGATTCTCTAACTAAGACATGGCATATAAGGGCCTCGGACGCCGCGAAGAGTTCAAACTCATCAAGATTTGACACACTACCACAGCGACTTAAAAAGACATGGTGTTTCGCCTAAAGATCCTACAGTCACACAGCCTCAGGCGGTTTCAACTCAACTGATTCTCAGAAAATGTTTAGTTAACAGGTTTTCTTGAAAACCTGAAGAACCTATTACACGCAAGATAAAGTCTTGACTCGGTGAGTCATTTATGACTCCCTATTTCCCTTCCCTGGATGTACAGAACGTGGAAATGCTGAAAAAAAATTCTTTAATGTTCTTAGTGATTATTTTTTATTTTCAGTAAAATATCTAACCATCATTAAAGGAACACTCCCCTAGAATTGAACAGCTGAGATTTACCGTTTTCCATTCAGCCGACCTCCGGGTCTGTTGGTAGCACTTTTAGCATAGCTTAGCATAGATCATTGAATCTGATTAGACCGTTAGCAT